>NC_140992.1:157400901-157577503 GCF_052327205.1 Somniosus microcephalus | reverse complement strand
TGAGCCAGGCCCCTGCAGCGCAGTCTTTACTGAACCAGGGGGGTACAGCAGAGTCTCCACTGAACCAGGCCCTACAGCGCATTCTGTACTGAACCAGGTCCCTACAGCTCAGCCAGTACTGAACCAGGGCCCTAAAGCACAGTCTGTACTGAAACAGGCCTCTACAGCACATTTTGTACTGAAGCAGGCCCCTACAGCACAGTCTGTACTGAACCAGGCCCCTACAGCGCATTCTGTACTGAGCCAGACCCCTACAGCACAGTCTGTACTGAACCAGGCCCCTACAGCGCATTCTGTACTGAGCCAGACCCCTACAGCACAGTCTTACTGAACGAGCCTGCTACAGCACAGTGTGGACTGAACTAGGCCCCTACAGCACAGTCTAACTGAACCAGGTCCCTACAGCACAGTCTGTACTGAACAAGGCCCCTACAGCACAGTCTGTACTGAGCCAGACCCCGACAGCACAGTCTGTACTGAACCAGGCTCCTACAGCACAGTCTGTACTGAACCAGGGCCCTACAGCACAGCCTTACTGAACTAGGCCTCTACAGCACATTCTGTACTGAACCAGGCCCCTACAGCACAGTCTGTACTGAATCAGGCCCCTACAGTGCAGTCCGTACTGAACCAAGCCGCTACATCACAGTCTAGCTGGTCCAGGCCCCTACAGCACAGTCTGTACTGAACCAGGCCTCTTCAGCACACTCTGTACTGAACCAGGCCCCTACAGCACAGTCTAACTGAGCCAGGCCCCTACAGCACAGTCTAACTGAGCCAGGCCCCAACAGCACAGTCTGTACTAAACCAGGCCCTACAGCGAATTCTGTAATGAACAAGGCCCCAACAACACAGTCTAACTGAGCCAGGCCCCTACAGCACAGTCTGTACTGAACCAGGCCCCTACAAAACAGTCCATACTGAACCAGGCCCCAACAGCACAGTCTAACTGAGCCAGGCCCGTACAGCATGGTCATAATGAACCAGGCCCCTACAGCACAGTCTGTACTGAACCAGGCCCCTACAGCACAGTCTCTACTGAACCAGGCCCCTGCAGCACAGTCTGTACTGAACCAGACCTCAACAGCACAGTCTGTACTGAACCAGTCCGCTACAGCACAGTCTGTACTGAACCAGTCCGCTACAGCACAGTCTGTACTGAACCAGACCTCAACAGCACAGTCTGTACTGAACCAGACCTCAACAGCACAGTCTGTACTGAACCAGACCTCAACAGCACAGTCTGTACTGAACCAGGCCCCTACAGCTCAGTCTGTACTGAACCAGGCCCCTGCAGCTCAGTCTGTACTGAACCAGGCCCCTACAGCTCAGTCTGTACTGAACCAGGCCCCTACAGCTCAGTCTGTACTGAACCAGGCCCCTACTGCACATTCTCTACTGAACCAGACCCCTACTGCACATTCTCTACTGAACCAGGCCCCTACTGCACATTCTCTACTGAACCAGGCCCCTACAGCACAGTCTGTACTGAACCAGGCCCCAACAGCACAGTCTGTACTGAACCAGGCCTCTACTGCACATTCTCTACTGAACCAGGCCCCTACAGCACAGTCTGTACTGAGCCAGGCCCCAACAGCACAGTCTAGCTGGCCCAGGCCCCTACAGCACAGTCAATACTGAACCAGGTCCCGACAGCACAGTCTGCACTGAACCAGGCACCTAAAGCACAGTTTTACTGAACCAGGCCCCTTCAGCACAGTCTGTACTGAACCATTCCGCTACATCACAGTCTGGCTGAACCAGGCCCCTACAATGCAGGCAGTACTGAACCAGGCCCCTACAGCACATTCTCTACTGAACAAGGCCCCTAAAGCGCAGACTCTACTAAACCAGACCCCTACAGTGCAGTCCGTACCGAACCAAGCCGCTACATCACAGACTAGCTGGTCCAGGCCCCTGCAACAAAGTCTTTACTGAACCAGGCCACTGCAGCACAGTCTGTACTGAAGTAGGCCCCGGCAGCACAATCTGTACTGAACCAGCACCTACAGCGCAGTCTCTACTGAACCACCAGGCCCCTACAGCACAATCTATACTGAACCAAGCCCCTACAGCACAGTGTGTATTGAACCAGGCCTCTTCAGCGCAATCTGTACTGAACCATTCCGCTACATCACAGTCTGGCTGAACCAGGCCCCTAAAACGCAGGCAGGACTGAACCAGGCCCCTACAGCACATTCTCTACTGAACAAGGCCCCTACAGCGCAGACTCTACTGAACCAGACCCCCTGCAGCACAGTCTGTACTGAACCAGGCCCCAGCAGCACAGTCTGTACTGAACCAGGCCCCAGCAGCACAGTCTGTACTGAACCAGGCCCCAGCGGCACATTCTCTTCTGAACCAAGCCCCTACTGCACATTCTCTACTGAACCAGGCCCCGACTGCACAGTCTCTACTGAACCAGGCCCCGACTGCACATTCTCTACTGAACCAGGCCCCTACTGCACATTCTCTACTGAACCAGGCCCCTACTGCACATTCTCTACTGAACCAGGCCCCTACTGCACATTCTCTACTGAACCAGGCCCCTACTGCACATTCTCTACTGAACCAGGCCCCTACTGCACATTCTCTACTGAACAAGGCCCCGACTGCACATTCTCTACTGAACCAGGCCCCGACTGCACATTCTCTACTCAACCAGGCCCCGACTGCACATTCTCTCCTGAACCAGGCCCCACTGCACATTCTCTCCTGAACCAGGCCCCTACAGTGCAGTCCGTACTGAACCAAGCCGCTACATCACAGTCTAGCTGGTCCAGGCCCCTACAGCACAGTCTTTACTGAACCAGGCCTCTTCAGCACACTCTGTACTGAACCATTCCGCTACATCACAGTCTGGCTGAACCAGGCCCCTACAATGCAGGCAGTACTGAACCAGGCCCCTACAGCACATTCTCTACTGAACAAGGCCCCTACAGCGCAGACTCTACTAAACCAGACCCCTACAGTGCAGTCCCTACCGAACCAAGCCGCTACATCAGAGACTAGCTGGTCCAGGCCCCTACAACAAAGTCTTTACTGAACCAGGCCCCTGCTGCACAGTCTGTTTTGAAGCAGGCCCCGGCAGCACAATCTGTACTGAACCAGCACCTACAGCGCAGTCTCTACTGAACCACCAGGCCCTACAGCACATTCTCGACTGAACAAGTCCCCTACAGCACAGTCTGTACTGAACCAGGCCCCAGCAGCACAGTCTGTACTGAACCAGGCCCCGACTGCACATTCTCTACTGAACCAGGCCCCGACTGCACATTCTCTACTGAACCAGGCCCCAACTGCACATTCTCCACTGAACAAGGCCCCTACTGCACATTCTCCACTGAACCAAGCCCCTACTGCACATTCTCCACTGAACCAGGCCCCTACTGCACATTCTCCACTGAACCAGGCCCCTACTGCACATTCTCCACTGAACCAGGCCCCTACTGCACATTCTCTACTGAACCAGGCCCCGACAGCATAATCTTAATGAACCAGGTACCTACAACACAGTCTAACTGAGCCAGGCACCTACAGCGCAGTCTGTACTGAACCAGGCTCCTACAACACAGTCTGTACTGAACCAGGCCCCTACAGCACAGTCTAACTGAGCCAGGCCCCTACAGCACAGTCTGTACTGAACCAGGCTCCTACAACACAGTCTGTACTGAACCAGGCCCCTGCAGCACAGTCTAACTGAGCCAGGCCCCTACAGCACAGTCTAACTGAGCCAGGCCCCTACAGCACAGTCTGTACTAAACCAGGCCCTACAGCGAATTCTGTAATGAACAAGGCCCCTACAACACAGTCTAACTGAGCCAAGCCCCTACAGCACAGTCTGTACTGAACCAGGCCCCTACAAAACAGTCCATACTGAACCAGGCCCCAACAGCACAGTCTAACTGAGCCAGGCCCCAACAGCACAGTCTGTACTGAACCAGGCCCCAACAACACAGTCTTACTGAACTAGGCCCCGACAGCACAGTCCATGCTGAACCAGGCCCCTACAGCATAATCTTAATGAACCAGGTCCCTACAACACAGTCTAACTGAGCCAGGCCCCTACAGCACAGTCTGTACTGAACCAGGCCCCTACAACACAGTCTGTACTGAACCAGGCCCCTACAGCACAGTCTAACTGAGCCAGGCCCCTACAGCACAGTCTAACTGAGCCAGGCCCCTACAGCACAGTCTGTACTAAACCAGGCCCTACAGCGAATTCTGTAATGAACAAGTCCCCTACAACACAGTCTAACTGAGCCAGGCCCCTACAGCACAGTCTGTACTGAACCAGGCCCCTACAACACAGTCTGTACTGAACCAGGCCCCTACAGCACAGTCTAACTGAACCAGGCCCGTACAGCATGGTCATAATGAACCAGGCCCCTACAGCACAGTCTGTACTGAACCAGGCCCCTACAGCACAGTCTCTACTGAACCAGGCCCCTGCAGCACAGTCTGTACTGAACCAGACCTCAACAGCACAGTCTGTACTGAACCAGTCCGCTACAGCACAGTCTGTACTGAACCAGTCCGCTACAGCACAGTCTGTACTGAACCAGGCCCCTACAGCTCAGTCTGTACTGAACCAGGCCCCTACAGCTCAGTCTGTACTGAACCAGGCCCCTACTGCACATTCTCTACTGAACCAGGCCCCTACTGCACATTCTCTACTGAACCAGGCCCCTACTGCACATTCTCTACTGAACCAGGCCCCTATTGCACATTCTCTACTGAACCAGGGCCCTACTGCACATTCTCTACTGAAGCAGGCCCCTACTGCACATTCTCTACTGAAGCAGGCCCCTACTGCACATTCTCTACTGAAGCAGGCCCCTACTGCACATTCTCTACTGAAGCAGGCCCCTACTGCACATTCTCTACTGAAGCAGGCCCCTACTGCACATTCTCTACTGAAGCAGGCCCCTACTGCACATTCTCTACTGAACCAGGCCCCTACAGCATAATCTTAATGAACCAGGTCCCTACAACACAGTCTAACTGAGCCAGGCCCCTGCAGCGCAGTCTTTACTGAACCAGGGGGGTACAGCAGAGTCTCCACTGAACCAGGCCCTACAGCGCATTCTGTACTGAACCAGGTCCCTACAGCTCAGCCAGTACTGAACCAGGGCCCTAAAGCACAGTCTGTACTGAAACAGGCCTCTACAGCACATTCTGTACTGAAGCAGGCCCCTACAGCACAGTCTGTACTGAACCAGGCCCCTACAGCGCATTCTGTACTGAGCCAGACCCCTACAGCACAGTCTGTACTGAACCAGGCCCCTACAGCACAGTCTGTACTGAAACAGGCCTCTACAGCACATTCTGTACTGAAGCAGGCCCCTACAGCACAGTCTGTACTGAACCAGGCCCCTACAGCGCATTCTGTACTGAGCCAGACCCCTACAGCACAGTCTGTACTGAACCAGGCCCCTACAGCGCATTCTGTACTGAGCCAGACCCCTACAGCACAGTCTTACTGAACGAGCCTGCTACAGCACAGTGTGGACTGAACTAGGCCCCTACAGCACAGTCTAACTGAACCAGGTCCCTACAGCACAGTCTGTACTGAACAAGGCCCCTACAGCACAGTCTGTACTGAGCCAGACCCCGACAGCACAGTCTGTACTGAACCAGGGCCCTACAGCACAGCCTTACTGAACTAGGCCTCTACAGCACAGTCTGTACTGAACCAGGCCCCTGCAGCACAGTCTGTACTGAACCAGGCTCCTACAGCACAGTCTGTACTGAACCAGGCCCCTACAGCACAGTCTGTACTGAACCAGGCCCCAACAGCACAGTCTGTACTGAACCAGGCCCCTACAGCACAGTCTGTACTGAACCAGGTCCCTACAGCATAATCTTAATGAACCAGGTCCCTACAACACAGTCTAACTGAGCCATGCCCCTACAGCGCAGTCTTTACTGAACCAGGCCCCTACAGCACAGTCTCCACTGAACAGGGCCCCTACAGCATAGTCTCTACTGAACAGGCCCCGACAGCACAGTCTGTACTGAACCAGGCCCCTACAGCACAGTCTGTACTGAACCTGGTTCCTATAGCACAGTCTCTACTGAACCAGGGCCCTACAGTACCATCTCTACTGAACCAGGCCCCTACAGCACATTCTGTTCTGAGCCAGGCCCCTACAGTGCAGTCTGTACTGAACCAGGCCCCAACAGCACAGCCTGTACTGAACCAGGCCCCAACAGCACAGCCTGTACTGAACCAGGCCCCTACAGCTCAGTCTGTACTGAACCAGGCCCCTACAGCACAGTCTAACTGAGCCAGGCCCCTACAGCACAGTCTGTACTGAACCAGGCCCCTACAACACAGTCTGTACTGAACCAGGCCCCTACAGCACAGTCTAACTGAGCCAGGCCCCTACAGCACAGTCTAACTGAGCCAGGCCCCTACAGCACAGTCTGTACTAAACCAGGCCCCACAGCGAATTCTGTAATGAACAAGGCCCCTACAACACAGTCTAACTGAGCCAGGCCCCTATAGCACAGTCTGTACTGAACCAGGCCCCTACAAAACAGTCCATACTGAACCAGGCCCCAACAGCACAGTCTAACTGAGCCAGGCCCCAACAGCACAGTCTGTACTGAACCAGGCCCCAACAACACAGTCTTACTGAACTAGGCCCCGACAGCACAGTCCATGCTGAACCAGGCCCCTACAGCATAATCTTAATGAACCAGGTCCCTACAACACAGTCTAACTGAGCCAGGCCCCGACAGCACAGTCTGTACTGAACCAGGCCCCTACAACACAGTCTGTACTGAACCAGGCCCCTACAGCGCATTCTGTACTGAGCCAGACCCCTACAGCACAGTCTGTACTGAACCAGGGCCCTACAGCGCATTCTGTACTGAGCCAGACCCCTACAGCACAGTCTTACTGAACGAGCCTGCTACAGCACAGTGTGGACTGAACTAGGCCCCTACAGCACAGTCTAACTGAACCAGGTCCCTACAGCACAGTCTGTACTGAACCAGGCCCCTACAACACAGTCTGTACTGAACCAGGCCCCTACAGCGCATTCTGTACTGAGCCAGACCCCTACAGCACAGTCTGTACTGAACCAGGCCCCTACAGCGCATTCTGTACTGAGCCAGACCCCTACAGCACAGTCTTACTGAACGAGCCTGCTACAGCACAGTGTGGACTGAACTAGGCCCCTACAGCACAGTCTAACTGAACCAGGTCCCTACAGCACAGTCTGTACTGAACAAGGCCCCTACAGCACAGTCTGTACTGAGCCAGACCCCGACAGCACAGTCTGTACTGAACCAGGGCCCTACAGCACAGCCTTACTGAACTAGGCCTCTACAGCACAGTCTGTACTGAACCAGGCCCCTGCAGCACAGTCTGTACTGAACCAGGCTCCTACAGCACAGTCTGTACTGAACCAGGCCCCTACAGCACAGTCTGTACTGAACCAGGCCCCAACAGCACAGTCTGTACTGAACCAGGCCCCTACAGCACAGTCTGTACTGAACCAGGTCCCTACAGCATAATCTTAATGAACCAGGTCCCTACAACACAGTCTAACTGAGCCATGCCCCTACAGCGCAGTCTTTACTGAACCAGGCCCCTACAGCACAGTCTCCACTGAACAGGGCCCCTACAGCATAGTCTCTACTGAACAGGCCCCGACAGCACAGTCTGTACTGAACCAGGCCCCTACAGCACAGTCTGTACTGAACCTGGTTCCTATAGCACAGTCTCTACTGAACCAGGGCCCTACAGTACCATCTCTACTGAACCAGGCCCCTACAGCACATTCTGTTCTGAGCCAGGCCCCTACAGTGCAGTCTGTACTGAACCAGGCCCCAACAGCACAGCCTGTACTGAACCAGGCCCCAACAGCACAGCCTGTACTGAACCAGGCCCCTACAGCTCAGTCTGTACTGAACCAGGCCCCTACAGCACAGTCTAACTGAGCCAGGCCCCTACAGCACAGTCTGTACTGAACCAGGCCCCTACAACACAGTCTGTACTGAACCAGGCCCCTACAGCACAGTCTAACTGAGCCAGGCCCCTACAGCACAGTCTAACTGAGCCAGGCCCCTACAGCACAGTCTGTACTAAACCAGGCCCTACAGCGAATTCTGTAATGAACAAGGCCCCTACAACACAGTCTAACTGAGCCAGGCCCCTATAGCACAGTCTGTACTGAACCAGGCCCCTACAAAACAGTCCATACTGAACCAGGCCCCAACAGCACAGTCTAACTGAGCCAGGCCCCAACAGCACAGTCTGTACTGAACCAGGCCCCAACAACACAGTCTTACTGAACTAGGCCCCGACAGCACAGTCCATGCTGAACCAGGCCCCTACAGCATAATCTTAATGAACCAGGTCCCTACAACACAGTCTAACTGAGCCAGGCCCCGACAGCACAGTCTGTACTGAACCAGGCCCCTACAACACAGTCTGTACTGAACCAGGCCCCTACAGCGCATTCTGTACTGAGCCAGACCCCTACAGCACAGTCTGTACTGAACCAGGGCCCTACAGCGCATTCTGTACTGAGCCAGACCCCTACAGCACAGTCTTACTGAACGAGCCTGCTACAGCACAGTGTGGACTGAACTAGGCCCCTACAGCACAGTCTAACTGAACCAGGTCCCTACAGCACAGTCTGTACTGAACCAGGCCCCTACAACACAGTCTGTACTGAACCAGGCCCCTACAGCGCATTCTGTACTGAGCCAGACCCCTACAGCACAGTCTGTACTGAACCAGGCCCCTACAGCGCATTCTGTACTGAGCCAGACCCCTACAGCACAGTCTTACTGAACGAGCCTGCTACAGCACAGTGTGGACTGAACTAGGCCCCTACAGCACAGTCTAACTGAACCAGGTCCCTACAGCACAGTCTGTACTGAACAAGGCCCCTACAGCACAGTCTGTACTGAGCCAGACCCCGACAGCACAGTCTGTACTGAACCAGGGCCCTACAGCACAGCCTTACTGAACTAGGCCTCTACAGCACAGTCTGTACTGAACCAGGCCCCTGCAGCACAGTCTGTACTGAACCAGGCTCCTACAGCACAGTCTGTACTGAACCAGGCCCCTACAGCACAGTCTGTACTGAACCAGGCCCCAACAGCACAGTCTGTACTGAACCAGGCCCCTACAGCACAGTCTGTACTGAACCAGGTCCCTACAGCATAATCTTAATGAACCAGGTCCCTACAACACAGTCTAACTGAGCCATGCCCCTACAGCGCAGTCTTTACTGAACCAGGCCCCTACAGCACAGTCTCCACTGAACAGGGCCCCTACAGCATAGTCTCTACTGAACAGGCCCCGACAGCACAGTCTGTACTGAACCAGGCCCCTACAGCACAGTCTGTACTGAACCTGGTTCCTATAGCACAGTCTCTACTGAACCAGGGCCCTACAGTACCATCTCTACTGAACCAGGCCCCTACAGCACATTCTGTTCTGAGCCAGGCCCCTACAGTGCAGTCTGTACTGAACCAGGCCCCAACAGCACAGCCTGTACTGAACCAGGCCCCAACAGCACAGCCTGTACTGAACCAGGCCCCTACAGCTCAGTCTGTACTGAACCAGGCCCCTACAGCACAGTCTGTACTGAACCAGGCCCCAACAACGCAGTCTAACTGAGCCAGGCCTCTACAGGGCAGACTGTACTGAACGAGGGCCCTACAGCACAGTTTGTAGTGAACCAGGCCCTTACTGCGCATTCTCCACTGAACCAGGCCCCTGCTGCGCATCCTCCACTGAACCAGGCCCCTGCTGCGCATCCTCCACTGAACCAGGCCCCTGCTGCGCATCCTCCACTGAACCAGGCCCCTGCTGCGCATCCTCCACTGAACCAGGCCCCTGCTGCGCATCCTCCACTGAACCAGGCCCCTGCTGCGCATCCTCCACTGTACCAGGCCCCTGCTGCGCATTCTCCACTGAACCAGGCCCCGGCTGCTCATTCTCCACTGAACCAGGCCCCTACTGCACATTCTCCACTGAACCAGGCCCCTGCTGCACATCCTCCACTGAACCAGGCCCCTGCTGCACATCCTCCACTGAACCAGGCCCCGGCTGCACATCCTCCACTGAACCAGGCCCCGGCTGCACATCCTCCACTGAACCAGGCCCCTGCTGCACATCCTCCACTGAACCAGGCCCCTGCTGCACATCCTCCACTGAACCAGGCCCCTGCTGCACATCCTCCACTGAACCAGGCCCCGGCTGCACATCCTCCACTGAACCAGGCCCCTGCTGCACATCCTCCACTGAACCAGGCCCCTGCTGCACATCCTCCACTGAACCAGGCCCCTGCTGCACATCCTCCACTGAACCAGGCCCCTACTGCACATCCTCCACTGAACGAGGCCCCTACTGCACATCCTCTACTGAACCAGGCCCCTACTGCACATTCTCCACTGAACAAGGCCCCTACTGCACATTCTCCACTGAACCAAGCCCCTACTGCACATTCTCCACTGAACCAGGCCCCTACTGCACATTCTCCACTGAACCAGGCCCCTACTGCACATTCTCCACTGAACCAGGCCCCTACTGCACATTCTCCACTGAACCAGGCCCCGACAGCATAATCTTAATGAACCAGGTACCTACAACACAGTCTAACTGAGCCAG
The DNA here is from genome assembly GCF_052327205.1 of Somniosus microcephalus. Lineage (NCBI taxonomy): Eukaryota > Metazoa > Chordata > Chondrichthyes > Squaliformes > Somniosidae > Somniosus > Somniosus microcephalus. The sequence continues at coordinate 157,566,864 of NC_140992.1, read as the reverse complement.
GCACCTACAGCGCAGTCTGTACTGAACCAGGCCCCTACAGCACAGTCTAACTGAGCCAGGCCCCTCCAGCACAGTCTGTACTGAACCAGGCCCCTACAACACAGTCTGTACTGAACCAGGCCCCTACAGCACAGTCTAACTGAGCCAGGCCCCTACAGCACAGTCTAACTGAGCCAGGCCCCTACAGCACAGTCTGTACTAAACCAGGCCCTACAGCGAATTCTGTAATGAACAAGGCCCCTACAACACAGTCTAACTGAGCCAGGCCCCTACAGCACAGTCTGTACTGAACCAGGCCCCTACAAAACAGTCCATACTGAACCAGGCCCCAACAGCACAGTCTAACTGAGCCAGGCCCCAACAGCACAGTCTGTACTGAACCAGGCCCCAACAACACAGTCTTACTGAACTAGGCCCCGACAGCACAGTCCATGCTGAACCAGGCCCCTACAGCATAATCTTAATGAACCAGGTCCCTACAACACAGTCTAACTGAGCCAGGCCCCGACAGCACAGTCTGTACTGAACCAGGCCCCTACAACACAGTCTGTACTGAACCAGGCCCCTACAGCGCATTCTGTACTGAGCCAGACCCCTACAGCACAGTCTGTACTGAACCAGGCCCCTACAGCGCATTCTGTACTGAGCCAGACCCCTACAGCACAGTCTTACTGAACGAGCCTGCTACAGCACAGTGTGGACTGAACTAGGCCCCTACAGCACAGTCTAACTGAACCAGGTCCCTACAGCACAGTCTGTACTGAACAAGGCCCCTACAGCACAGTCTGTACTGAGCCAGACCCCGACAGCACAGTCTGTACTGAACCAGGGCCCTACAGCACAGCCTTACTGAACTAGGCCTCTACAGCACAGTCTGTACTGAACCAGGCCCCTGCAGCACAGTCTGTACTGAACCAGGCTCCTACAGCACAGTCTGTACTGAACCAGGCCCCTACAGCACAGTCTGTACTGAACCAGGCCCCAACAGCACAGTCTGTACTGAACCAGGCCCCTACAGCACAGTCTGTACTGAACCAGGCCCCTACAACACAGTCTGTACTGAACCAGGCCCCTACAGCGCATTCTGTACTGAGCCAGACCCCTACAGCACAGTCTGTACTGAACCAGGCCCCTACAGCGCATTCTGTACTGAGCCAGACCCCTACAGCACAGTCTTACTGAACGAGCCTGCTACAGCACAGTGTGGACTGAACTAGGCCCCTACAGCACAGTCTAACTGAACCAGGTCCCTACAGCACAGTCTGTACTGAACAAGGCCCCTACAGCACAGTCTGTACTGAGCCAGACCCCGACAGCACAGTCTGTACTGAACCAGGGCCCTACAGCACAGCCTTACTGAACTAGGCCTCTACAGCACAGTCTGTACTGAACCAGGCCACTGCAGCACAGTCTGTACTGAACCAGGCTCCTACAGCACAGTCTGTACTGAACCAGGCCCCTACAGCACAGTCTGTACTGAACCAGGCCCCAACAGCACAGTCTGTACTGAACCAGGCCCCTACAGCACAGTCTGTACTGAACCAGGTCCCTACAGCATAATCTTAATGAACCAGGTCCCTACAACACAGTCTAACTGAGCCATGCCCCTACAGCGCAGTCTTTACTGAACCAGGCCCCTACAGCACAGTCTCCACTGAACAGGGCCCCTACAGCATAGTCTCTACTGAACAGGCCCCGACAGCACAGTCTGTACTGAACCAGGCCCCTACAGCACAGTCTGTACTGAACCTGGTTCCTATAGCACAGTCTCTACTGAACCAGGGCCCTACAGTACCATCTCTACTGAACCAGGCCCCTACAGCACATTCTGTTCTGAGCCAGGCCCCTACAGTGCAGTCTGTACTGAACCAGGCCCCAACAGCACAGCCTGTACTGAACCAGGCCCCAACAGCACAGCCTGTACTGAACCAGGCCCCTACAGCTCAGTCTGTACTGAACCAGGCCCCTACAGCACAGTCTGTACTGAACCAGGCCCCAACAGCACAGTCTGTACTGAACAAGGCCCCTACTGCACATTCTCTACTGAACCAGGCCCCTACTGTACATTCTCTACTGAACCAGGCCCCTACTGCACATTCTCTACTGAACCAGGCCCCTACAGCACAGTCTGTACTGAACCAGGCCCCAACAGCACAGTCTGTACTGAACCAGGCCTCTACTGCACATTCTCTACTGAACCAGGCCCCTACAGCACAGTCTGTACTGAGCCAGGCCCCAACAGCACAGTCTAGCTGGCCCAGGCCCCTACAGCACAGTCAATACTGAACCAGGTCCCGACAGCACAGTCTGCACTGAACCAGGCACCTAAAGCATAGTTTTACTGAACCAGGCCCCTTCAGCACAGTCTGTACTGACCCATTCCGCTACATCACAGTCTGGCTGAACCAGGCCCCTACAATGCAGGCAGTACTGAACCAGGCCCCTACAGCACATTCTCTGCTGAACAAGGCCCCTAAAGCGCAGACTCTACTAAACCAGACCCCTACAGTGCAGTCCGTACCGAACCAAGCCGCTACATCACAGACTAGCTGGTCCAGGCCCCTGCAACAAAGTCTTTACTGAACCAGGCCACTGCAGCACAGCCTGTACTGAACCAGGCCCCTACAGCTCAGTCTGTACTGAACCAGGCCCCTACAGCACAGTCTGTACTGAACCAGGCCCCAACAGCACAGTCTGTACTGAACAAGGCCCCTACTGCACATTCTCTACTGAACCAGGCCCCTACTGTACATTCTCTACTGAACCAGGCCCCTACTGCACATTCTCTACTGAACCAGGCCCCTACAGCACAGTCTGTACTGAACCAGGCCCCAACAGCACAGTCTGTACTGAACCAGGCCTCTACTGCACATTCTCTACTGAACCAGGCCCCTACAGCACAGTCTGTACTGAGCCAGGCCCCAACAGCACAGTCTAGCTGGCCCAGGCCCCTACAGCACAGTCAATACTGAACCAGGTCCCGACAGCACAGTCTGCACTGAACCAGGCACCTAAAGCATAGTTTTACTGAACCAGGCCCCTTCAGCACAGTCTGTACTGAACCATTCCGCTACATCACAGTCTGGCTGAACCAGGCCCCTACAATGCAGGCAGTACTGAACCAGGCCCCTACAGCACATTCTCTGCTGAACAAGGCCCCTAAAGCGCAGACTCTACTAAACCAGACCCCTACAGTGCAGTCCGTACCGAACCAAGCCGCTACATCACAGACTAGCTGGTCCAGGCCCCTGCAACAAAGTCTTTACTGAACCAGGCCACTGCAGCACAGTCTGTACTGAAGTAGGCCCCGGCAGCACAATCTGTACTGAACCAGCACCTACAGCGCAGTCTCTACTGAACCACCAGGCCCCTACAGCACAATCTATACTGAACCAAGCCCCTACAGCACAGTGTGTATTGAACCAGGCCTCTTCAGCGCAATCTGTACTGAACCATTCCGCTACATCACAGTCTGGCTGAACCAGGCCCCTAAAACGCAGGCAGGACTGAACCAGGCCCCTACAGCACATTCTCTACTGAACAAGGCCCCTACAGCGCAGACTCTACTGAACCAGACCCCCTGCAGCACAGTCTGTACTGAACCAGGCCCCAGCAGCACAGTCTGTACTGAACCAGGCCCCAGAATCACAGTCTGTACTGAACCAGGCCCCAGCGGCACATTCTCTTCTGAACCAGGCCCCGACTGCACATTCTCTACTGAAGCAGGCCCCTACTGCACATTCTCTACTGAACCAGGCCCCGACTGCACATTCTCTACTGAACCAGGCCCCTACTGCACATTCTCTACTGAACCAGGCCCCTACTGCACATTCTCTACTGAACAAGGCCCCGACTGCACATTCTCTACTGAACCAGGCCCCGACTGCACATTCTCTACTGAACCAGGCCCCTACAGCACAGTCTGTACTGAGCCAGGCCCCAACAGCACAGTCTAGCTGGCCCAGGCCCCTACAGCACAGTCAATACTGAACCAGGTCCCGACAGCACAGTCTGCACTGAACCAGGCACCTAAAGCACAGTTTTACTGAACCAGGCCCCTTCAGCACAGTCTGTACTGAACCATTCCGCTACATCACAGTCTGGCTGAACCAGGCCCCTACAATGCAGGCAGTACTGAACCAGGCCCCTACAGCACATTCTCTACTGAACAAGGCCCCTAAAGCGCAGACTCTACTAAACCAGACCCCTACAGTGCAGTCCGTACCGAACCAAGCCGCTACATCACAGACTAGCTGGTCCAGGCCCCTGCAACAAAGTCTTTACTGAACCAGGCCACTGCAGCACAGTCTGTACTGAAGTAGGCCCCGGCAGCACAATCTGTACTGAACCAGCACCTACAGCGCAGTCTCTACTGAACCACCAGGCCCCTACAGCACAATCTATACTGAACCAAGCCCCTACAGCACAGTGTGTATTGAACCAGGCCTCTTCAGCGCAATCTGTACTGAACCATTCCGCTACATCACAGTCTGGCTGAACCAGGCCCCTAAAACGCAGGCAGGACTGAACCAGGCCCCTACAGCACATTCTCTACTGAACAAGGCCCCTACAGCGCAGACTCTACTGAACCAGACCCCCTGCAGCACAGTCTGTACTGAACCAGGCCCCAGCAGCACAGTCTGTACTGAACCAGGCCCCAGAATCACAGTCTGTACTGAACCAGGCCCCAGCGGCACATTCTCTTCTGAACCAGGCCCCGACTGCACATTCTCTACTGAACCAGGCCCCTACTGCACATTCTCTACTGAACCAGGCCCCGACTGCACATTCTCTACTGAACCAGGCCCCTACTGCACATTCTCTACTGAACCAGGCCCCTACTGCACATTCTCTACTGAACAAGGCCCCGACTGCACATTCTCTACTGAACCAGGCCCCGACTGCACATTCTCTACTCAACCAGGCCCCGACTGCACATTCTCTCCTGAACCAGGCCCCACTGCACATTCTCTCCTGAACCAGGCCCCTACAGTGCAGTCCGTACTGAACCAAGCCGCTACATCACAGTCTAGCTGGTCCAGGCCCCTACAGCACAGTCTTTACTGAACCAGGCCTCTTCAGCACACTCTGTACTGAACCATTTCGCTACATCACAGTCTGGCTGAACCAGGCCCCTACAATGCAGGCAGTACTGAACCAGGCCCCTACAGCACATTCTCTACTGAACAAGGCCCCTACAGTGCAGACTCTACTAAACCAGACCCCTACAGTGCAGTCCCTACCGAACCAAGCCGCTACATCAGAGACTAGCTGGTCCAGGCCCCTACAACAAAGTCTTTACTGAACCAGGCCCCTGCTGCACAGTCTGTTTTGAAGCAGGCCCCGGCAGCACAATCTGTACTGAACCAGCACCTACAGCGCAGTCTCTACTGAACCACCAGGCCCTACAGCACATTCTCGACTGAACAAGTCCCCTACAGCACAGTCTGTACTGAACCAGGCCCCAGCAGCACAGTCTGTACTGAACCAGGCCCCGACTGCACATTCTCTACTGAACCAGGCCCCGACTGCACATTCTCTACTGAACCAGGCCCCGACTGCACATTCTCCACTGAACAAGGCCCCTACTGCACATTCTCCACTGAACCAAGCCCCTACTGCACATTCTCCACTGAACCAGGCCCCTACTGCACATTCTCCACTGAACCAGGCCCCTACTGCACATTCTCCACTGAACCAGGCCCCTACTGCACATTCTCTACTGAACCAGGCCCCGACAGCATAATCTTAATGAACCAGGTACCTACAACACAGTCTAACTGAGCCAGGCACCTACAGCGCAGTCTGTACTGAACCAGGCCCCTACAGCACAGTCTAACTGAGCCAGGCCCCTACAGCACAGTCTGTACTAAACCAGGCCCTACAGCAAATTCTGCAATGAACAAGGCCCCTACAACACAGTCTAACTGAGCCAGGCCCCTACAGCACAGTCTGTACTGAACCAGGCCCCTACAAAACAGTCCATACTGAACCAGGCCCCAACAGCACAGTCTAACTGAGCCAGGCCCCAACAGCACAGTCTGTACTGAACCAGGCCCCAACAACACAGTCTTACTGAACTAGGCCCCGACAGCACAGTCCATGCTGAACCAGGCCCCTACAGCATAATCTTAATGAACCAGGTCCCTACAACACAGTCTAACTGAGCCAGGCCCCTACAGCACAGTCTGTACTGAACCAGGCCCCTACAACACAGTCTGTACTGAACCAGGCCCCTACAGCACAGTCTAACTGAGCCAGGCCCCTACAGCACAGTCTAACTGAGCCAGGCCCCTACAGCACAGTCTGTACTAAACCAGGCCCTATAGCGAATTCTGTAATGAACAAGGCCCCTACAACACAGTCTAACTGAGCCAGGCCCCGACAGCACAGTCTGTACTGAACCAGGCCCCTACAAAACAGTCCATACTGAACCAGGCCCCAACAGCACAGTCTAACTGAGCAAGGCCCCAACAGCACAGTCTGTACTGAACCAGGCCCCTGCAACACAGTCTGTACTGAACCAGGCCCCTACAACACAGTCTAACTGAACCAGGCCCGTACAGCATGGTCATAATGAACCAGGCCCCTACAGCACAGTCTGTACTGAACCAGGCCCCTACAGCACAGTCTCTACTGAACCAGGCCCCTGCAGCACAGTCTGTACTGAACCAGACCTCAACAGCACAGTCTGTACTGAACCAGTCCGCTACAGCACAGTCTGTACTGAACCAGTCCGCTACAGCACAGTCTGTACTGAACCAGACCTCAACAGCACAGTCTGTACTGAACCAGGCCCCTACAGCTCAGTCTGTACTGAACCAGGCCCCTACTGCACATTCTCTACTGAACCAGGCCCCTACTGCACATTCTCTACTGAACCAGGCCCCTATTGCACATTCTCTACTGAACCAGGGCCCTACTGCACATTCTCTACTGAAGCAGGCCCCTACTGCACATTCTCTACTGAAGCAGGCCCCTACTGCACATTCTCTACTGAAGCAGGCCCCTACTGCACATTCTCTACTGAAGCAGGCCCCTACTGCACATTCTCTACTGAAGCAGGCCCCTACTGCACATTCTCTACTGAAGCAGGCCCCTACTGCACATTCTCTACTGAACCAGGCCCCTACTGCATAATCTTAATGAACCAGGTCCCTACAACACAGTCTAACTGAGCCAGGCCCCTGCAGCGCAGTCTTTACTGAACCAGGGGGGTACAGCAGAGTCTCCACTGAACCAGGCCCTACAGCGCATTCTGTACTGAACCAGGTCCCTACAGCTCAGCCAGTACTGAACCAGGGCCCTAAAGCACAGTCTGTACTGAAACAGGCCTCTACAGCACATTTTGTACTGAAGCAGGCCCCTACAGCACAGTCTGTACTGAACCAGGCCCCTACAGCGCATTCTGTACTGAGCCAGACCCCTACAGCACAGTCTGTACTGAACCAGGCCCCTACAGCGCATTCTGTACTGAGCCAGACCCCTACAGCACAGTCTTACTGAACGAGCCTGCTACAGCACAGTGTGGACTGAACTAGGCCCCTACAGCACAGTCTAACTGAACCAGGTCCCTACAGCACAGTCTGTACTGAACAAGGCCCCTACAGCACAGTCTGTACTGAGCCAGACCCCGACAGCACAGTCTGTACTGAACCAGGCTCCTACAGCACAGTCTGTACTGAACCAGGGCCCTACAGCACAGCCTTACTGAACTAGGCCTCTACAGCACATTCTGTACTGAACCAGGCCCCTACAGCACAGTCTGTACTGAATCAGGCCCCTACAGTGCAGTCCGTACTGAACCAAGCCGCTACATCACAGTCTAGCTGGTCCAGGCCCCTACAGCACAGTCTGTACTGAACCAGGCCTCTTCAGCACACTCTGTACTGAACCAGGCCCCTACAGCACAGTCTAACTGAGCCAGGCCCCTACAGCACAGTCTAACTGAGCCAGGCCCCAACAGCACAGTCTGTACTAAACCAGGCCCTACAGCGAATTCTGTAATGAACAAGGCCCCAACAACACAGTCTAACTGAGCCAGGCCCCTACAGCACAGTCTGTACTGAACCAGGCCCCTACAAAACAGTCCATACTGAACCAGGCCCCAACAGCACAGTCTAACTGAGCCAGGCCCGTACAGCATGGTCATAATGAACCAGGCCCCTACAGCACAGTCTGTACTGAACCAGGCCCCTACAGCACAGTCTCTACTGAACCAGGCCCCTGCAGCACAGTCTGTACTGAACCAGACCTCAACAGCACAGTCTGTACTGAACCAGTCCGCTACAGCACAGTCTGTACTGAACCAGTCCGCTACAGCACAGTCTGTACTGAACCAGACCTCAACAGCACAGTCTGTACTGAACCAGACCTCAACAGCACAGTCTGTACTGAACCAGACCTCAACAGCACAGTCTGTACTGAACCAGGCCCCTACAGCTCAGTCTGTACTGAACCAGGCCCCTGCAGCTCAGTCTGTACTGAACCAGGCCCCTACAGCTCAGTCTGTACTGAACCAGGCCCCTACAGCTCAGTCTGTACTGAACCAGGCCCCTACTGCACATTCTCTACTGAACCAGACCCCTACTGCACATTCTCTACTGAACCAGGCCCCTACTGCACATTCTCTACTGAACCAGGCCCCTACAGCACAGTCTGTACTGAACCAGGCCCCAACAGCACAGTCTGTACTGAACCAGGCCTCTACTGCACATTCTCTACTGAACCAGGCCCCTACAGCACAGTCTGTACTGAGCCAGGCCCCAACAGCACAGTCTAGCTGGCCCAGGCCCCTACAGCACAGTCAATACTGAACCAGGTCCCGACAGCACAGTCTGCACTGAACCAGGCACCTAAAGCACAGTTTTACTGAACCAGGCCTCTTCAGCACACTCTGTACTGAACCATTCCGCTACATCACAGTCTGGCTGAACCAGGCCCCTACAATGCAGGCAGTACTGAACCAGGCCCCTACAGCACATTCTCTACTGAACAAGGCCCCTAAAGCGCAGACTCTACTAAACCAGACCCCTACAGTGCAGTCCGTACCGAACCAAGCCGCTACATCACAGACTAGCTGGTCCAGGCCCCTGCAACAAAGTCTTTACTGAACCAGGCCACTGCAGCACAGTCTGTACTGAAGTAGGCCCCGGCAGCACAATCTGTACTGAACCAGCACCTACAGCGCAGTCTCTACTGAACCACCAGGCCCCTACAGCACAATCTATACTGAACCAAGCCCCTACAGCACAGTGTGTATTGAACCAGGCCTCTTCAGCGCAATCTGTACTGAACCATTCCGCTACATCACAGTCTGGCTGAACCAGGCCCCTAAAACGCAGGCAGGACTGAACCAGGCCCCTACAGCACATTCTCTACTGAACAAGGCCCCTACAGCGCAGACTCTACTGAACCAGACCCCCTGCAGCACAGTCTGTACTGAACCAGGCCCCAGCAGCACAGTCTGTACTGAACCAGGCCCCAGCAGCACAGTCTGTACTGAACCAGGCCCCAGCGGCACATTCTCTTCTGAACCAAGCCCCTACTGCACATTCTCTACTGAACCAGGCCCCGACTGCACAGTCTCTACTGAACCAGGCCCCGACTGCACATTCTCTACTGAACCAGGCCCCTACTGCACATTCTCTACTGAACCAGGCCCCTACTGCACATTCTCTACTGAACCAGGCCCCTACTGCACATTCTCTACTGAACCAGGCCCCTACTGCACATTCTCTACTGAACCAGGCCCCTACTGCACATTCTCTACTGAACAAGGCCCCGACTGCACATTCTCTACTGAACCAGGCCCCGACTGCACATTCTCTACTCAACCAGGCCCCGACTGCACATTCTCTCCTGAACCAGGCCCCACTGCACATTCTCTCCTGAACCAGGCCCCTACAGTGCAGTCCGTACTGAACCAAGCCGCTACATCACAGTCTAGCTGGTCCAGGCCCCTACAGCACAGTCTTTACTGAACCAGGCCTCTTCAGCACACTCTGTACTGAACCATTCCGCTACATCACAGTCTGGCTGAACCAGGCCCCTACAATGCAGGCAGTACTGAACCAGGCCCCTACAGCACATTCTCTACTGAACAAGGCCCCTACAGCGCAGACTCTACTAAACCAGACCCCTACAGTGCAGTCCCTACCGAACCAAGCCGCTACATCAGAGACTAGCTGGTCCAGGCCCCTACAACAAAGTCTTTACTGAACCAGGCCCCTGCTGCACAGTCTGTTTTGAAGCAGGCCCCGGCAGCACAATCTGTACTGAACCAGCACCTACAGCGCAGTCTCTACTGAACCACCAGGCCCTACAGCACATTCTCGACTGAACAAGTCCCCTACAGCACAGTCTGTACTGAACCAGGCCCCAGCAGCACAGTCTGTACTGAACCAGGCCCCGACTGCACATTCTCTACTGAACCAGGCCCCGACTGCACATTCTCTACTGAACCAGGCCCCGACTGCACATTCTCCACTGAACAAGGCCCCTACTGCACATTCTCCACTGAACCAAGCCCCTACTGCACATTCTCCACTGAACCAGGCCCCTACTGCACATTCTCCACTGAACCAGGCCCCTACTGCACATTCTCCACTGAACCAGGCCCCTACTGCACATTCTCTACTGAACCAGGCCCCGACAGCATAATCTTAATGAACCAGGTACCTACAACACAGTCTAACTGAGCCAGGCACCTACAGCGCAGTCTGTACTGAACCAGGCTCCTACAACACAGTCTGTACTGAACCAGGCCCCTACAGCACAGTCTAACTGAGCCAGGCCCCTACAGCACAGTCTGTACTGAACCAGGCTCCTACAACACAGTCTGTACTGAACCAGGCCCCTGCAGCACAGTCTAACTGAGCCAGGCCCCTACAGCACAGTCTAACTGAGCCAGGCCCCTACAGCACAGTCTGTACTAAACCAGGCCCTACAGCGAATTCTGTAATGAACAAGGCCCCTACAACACAGTCTAACTGAGCCCAGCCCCTACAGCACAGTCTGTACTGAACCAGGCCCCTACAAAACAGTCCATACTGAACCAGGCCCCAACAGCACAGTCTAACTGAGCCAGGCCCCAACAGCACAGTCTGTACTGAACCAGGCCCCAACAACACAGTCTTACTGAACTAGGCCCCGACAGCACAGTCCATGCTGAACCAGGCCCCTACAGCATAATCTTAATGAACCAGGTCCCTACAACACAGTCTAACTGAGCCAGGCCCCTACAGCACAGTCTGTACTGAACCAGGCCCCTACAACACAGTCTGTACTGAACCAGGCCCCTACAGCACAGTCTAACTGAGCCAGGCCCCTACAGCACAGTCTAACTGAGCCAGGCCCCTACAGCACAGTCTGTACTAAACCAGGCCCTACAGCGAATTCTGTAATGAACAAGGCCCCTACAACACAGTCTAACTGAGCCAGGCCCCTACAGCACAGTCTGTACTGAACCAGGCCCCTACAACACAGTCTGTACTGAACCAGGCCCCTACAGCACAGTCTAACTGAACCAGGCCCGTACAGCATGGTCATAATGAACCAGGCCCCTACAGCACAGTCTGTACTGAACCAGGCCCCTACAGCACAGTCTCTACTGAACCAGGCCCCTGCAGCACAGTCTGTACTGAACCAGACCTCAACAGCACAGTCTGTACTGAACCAGTCCGCTACAGCACAGTCTGTACTGAACCAGTCCGCTACAGCACAGTCTGTACTGAACCAGGCCCCTACAGCTCAGTCTGTACTGAACCAGGCCCCTACAGCTCAGTCTGTACTGAACCAGGCCCCTACTGCACATTCTCTACTGAACCAGGCCCCTACTGCACATTCTCTACTGAACCAGGCCCCTATTGCACATTCTCTACTGAACCAGGGCCCTACTGCACATTCTCTACTGAAGCAGGCCCCTACTGCACATTCTCTACTGAAGCAGGCCCCTACTGCACATTCTCTACTGAAGCAGGCCCCTACTGCACATTCTCTACTGAAGCAGGCCCCTACTGCACATTCTCTACTGAAGCAGGCCCCTACTGCACATTCTCTACTGAAGCAGGCCCCTACTGCACATTCTCTACTGAAGCAGGCCCCTACTGCACATTCTCTACTGAACCAGGCCCCTACAGCATAATCTTAATGAACCAGGTCCCTACAACACAGTCTAACTGAGCCAGGCCCCTGCAGCGCAGTCTTTACTGAACCAGGGGGGTACAGCAGAGTCTCCACTGAACCAGGCCCTACAGCGCATTCTGTACTGAACCAGGTCCCTACAGCTCAGCCAGTACTGAACCAGGGCCCTAAAGCACAGTCTGTACTGAAACAGGCCTCTACAGCACATTCTGTACTGAAGCAGGCCCCTACAGCACAGTCTGTACTGAACCAGGCCCCTACAGCGCATTCTGTACTGAGCCAGACCCCTACAGCACAGTCTGTACTGAACCAGGCCCCTACAGCACAGTCTGTACTGAAACAGGCCTCTACAGCACATTCTGTACTGAAGCAGGCCCCTACAGCACAGTCTGTACTGAACCAGGCCCCTACAGCGCATTCTGTACTGAGCCAGACCCCTACAGCACAGTCTGTACTGAACCAGGCCCCTACAGCGCATTCTGTACTGAGCCAGACCCCTACAGCACAGTCTTACTGAACGAGCCTGCTACAGCACAGTGTGGACTGAACTAGGCCCCTACAGCACAGTCTAACTGAACCAGGTCCCTACAGCACAGTCTGTACTGAACAAGGCCCCTACAGCACAGTCTGTACTGAGCCAGACCCCGACAGCACAGTCTGTACTGAACCAGGGCCCTACAGCACAGCCTTACTGAACTAGGCCTCTACAGCACAGTCTGTACTGAACCAGGCCCCTGCAGCACAGTCTGTACTGAACCAGGCTCCTACAGCACAGTCTGTACTGAACCAGGCCCCTACAGCACAGTCTGTACTGAACCAGGCCCCAACAGCACAGTCTGTACTGAACCAGGCCCCTACAGCACAGTCTGTACTGAACCAGGTCCCTACAGCATAATCTTAATGAACCAGGTCCCTACAACACAGTCTAACTGAGCCATGCCCCTACAGCGCAGTCTTTACTGAACCAGGCCCCTACAGCACAGTCTCCACTGAACAGGGCCCCTACAGCATAGTCTCTACTGAACAGGCCCCGACAGCACAGTCTGTACTGAACCAGGCCCCTACAGCACAGTCTGTACTGAACCTGGTTCCTATAGCACAGTCTCTACTGAACCAGGGCCCTACAGTACCATCTCTACTGAACCAGGCCCCTACAGCACATTCTGTTCTGAGCCAGGCCCCTACAGTGCAGTCTGTACTGAACCAGGCCCCAACAGCACAGCCTGTACTGAACCAGGCCCCAACAGCACAGCCTGTACTGAACCAGGCCCCTACAGCTCAGTCTGTACTGAACCAGGCCCCTACAGCACAGTCTAACTGAGCCAGGCCCCTACAGCACAGTCTGTACTGAACCAGGCCCCTACAACACAGTCTGTACTGAACCAGGCCCCTACAGCACAGTCTAACTGAGCCAGGCCCCTACAGCACAGTCTAACTGAGCCAGGCCCCTACAGCACAGTCTGTACTAAACCAGGCCCTACAGCGAATTCTGTAATGAACAAGGCCCCTACAACACAGTCTAACTGAGCCAGGCCCCTATAGCACAGTCTGTACTGAACCAGGCCCCTACAAAACAGTCCATACTGAACCAGGCCCCAACAGCACAGTCTAACTGAGCCAGGCCCCAACAGCACAGTCTGTACTGAACCAGGCCCCAACAACACAGTCTTACTGAACTAGGCCCCGACAGCACAGTCCATGCTGAACCAGGCCCCTACAGCATAATCTTAATGAACCAGGTCCCTACAACACAGTCTAACTGAGCCAGGCCCCGACAGCACAGTCTGTACTGAACCAGGCCCCTACAACACAGTCTGTACTGAACCAGGCCCCTACAGCGCATTCTGTACTGAGCCAGACCCCTACAGCACAGTCTGTACTGAACCAGGGCCCTACAGCGCATTCTGTACTGAGCCAGACCCCTACAGCACAGTCTTACTGAACGAGCCTGCTACAGCACAGTGTGGACTGAACTAGGCCCCTACAGCACAGTCTAACTGAACCAGGTCCCTACAGCACAGTCTGTACTGAACCAGGCCCCTACAACACAGTCTGTACTGAACCAGGCCCCTACAGCGCATTCTGTACTGAGCCAGACCCCTACAGCACAGTCTGTACTGAACCAGGCCCCTACAGCGCATTCTGTACTGAGCCAGACCCCTACAGCACAGTCTTACTGAACGAGCCTGCTACAGCACAGTGTGGACTGAACTAGGCCCCTACAGCACAGTCTAACTGAACCAGGTCCCTACAGCACAGTCTGTACTGAACAAGGCCCCTACAGCACAGTCTGTACTGAGCCAGACCCCGACAGCACAGTCTGTACTGAACCAGGGCCCTACAGCACAGCCTTACTGAACTAGGCCTCTACAGCACAGTCTGTACTGAATCAGGCCCCTGCAGCACAGTCTGTACTGAACCAGGCTCCTACAGCACAGTCTGTACTGAACCAGGCCCCTACAGCACAGTCTGTACTGAACCAGGCCCCAACAGCACAGTCTGTACTGAACCAGGCCCCTACAGCACAGTCTGTACTGAACCAGGTCCCTACAGCATAATCTTAATGAACCAGGTCCCTACAACACAGTCTAACTGAGCCATGCCCCTACAGCGCAGTCTTTACTGAACCAGGCCCCTACACCACAGTCTCCACTGAACAGGGCCCCTACAGCATAGTCTCTACTGAACAGGCCCCGACAGCACAGTCTGTACTGAACCAGGCCCCTACAGCACAGTCTGTACTGAACCTGGTTCCTATAGCACAGTCTCTACTGAACCAGGGCCCTACAGTACCATCTCTACTGAACCAGGCCCCTACAGCACATTCTGTTCTGAGCCAGGCCCCTACAGTGCAGTCTGTACTGAACCAGGCCCCAACAGCACAGCCTGTACTGAACCAGGCCCCAACAGCACAGCCTGTACTGAACCAGGCCCCTACAGCTCAGTCTGTACTGAACCAGGCCCCTACAGCACAGTCTGTACTGAACCAGGCCCCAACAACGCAGTCTAACTGAGCCAGGCCTCTACAGGGCAGACTGTACTGAACGAGGGCCCTACAGCACAGTTTGTAGTGAACCAGGCCCTTACTGCGCATTCTCCACTGAACCAGGCCCCTGCTGCGCATCCTCCACTGAACCAGGCCCCTGCTGCGCATCCTCCACTGAACCAGGCCCCTGCTGCGCATCCTCCACTGAACCAGGCCCCTGCTGCGCATCCTCCACTGAACCAGGCCCCTGCTGCGCATCCTCCACTGAACCAGGCCCCTGCTGCGCATCCTCCACTGTACCAGGCCCCTGCTGCGCATTCTCCACTGAACCAGGCCCCGGCTGCTCATTCTCCACTGAACCAGGCCCCTACTGCACATTCTCCACTGAACCAGGCCCCTGCTGCACATCCTCCACTGAACCAGGCCCCTGCTGCACATCCTCCACTGAACCAGGCCCCGGCTGCACATCCTCCACTGAACCAGGCCCCGGCTGCACATCCTCCACTGAACCAGGCCCCTGCTGCACATCCTCCACTGAACCAGGCCCCTGCTGCACATCCTCCACTGAACCAGGCCCCGGCTGCACATCCTCCACTGAACCAGGCCCCTGCTGCACATCCTCCACTGAACCAGGCCCCTGCTGCACATCCTCCACTGAACCAGGCCCCTGCTGCACATCCTCCACTGAACCAGGCCCCTACTGCACATCCTCCACTGAACCAGGCCCCTACTGCACATCCTCTACTGAACCAGGCCCCTACTGCACATTCTCCACTGAACAAGGCCCCTACTGCACATTCTCCACTGAACCAAGCCCCTACTGCACATTCTCCACTGAACCAGGCCCCTACTGCACATTCTCCACTGAACCAGGCCCCTACTGCACATTCTCCACTGAACCAGGCCCCTACTGCACATTCTCCACTGAACCAGGCCCCGACAGCATAATCTTAATGAACCAGGTACCTACAACACAGTCTAACTGAGCCAGGCACCTACAGCGCAGTCTGTACTGAACCAGGCCCCTACAGCACAGTCTAACTGAGCCAGGCCCCTACAGCACAGTCTGTACTGAACCAGGCCCCTACAACACAGTCTGTACTGAACCAGGCCCCTACAGCACAGTCTAACTGAGCCAGGCCCCTACAGCACAGTCTAACTGAGCCAGGCCCCTACAGCACAGTCTGTACTAAACCAGGCCCTACAGCGAATTCTGTAATGAACAAGGCCCCTACAACACAGTCTAACTGAGCCAGGCCCCTACAGCACAGTCTGTACTGAACCAGGCCCCTACAAAACAGTCCATACTGAACCAGGCCCCAACAGCACAGTCTAACTGAGCCAGGCCCCAACAGCACAGTCTGTACTGAACCAGGCCCCAACAACACAGTCTTACTGAACTAGGCCCCGACAGCACAGTCCATGCTGAACCAGGCCCCTACAGCATAATCTTAATGAACCAGGTCCCTACAACACAGTCTAACTGAGCCAGGCCCCGACAGCACAGTCTGTACTGAACCAGGCCCCTACAACACAGTCTGTACTGAACCAGGCCCCTACAGCGCATTCTGTACTGAGCCAGACCCCTACAGCACAGTCTGTACTGAACCAGGCCCCTACAGCGCATTCTGTACTGAGCCAGACCCCTACAGCACAGTCTTACTGAACGAGCCTGCTACAGCACAGTGTGGACTGAACTAGGCCCCTACAGCACAGTCTAACTGAACCAGGTCCCTACAGCACAGTCTGTACTGAACAAGGCCCCTACAGCACAGTCTGTACTGAGCCAGACCCCGACAGCACAGTCTGTACTGAACCAGGGCCCTACAGCACAGCCTTACTGAACTAGGCCTCTACAGCACAGTCTGTACTGAACCAGGCCCCTGCAGCACAGTCTGTACTGAACCAGGCTCCTACAGCACAGTCTGTACTGAACCAGGCCCCTACAGCACAGTCTGTACTGAACCAGGCCCCAACAGCACAGTCTGTACTGAACCAGGCCCCTACAGCACAGTCTGTACTGAACCAGGCCCCTACAACACAGTCTGTACTGAACCAGGCCCCTACAGCGCATTCTGTACTGAGCCAGACCCCTACAGCACAGTCTGTACTGAACCAGGCCCCTACAGCGCATTCTGTACTGAGCCAGACCCCTACAGCACAGTCTTACTGAACGAGCCTGCTACAGCACAGTGTGGACTGAACTAGGCCCCTACAGCACAGTCTAACTGAACCAGGTCCCTACAGCACAGTCTGTACTGAACAAGGCCCCTACAGCACAGTCTGTACTGAGCCAGACCCCGACAGCACAGTCTGTACTGAACCAGGGCCCTACAGCACAGCCTTACTGAACTAGGCCTCTACAGCACAGTCTGTACTGAACCAGGCCACTGCAGCACAGTCTGTACTGAACCAGGCTCCTACAGCACAGTCTGTACTGAACCAGGCCCCTACAGCACAGTCTGTACTGAACCAGGCCCCAACAGCACAGTCTGTACTGAACCAGGCCCCTACAGCACAGTCTGTACTGAACCAGGTCCCTACAGCATAATCTTAATGAACCAGGTCCCTACAACACAGTCTAACTGAGCCATGCCCCTACAGCGCAGTCTTTACTGAACCAGGCCCCTACAGCACAGTCTCCACTGAACAGGGCCCCTACAGCATAGTCTCTACTGAACAGGCCCCGACAGCACAGTCTGTACTGAACCAGGCCCCTACAGCACAGTCTGTACTGAACCTGGTTCCTATAGCACAGTCTCTACTGAACCAGGGCCCTACAGTACCATCTCTACTGAACCAGGCCCCTACAGCACATTCTGTTCTGAGCCAGGCCCCTACAGTGCAGTCTGTACTGAACCAGGCCCCAACAGCACAGCCTGTACTGAACCAGGCCCCAACAGCACAGCCTGTACTGAACCAGGCCCCTACAGCTCAGTCTGTACTGAACCAGGCCCCTACAGCACAGTCTGTACTGAACCAGGCCCCAACAGCACAGTCTGTACTGAACAAGGCCCCTACTGCACATTCTCTACTGAACCAGGCCCCTACTGTACATTCTCTACTGAACCAGGCCCCTACTGCACATTCTCTACTGAACCAGGCCCCTACAGCACAGTCTGTACTGAACCAGGCCCCAACAGCACAGTCTGTACTGAACCAGGCCTCTACTGCACATTCTCTACTGAACCAGGCCCCTACAGCACAGTCTGTACTGAGCCAGGCCCCAACAGCACAGTCTAGCTGGCCCAGGCCCCTACAGCACAGTCAATACTGAACCAGGTCCCGACAGCACAGTCTGCACTGAACCAGGCACCTAAAGCATAGTTTTACTGAACCAGGCCCCTTCAGCACAGTCTGTACTGACCCATTCCGCTACATCACAGTCTGGCTGAACCAGGCCCCTACAATGCAGGCAGTACTGAACCAGGCCCCTACAGCACATTCTCTGCTGAACAAGGCCCCTAAAGCGCAGACTCTACTAAACCAGACCCCTACAGTGCAGTCCGTACCGAACCAAGCCGCTACATCACAGACTAGCTGGTCCAGGCCCCTGCAACAAAGTCTTTACTGAACCAGGCCACTGCAGCACAGCCTGTACTGAACCAGGCCCCTACAGCTCAGTCTGTACTGAACCAGGCCCCTACAGCACAGTCTGTACTGAACCAGGCCCCAACAGCACAGTCTGTACTGAACAAGGCCCCTACTGCACATTCTCTACTGAACCAGGCCCCTACTGTACATTCTCTACTGAACCAGGCCCCTACTGCACATTCTCTACTGAACCAGGCCCCTACAGCACAGTCTGTACTGAACCAGGCCCCAACAGCACAGTCTGTACTGAACCAGGCCTCTACTGCACATTCTCTACTGAACCAGGCCCCTACAGCACAGTCTGTACTGAGCCAGGCCCCAACAGCACAGTCTAGCTGGCCCAGGCCCCTACAGCACAGTCAATACTGAACCAGGTCCCGACAGCACAGTCTGCACTGAACCAGGCACCTAAAGCATAGTTTTACTGAACCAGGCCCCTTCAGCACAGTCTGTACTGAACCATTCCGCTACATCACAGTCTGGCTGAACCAGGCCCCTACAATGCAGGCAGTACTGAACCAGGCCCCTACAGCACATTCTCTGCTGAACAAGGCCCCTAAAGCGCAGACTCTACTAAACCAGACCCCTACAGTGCAGTCCGTACCGAACCAAGCCGCTACATCACAGACTAGCTGGTCCAGGCCCCTGCAACAAAGTCTTTACTGAACCAGGCCACTGCAGCACAGTCTGTACTGAAGTAGGCCCCGGCAGCACAATCTGTACTGAACCAGCACCTACAGCGCAGTCTCTACTGAACCACCAGGCCCCTACAGCACAATCTATACTGAACCAAGCCCCTACAGCACAGTGTGTACTGAACCAGGCCTCTTCAGCGCAATCTGTACTGAACCATTCCGCTACATCACAGTCTGGCTGAACCAGGCCCCTAAAACGCAGGCAGTACTGAACCAGGCCCCTACAGCACATTCTCTACTGAACAAGGCCCCTACAGCGCAGACTCTACTGAACCAGACCCCCTGCAGCACAGTCCATACTGAACCAGGCCCCAACAGCACAGTCTAACTGAGCCAGGCCCCTACAGCACAGTCTGTACTGAACCAGGCCCCTACAACACAGTCTTACTGAACTAGGCCCCGACAGCACAGTCCATGCTGAACCAGGCCCCTACAGCATAATCTTAATGAACCAGGTCCCTACAACACAGTCTAACTGAGCCAGGCCCCTACAGCACAGTCTGTACTGAACCAGGCCCCTACAACACAGTCTGTACTGAACCAGGCCCCTACAGCACAGTCTAACTGAGCCAGGGCCCGACAGGGCAGGCTGTACTTAACTAGGCCCCTACAGCACAGTCTAACTGAACCAGGCCTGTACAGCACGGTCATAATGAACCAGGCCCCTACAGCACGGTCTTAATGAACCAGGCCCCTGCAGCACATTCTGTACTGAACCAGGCCCCTGCAGCACATTCTCTACTGAACCAGGACACTTCAACACAGTCTGTACTGAACCAGGCCCTTACAGCACAGTGTGTAGTGAACCAGGTCCCCACAGCACAGTCTAACTGAACCGGGCCCCTACAGCGCAGCCTGGACTGAACCGGGCCCCTACAGCGCAGCCTGGACTGAACCGGGCCCCTACAGCGCAGCCTGTACTGAACCGGGCCCCTACAGCGCAGCCTGTACTGAACCGGGCCCCTACAGCGCAGCCTGTACTGAACCGGGCCCCTACAGCGCAGCCTGTACTGAACCGGGCCCCTACTGCGCATTCTCTACTGAACCGGGCCCCTACTGCGCATTCTCGACTGAACCGGGCCCCTACTGCGCATTCTCTACTGAACCGGGCCCCTGCAGCGCATTCTCTACTGAACCGGGCCCCTGCAGCGCATTCTCTACTGAACCGGGCCCCTACTGCGCATTCTCTACTGAACCGGGCCCCTGCAGCGCATTCTCTACTGAACCGGGCCCCTACTGCGCATTCTCTCCTGAACCGGGCCCCTACTGCGCACTCTCTACTGAACCGGGCCCCTACTGCGCATTCTCTACTGAACCGGGCCCCTGCTGCACAGACTTTACTGAACCACGCCCCTACAGCACAGTCTTACTGAACTAGGCTCCGACAGCACAGTCCATACTGAACCAGGCCCCTACAGCATAATCTTAATGAACCAGGTCCCTACAACACTGTCTAACTGAGCCAGGCCCCTACAGTGCAGTCTGTACTGAACCAGGCCCCTACCGCACAGTCTAACTGAGCCAGGCCCCTACAGCACAGTCTGTACTGAACCAGGCCCCTACAGCACAGTCTTAATGAACCAGGCCCCTACAGCACTGTCTGTACTGAACCAGGCCCCTACAGCACAGTCTCTACTGAACCAGGCCCCTGCAGCACATTCTGTACTGAACCAGGCCCCTACAGCACAGTCTGTACTGAACCAGGCCTCTACAGCACATTCTCTACGGAACCAAGCCCCTACTGCACAGTCTATCTGAACCAGTGTAAGAAGTCACACAACACCAGGTTATAGTCCAACAGCTTTATTTGAAATCACAAGCTTTCGGAGCGCTGCTCCTTCTTCAGGTGAAGTGGAGAAATGCATAAAGACACAGCTTATATAGTCAGAGAATCATGTCAGATGTTTACAGGTAACCTTTCCAACTGCCATTTATCACACCTCGGCAGAGAGATAATCACAGCAGTCAAAGGTGTGAATGGTGTCCAAACAGGTCAGTCAGGGAAACATTACATCAAAGAACAATGAGATGGGGCCACAAGGGGTCAAATATTGCAGATGCTGGGGTCTGTATGAAAAACAAAAAAAGACAAAAAACATTTTTTTTGGCTGGAAATCACAGCAGGTCCGGCCGCATCTGTGTAGAGAGAACAAGCCAACGACGACTCGAGTCTGGATGACCCTGCATCAGGTGGGGTTACATGTAGCGTGACATGAACCCAAGATCTCGGTTGAGGCCGTCCTCATGAGTGCGGAACTTGGCTATCAGTTTCTGCTCGACGATTTTGCGTTGTCGTGTGTCTCGAAGGCCACCTTGGAGAATGCTTACCCAAAGATCGGAGGCTGAATGTCCTTGACTGCTGAAGTGTTCCCCGACTGGGAGGGAACACTCCTGCCTGGTGATTGTTGCGCGGCGTCCGTTCATCCGTTGTCGCAGTGTCTGCATGGTCTCGCCGATGTACCATGCTCCGGGGCATCCTTTCCTGCAACGTATGAGGTAGACAACGTTGGCCGAGTCACATGAGTATGTACCATGTACCTGGTGGGTGGTGTCCTCACGTGTGATGATGGTATCTGTGTTGATGATCTGGCATGTCTTGCAGAGGTTGCTGTGGCAGGGTTGTGTGGTGTCGTGGTCGCTGTTCTCCTGAAAGCTGGGTAATTTGCTGCGAACGATGGTCTGTTAGACGGCTGTTTGAAAGCGAGTAGTGGAGGCGTGGGGATGGCCTTAGCGAGGTGTTCGTCGTCATCGATGACATGTTGAAGGCTGCGAAGAACATGGCGTAGTTTCTCTGCTCCGGGGAAGTACTGGACGACGAAGGGTACTCTGTTGGTTGTGTCCCGTGTTTGTCTTCTGAGGAGGTCTATGCGATTTTTCGCTGTGGCCCGTCGGAACTGTCGATCGACGAGTCGAGCGTCATATCCCGTTCTTACAAGGGCGTCTTTCAGTGTCTGTCGGTGTCTGTAGGGTCATCCAGACTCGAGTCGACATTGGCTTGTTCTCTCTACACAGATGCGGCCGGACCTGCTGTGATTTCCAGCCAAAAAAAATGTTTTTTGTCTGTTTTTTTGTTTTTCATACAGACCCCAGCATCTGCAATATTTGACCCCTTGTGACCCCACCTCATTGTTCTTTGATGTAATGTTTCCCTGACTGACCTGTTTGGACACCATTCACACCTTTGACTGCTGTGATTATCTCTCTGCCGAGGTGTGATAAATGGCAGTTGGAAAGGTTACCTGTAAACATCTGACATGATTCTCTGAATATATAAGCTGTGTCTTTATGCATTTCTCCACTTCACCTGAAGAAGGAGCAGCGCTCCGAAAGCTTGTGATTTCAAATAAAGCTGTTGGACTATAACCTGGTGTTGTGTGACTTCTTACATTTGTCCACCCCAGTCCAACTCCGGTATCTCCACACCATATCTGAACCAGGACACTTCAACACAGTCTGTACTGAACCAGGCCCTTACAGCACAGTCTGTAGTGAACCAGACCCCTACAGCACAGTCTAACTGAACCAGGCCCCTTTAGCAGAGTCTGTACTGAGCCAGGCCCCTACTGCAATCTGTATTGAACCAGGCCCCTACAACACAATCCCTACTGAACCGGGCCCCTACAGAGGAGTCTGTACTGAACCAGGCCTCTACAGCACAGTCTGTACAGAACCAGGCCCCTACAGCTCAGTCTGTATTGAACCAGGCCCTTACAGCACAGTCTGTACTGAACCAGGCCCATACAGCACAGTCTGTACTGAACCAGGCCCCTACAGAACAGTCTGTACTGAACCAGGCCCCTACAGAACAGTCTGTACTAAACCAGGCCCCTACAGCACAGTCCATACTGATCCAGGCCCCTGCAGCGCAGTCTAGCTGGTCCAGGCCCCTACAGCATAGTCTTTACTGAACCAGGCCCGTGCAGCGCAGTCTGTACTGATCCAGGCCCCTGCAGCGCAGTCTGTACTGAACCAGGCCCCTTCAGCACAGTCTGTACTGAACCAGGCCCCTACAGCACAATCTATACTGAACCAAGCCCCTACAGCACAGTCTGTACTAAACCAGGCCTCTTCAGCACAATCTGTACTGAACCATTCCGCTACATCACAGTCTGGCTGAACCAGGCCCCTACAGCACAGTCTTTACTGAACAAGGCCCCTACAGCACAGACTCTACTAAACCAGACCCCTACAGCGCAGTCTGTACTGAACCAGGCCCCTACAGTGCAGTCCGTACTGAACCAAGCCGCTCCATCACAGTCTAGTTGGTCCAGGCCCCTACAGCACAGTCTTTACTGAACCAGGCCCCTGCAGCATAGTCTCTACTGAACCAGGTCCCGACAGCACCATCTGTACTGAGCCAGGCCCCTGCAGCACAGTCCGTACTGAGCCAGGCCCCTGCAGCACAGTCCGTACTGAACCAGGCACCTACAGCACAGTCCGTACTGAACCAAGCCCCTACAGCACAGTCTAACTGAACCAGGCCCCTACAGCACCAAGCCCATACAGCACAGTCTTACTGAACGAGGACCCTACAGCGCATTCTGTACTGAACCAGGCCCCTACAGCGCAGTCTGTGCTGAACCAGGCCCCTACAGCGCAGTCTGTGCTGAACGAGGGCCCTACAGCACCGTCTCTACTGAACCAGGCCCCTACAGCGCAGTCTAACTGAGCCAGGCCTCTACAGGGCAGACTGTACTGAACGAGGGCCCTACAGCACAGTTTGTAGTGAACCAGGCCCTTACTGCGCATTCTCCACTGAACCAGGCCCCTGCTGCGCATCCTCCACTGAACCAGGCCCCTGCTGCGCATCCTCCACTGAACCAGGCCCCTGCTGCGCATCCTCCACTGAACCAGGCCCCTGCTGCGCATCCTCCACTGAACCAGGCCCCTGCTGCGCATCCTCCACTGTACCAGGCCCCTGTTGCGCATTCTCCACTGAACCAGGCCCCGGCTGCTCATTCTCCACTGAACCAGGCCCCTACTGCACATTCTCCACTGAATCAGGCCCCTGCTGCACATCCTCCACTGAACCAGGCCCCTGCTGCACATCCTCCACTGAACCAGGCCCCGGCTGCACATCCTCCACTGAACCAGGCCCCGGCTGCACATCCTCCACTGAACCAGGCCCCTGCTGCACATCCTCCACTGAACCAGGCCCCTGCTGCACATCCTCCACTGAACCAGGCCCCTGCTGCACATCCTCCACTGAACCAGGCCCCGGCTGCACATCCTCCACTGAACCAGGCCCCTGCTGCACATCCTCCACTGAACCAGGCCCCTGCTGCACATCCTCCACTGAACCAGGCCCCTGCTGCACATCCTCCACTGAACCAGGCCCCTACTGCACATCCTCTACTGAACCAGGCCCCTACTGCACATTCTCCACTGAACAAGGCCCCTACTGCACATTCTCCACTGAACCAAGCCCCTACTGCACATTCTCCACTGAACCAGGCCCCTACTGCACATTCTCCACTGAACCAGGCCCCTACTGCACATTCTCCACTGAACCAGGCCCCTACTGCACATTCTCCACTGAGCCAGGCACCTACAGCGCAGTCTGTACTGAACCAGGCCCCTACAGCACAGTCTAACTGAGCCAGGCCCCTACAGCACAGTCTAACTGAGCCAGGCCCCTACAGCACAGTCTGTACTAAACCAGGCCCTACAGCGAATTCTGTAATGAACAAGGCCCCTACAACACAGTCTAACTGAGCCAGGCCCCTACAGCACAGTCTGTACTGAACCAGGCCCCTACAAAACAGTCCATACTGAACCAGGCCCCAACAGCACAGTCTAACTGAGCCAGGCCCCAACAGCACAGTCTGTACTGAACCAGGCCCCAACAACACAGTCTTACTGAACTAGGCCCCGACAGCACAGTCCATGCTGAACCAGGCCCCTACAGCATAATCTTAATGAACCAGGTCCCTACAACACAGTCTAACTGAGCCAGGCCCCGACAGCACAGTCTGTACTGAACCAGGCCCCTACAACACAGTCTGTACTGAACCAGGCCCCTACAGCACAGTCCAACTGAGCCAGGCCCCTACAGCACAGTCTAACTGAGCCAGGCCCCTACAGCACAGTCTGTACTAAACCAGGCCCTACAGCGAATTCTGTAATGAACAAGGCCCCTACAACACAGTCTAACTGAGCCAGGCCCCTGCAGCACAGTCTGTACTGAACCAGGCCCCTACAACACAGTCTGTGCGGAACCAGGCCCCTACAACACAGTCTGTACTGAACCAGGCCCCTACAGCACAGTCTAACTGAGCCAGGGCCCTACAGGGCAGGCTGTACTTAACCAGGCCCCTACAGCACAGTCTAACTGAACCAGGCCCGTACAGCATGGTCATAATGAACCAGGCCCCTACAGCACAGTCTGTACTGAACCAGGCCCCTACAGCACAGTCTCTACTGAACCAGGCCCCTGCAGCACAGTCTGTACTGAACCAGACCTCAACAGCACAGTCTGTACTGAACCAGTCCGCTACAGCACAGTCTGTACTGAACCAGTCCGCTACAGCACAGTCTGTACTGAACCAGACCTCAACAGCACAGTCTGTACTGAACCAGACCTCAACAGCACAGTCTGTACTGAACCAGACCTCAACAGCACAGTCTGTACTGAACCAGGCCCCTACAGCTCAGTCTGTACTGAACCAGGCCCCTACAGCTCAGTCTGTACTGAACCAGGCCCCTACTGCACATTCTCTACTGAACCAGGCCCCTACTGCACATTCTCTACTGAACCAGGCCCCTACTGCACATTCTCTACTGAACCAGGCCCCTACAGCACAGTCTGTACTGAACCAGGCCCCAACAGCACAGTCTGTGCTGAACCAGGCCTCTACTGCACATTCTCTACTGAACCAGGCCCCTACAGCACAGTCTGTACTGAGCCAGGCCCCAACAGCACAGTCTAGCTGGCCCAGGCCCCTACAGCACAGTCAATACTGAACCAGGTCCCGACAGCACAGTCTGCACTGAACCAGGCACCTAAAGCACAGTTTTACTGAACCAGGCCCCTTCAGCACAGTCTGGCTGAACCAGGCCCCTACAATGCAGGCAGTACTGAACCAGGCCCCTACAGCACATTCTCTACTGAACAAGGCCCCTAAAGCGCAGACTCTACTAAACCAGACCCCTACAGTGCAGTCCGTACCGAACCAAGCCGCTACATCACAGACTAGCTGGTCCAGGCCCCTGCAACAAAGTCTTTACTGAACCAGGCCACTGCAGCACAGTCTGTACTGAAGTAGGCCCTGGCAGCACAATCTGTACTGAACCAGCACCTACAGCGCAGTCTCTACTGAACCACCAGGCCCCTACAGCACAATCTATACTGAACCAAGCCCCTACAGCACAGTGTGTATTGAACCAGGCCTCTTCAGCGCAATCTGTACTGAACCATTCCGCTACATCACAGTCTGGCTGAACCAGGCCCCTAAAACGCAGGCAGGACTGAACCAGGCCCCTACAGCACATTCTCTACTGAACAAGGCCCCTACAGCGCAGACTCTACTGAACCAGACCCCCTGCAGCACAGTCTGTACTGAACCAGGCCCCAGCAGCACAGTCTGTACTGAACCAGGCCCCAGCAGCACAGTCTGTACTGAACCAGGCCCCAGCGGCACATTCTCTTCTGAACCAGGCCCCGACTGCACATTCTCTACTGAACCAGGCCCCGACTGCACAGTCTCTACTGAACCAGGCCCCGACTGCACATTCTCTACTGAACCAGGCCCCTACTGCACATTCTCTACTGAACCAGGCCCCTACTGCACATTCTCTACTGAACCAGGCCCCTACTGCACATTCTCGACTGAACCAGGCCCCTACTGCACATTCTCTACTGAACCAGGCCCCTACTGCACATTCTCTACTGAACAAGGCCCCTACTGCACATTCTCTACTGAACCAGGCCCCTACTGCACATTCTCTACTGAACCAGGCCCCTACTGCACATTCTCTACTGAACCAGGCCCCTACTGCACATTCTCTACTGAACCAGGCCCCTACTGCACATTCTCTACTGAACCAGGCCCCTACTGCACATTCTCTACTGAACAAGGCCCCGACTGCACATTCTCTACTGAACCAGGCCCCGACTGCACATTCTCTACTCAACCAGGCCCCGACTGCACATTCTCTCCTGAACCAGGCCCCACTGCACATTCTCTCCTGAACCAGGCCCCTACAGTGCAGTCCGTACTGAACCAAGCCGCTACATCACAGTCTAGCTGGTCCAGGCCCCTACAGCACAGTCTTTACTGAACCAGGCCTCTTCAGCACACTCTGTACTGAACCATTCCGCTACATCACAGTCTGGCTGAACCAGGCCCCTACAATGCAGGCAGTACCGAACCAGGCCCCTACAGCACATTCTCTACTGAACAAGGCCCCTACAGCGCAGACTCTACTAAACCAGACCCCTACAGTGCAGTCCCTACCGAACCAAGCCGCTACATCAGAGACTAGCTGGTCCAGGCCCCAACAAAGTCTTTACTGAACCAGGCCCCTGCTGCACAGTCTGTTTTGAAGCAGGCCCCGGCAGCACAATCTGTACTGAACCAGCACCTACAGCGCAGTCTCTACTGAACCACCAGGCCCTACAGCACATTCTCGACTGAACAAGTCCCCTACAGCACAGTCTGTACTGAACCAGGCCCCAGCAGCACAGTCTGTACTGAACCAGGCCCCGACTGCACATTCTCTACTGAACCAGGCCCCGACTGCACATTCTCTACTGAACCAGGCCCCGACTGCACATTCTCTACTGAACCAGGCCCCGACTGCACATTCTCTACTGAACCAGGCCCCGACTGCACATTCTCCACTGAACAAGGCCCCTACTGCACATTCTCCACTGAACCAAGCCCCTACTGCACATTCTCCACTGAACCAGGCCCCTACTGCACATTCTCCACTGAACCAGGCCCCTACTGCACATTCTCCACTGAACCAGGCCCCTACTGCACATTCTCCACTGAACCAGGCCCCTACTGCACATTCTCTACTGAACCAGGCCCCGACAGCATAATCTTAATGAACCAGGTACCTACAACACAGTCTGTACTGAACCAGGCCCCTACAGCACAGTCTAACTGAGCCAGGCCCCTACAGCACAGTCTGTACTGAACCAGGCCCCTACAACACAGTCTGTACTGAACCAGGCCCCTACAGCACAGTCTAACTGAGCCAGGCCCCTACAGCACAGTCTAACTGAGCCAGGCCCCTACAGCACAGTCTGTACTAAACCAGGCCCTACAGCGAATTCTGTAATGAACAAGGCCCCTACAACACAGTCTAACTGAGCCAGGCCCCTACAGCACAGTCTGTACTGAACAAGGCCCCTACAAAACAGTCCATACTGAACCAGGCCCCAACAGCACAGTCTAACTGAGCCAGGCCCCAACAGCACAGTCTGTACTGAACCAGGCCCCAACAACACAGTCTTACTGAACTAGGCCCCGACAGCACAGTCCATGCTGAACCAGGCCCCTACAGCATAATCTTAATGAACCAGGTCCCTACAACACAGTCTAACTGAGCCAGGCCCCTACAGCACAGTCTGTACTGAACCAGGCCCCTACAACACAGTCTGTACTGAACCAGGCCCCTACAGCACAGTCTAACTGAGCCAGGCCCCTACAGCACAGTCTAACTGAGCCAGGCCCCTACAGCACAGTCTGTACTAAACCAGGCCCTACAGCGAATTCTGTAATGAACAAGGCCCCTACAACACAGTCTAACTGAGCCAGGCCCCTACAGCACAGTCTGTACTGAACCAGGCCCCTACAAAACAGTCCATACTGAACCAGGCCCCAACAGCACAGTCTAACTGAGCCAGGCCCCAACAGCACAGTCTGTACTGAACCAGGCCCCTACAACACAGTCTGTACTGAACCAGGCCCCTACAACACAGTCTGTACTGAACCAGGCCCCTACAGCACAGTCTAACTGAACCAGGCCCGTACAGCATGGTCATAATGAACCAGGCCCCTACAGCACAGTCTGTACTGAACCAGGCCCCTACAGCACAGTCTCTACTGAACCAGGCCCCTGCAGCACAGTCTGTACTGAACCAGACCTCAGCAGCACAGTCTGTACTGAACCAGTCCGCTACAGCACAGTCTGTACTGAACCAGTCCGCTACAGCACAGTCTGTACTGAACCAGTCCGCTACAGCACAGTCTGTACTGAACCAGACCTCAACAGCACAGTCTGTACTGAACCAGACCTCTACAGCTCAGTCTGTACTGAACCAGGCCCCTACAGCTCAGTCTCTACTGAACCAGGCCCCTACAGCTCAGTCTCTACTGAACCAGGCCCCTACTGCACATTCTCTACTGAAGCAGGCCCCTACTGCACATTCTCTACTGAAGCAGGCCCCTACTGCACATTCTCTACTGAAGCAGGCCCCTACTGCACATTCTCTACTGAAGCAGGCCCCTACTGCACATTCTCTACTGAAGCAGGCCCCTACTGCACATTCTCTACTGAAGCAGGCCCCTACTGCACATTCTCTACTGAAGCAGGCCCCTACTGCACATTCTCGACTGAAGCAGGCCCCTACTGCACATTCTCTACTGAAGCAGGCCCCTACTGCACATTCTCTACTGAAGCAGGCCCCTACTGCACATTCTCTACTGAACCAGGCCCCTACAGCATAATCTTAATGAACCAGGTCCCTACAACACAGTCTAACTGAGCCAAGCCCCTGCAGCGCAGTCTTTACTGAATCAGGGGGGTACAGCAGAGTCTCCACTGAACCAGGCCCTACAGCGCATTCTGTACTGAACCAGGTCCCTACAGCTCAGCCAGTACTGAACCAGGGCCCTAAAGCACAGTCTGTACTGAAACAGGCCTCTACAGCACATTCTGTACTGAAGCAGGCCCCTACAGCACAGTCTGTACTGAACCAGGCC
Organism: Somniosus microcephalus; assembly: GCF_052327205.1. Taxonomy (NCBI): domain Eukaryota; kingdom Metazoa; phylum Chordata; class Chondrichthyes; order Squaliformes; family Somniosidae; genus Somniosus; species Somniosus microcephalus. The sequence goes on along the minus strand of NC_140992.1, from coordinate 157,536,511 downwards.
CCTACAGCGCATTCTGTACTGAGCCAGACCCCTACAGCACAGTCTGTACTGAACCAGGCCCCTACAGCGCATTCTGTACTGAGCCAGACCCCTACAGCACAGTCTTACTGAACGAGCCTGCTACAGCACAGTGTGGACTGAACTAGGCCTCTGCAGCACAGTCTAACTGAACCAGGTCCCTGCAGCACAGTCTGTACTGAACAAGGCCCCTACAGCACAGTCTGTACTGAACCAGGGCCCTACAGCACAGCCTTACTGAACTAGGCCTCTACAGCACAGTCTGTACTGAACCAGGCCCCTACAGCACAGTCTGTACTGAACCAGGCTCCTACAGCACAGTCTGTACTGAACCAGGCCCCTACAGCACAGTCTGTACTGAACCAGGCCCCAACAGCACAGTCTGTACTGAACCAGGCCCCTACAGCACAGTCTGTACTGAACCAGGCTCCTACAGCACAGTCTGTACTGAACCAGGCCCCTACAGCACAGTCTGTACTGAACCAGGCCCCTACAGCACAGTCTGTACTGAACCAGGCCCCAACAGCACAGTCTGTACTGAACCAGGCCCCTACAGCACAGTCTGTACTGAACCAGGTCCCTACAGCATAATCTTAATGAACCAGGTCCCTACAACACAGTCTAACTGAGCCATGCCCCTACAGCGCAGTCTTTACTGAACCAGGCCCCTACAGCATAGTCTCTACTGAACAGGCCCCGACAGCACAGTCTGTACTGAACCAGGCCCCTACAGCACAGTCTGTACTGAACCGGGCCCCTGCAGCGCAGTCTGTACTGAACCGGGCCCCTACAGCGCAGCCTGTACTGAACCGGGCCCCTACAGCACAGCCTGTACTGAACCGGGCCCCTACAGCGCAGCCTGTACTGAACCGGGCCCCTACTGCGCATTCTCTACTGAACCGGGCCCCTGCAGCGCATTCTCTACTGAACCGGACCCCTGCAGCGCATTCTCTACTGAACCGGGCCCCTGCAGCGCATTCTCTACTGAACCGGGCCCCTGCAGCGCATTCTCTACTGAACCGGGCCCCTGCAGCGCATTCTCTACTGAACCGGGCCCCTGCAGCGCATTCTCTACTGAACCGGGCCCCTGCAGCGCATTCTCTACTGAACCGGGCCCCTGCAGCGCATTCTCTACTGAACCGGGCCCCTGCAGCGCATTCTCTACTGAACCGGGCCCCTACAGCGCATTCTCTACTGAACCGGGCCCCTGCAGCGCATTCTCTACTGAGCGGGCCCCTGCAGCGCATTCTCTATTGAACCGGGCCCCTGCAGCGCATTCTCTACTGAACCGGGCCCCTGCAGCGCATTCTCTACTGAACCGGGCCCCTGCAGCGCATTCTCTACTGAACCGGGCTCCTGCAGCGCATTCTCTACTGAACCGGGCCCCTGCAGCGCATTCTCTACTGAACCGGGCCCCTACTGCGCATTCTCTACTGAACCGGGCCCCTACTGCGCATTCTCTACTGAACCGGGCCCCTACTGCGCATTCTCTACTGAACCGGGCCCCTACTGCGCACTCTCTACTGAACCGGGCCCCTACTGCGCATTCTCTACTGAACCGGGCCCCTGCTGCACAGACTTTACTGAACCACGCCCCTACAGCACAGCCTTACTGAACTAGGCTCCGACAGCACAGTCCATACTGAACCAGGCCCCTACAGCATAATCTCAATGAACCAGGTCCCTACAACACTGTCTAACTGAGCCAGGCCCCTACAGTGCAGTCTGTACTGAACCAGGCCCCTACCGCACAGTCTAACTGAGCCAGGCCCCTACAGCACAGTCTGTACTGAACCAGGCCCCTACAGCACAGTCTTAATGAACCAGGCCCCTACAGCACTGTCTGTACTGAACCAGGCCCCTACAGCACAGTCTCTACTGAACCAGGCCTCTACAGCACATTCTCTACGGAACCAAGCCCCTACTGCACAGTCTATCTGAACCAGTGTAAGAAGTCACACAACACCAGGTTATAGTCGAACAGCTTTATTTGAAATCACAAGCTTTCGGAGCGCTGCTCCTTCTTCAGGTGAAGTGGAGAAATGCATAAAGACACAGCTTATATAGTCAGAGAATCATGTCAGATGTTTACAGGTAACCTTTCCAACTGCCATTTATCACACCTCGGCAGAGAGATAATCACAGCAGTCAAAGGTGTGAATGGTGTCCAAACAGGTCAGTCAGGGAAACATTACATCAAAGAACAATGAGGTGGGGCCACAAGGGGTCAAATATTGCAGATGCTGGGGTCTGTATGAAAAACAAAAAAAGACAAAAAACATTTTTTTTGGCTGGAAATCACAGCAGGTCCGGCCGCATCTGTGTAGAGAGAACAAGCCAATGTCGACTCGAGTCTGGATGACCCTGCATCAGGTGGGGTTACATGTAGCGTGACATGAACCCAAGGTCTCGGTTGAGGCCGTCCTCATGAGTGCGGAACTTGGCTATCAGTTTCTGCTCGACGATTTTGCGTTGTCGTGTGTCTCGAAGGCCACCTTGGAGAATGCTTACCCAAAGATCGGAGGCTGAATGTCCTTGACTGCTGAAGTGTTCCCCGACTGGGAGGGAACACTCCTGCCTGGTGATTGTTGCGCGGCGTCCGTTCATCCGTTGTCGCAGTGTCTGCATGGTCTCGCCGATGTACCATGCTCCGGGGCATCCTTTCCTGCAACGTATGAGGTAGACAACGTTGGCCGAGTCACATGAGTATGTACCATGTACCTGGTGGGTGGTGTCCTCACGTGTGATGATGGTATCTGTGTTGATGATCTGGCATGTCTTGCAGAGGTTGCTGTGGCAGGGTTGTGTGGTGTCGTGGTCGCTGTTCTCCTGAAAGCTGGGTAATTTGCTGCGAACGATGGTCTGTTTGAGGTTAGGCGGCTGTTTGAAAGCGAGTAGTGGAGGCGTGGGGATGGCCTTAGCGAGGTGTTCGTCGTCATCGATGACATGTTGAAGGCTGCGAAGAACATGGCGTAGTTTCTCTGCTCCGGGGAAGTACTGGACGACGAAGGGTACTCTGTTGGTTGTGTCCCGTGTTTGTCTTCTGAGGAGGTCTATGCGATTTTTCGCTGTGGCCCGTCGGAACTGTCGATCGACGAGTCGAGCATCATATCCCGTTCTTACAAGGGCGTCTTTCAATGTCTGTCGGTGTCTGTAGGGTCATCCAGACTCGAGTCGACATTGGCTTGTTCTCTCTACACAGATGCGGCCGGACCTGCTGTGATTTCCAGCCAAAAAAAATGTTTTTTGTCTGTTTTTTTGTTTTTCATACAGACCCCAGCATCTGCAATATTTGACCCCTTGTGACCCCACCTCATTGTTCTTTGATGTAATGTTTCCCTGACTGACCTGTTTGGACACCATTCACACCTTTGACTGCTGTGATTATCTCTCTGCCGAGGTGTGATAAATGGCAGTTGGAAAGGTTACCTGTAAACATCTGACATGATTCTCTGAATATATAAGCTGTGTCTTTATGCATTTCTCCACTTCACCTGAAGAAGGAGCAGCGCTCCGAAAGCTTGTGATTTCAAATAAAGCTGTTGGACTATAACCTGGTGTTGTGTGACTTCTTACATTTGTCCACCCCAGTCCAACTCCGGTATCTCCACACCATATCTGAACCAGGACACTTCAACACAGTCTGTACTGAACCAGGCCCTTACAGCACAGTCTGTAGTGAACCAGACCCCTACAGCACAGTCTAACTGAACCAGGCCCCTTTAGCAGAGTCTATACTGAGCCAGGCCCCTACTGCAATCTGTATTGAACCAGGCCCCTACAACACAATCCCTACTGAACCGGGCCCCTACAGAGGAGTCTGTACTGAACCAGGCCTCTACAGCACAGTCTGTACAGAACCAGGCCCCTACAGCTCAGTCTGTATTGAACCAGGCCCTTACAGCACAGTCTGTACTGAACCAGGCCCATACAGCACAGTCTGTACTGAACCAGGCCCCTACAGAACAGTCTGTACTGAACCAGGCCCCTACAGAACAGTCTGTACTAAACCAGGCCCCTACAGCACAGTCTATACTGATCCAGGCCCCTGCAGCGCAGTCTAGCTGGTCCAGGCCCCTACAGCATAGTCTTTACTGAACCAGGCCCGTGCAGCGCAGTCTGTACTGATCCAGGCCCCTGCAGCGCAGTCTGTACTGAACCAGGCCCCTTCAGCACAGTCTGTACTGAACCAGGCCCCTACAGCACAATCTATACTGAACCAAGCCCCTACAGCACAGTCTGTACTAAACCAGGCCTCTTCAGCACAATCTGTACTGAACCATTCCGCTACATCACAGTCTGGCTGAACCAGGCCCCTACAGCACAGTCTTTACTGAACAAGGCCCCTACAGCACAGACTCTACTAAACCAGACCCCTACAGCGCAGTCTGTACTAAACCAGGCCCCTACAGTGCAGTCCGTACTGAACCAAGCCGCTCCATCACAGTCTAGTTGGTCCAGGCCCCTACAGCACAGTCTTTACTGAACCAGGTCCCTACAGCACCATCTGTACTGAGCCAGGCCCCTGCAGCACAGTCCGTACTGAGCCAGGCCCCTGCAGCACAGTCCGTACTGAACCAGGCACCTACAGCACAGTCCGTACTGAACCAAGCCCCTACAGCACAGTCTAACTGAACCAGGCCCCTACAGCACCAAGCCCATACAGCACAGTCTTACTGAACGAGGACCCTACAGCGCATTCTGTACTGAACCAGGCCCCTACAGCGCAGTCTGTGCTGAACCAGGCCCCTACAGCGCAGTCTGTGCTGAACGAGGGCCCTACAGCACCGTCTCTACTGAACCAGGCCCCTACAGCGCAGTCTAACTGAGCCAGGCCCCTACAGGGCAGACTGTACTGAACGAGGGCCCAACAGCACAGTTTGTAGTGAACCAGGCCCTTACTGCGCATTCTCCACTGAACCAGGCCCCTGCTGCGCATCCTCCACTGAACCAGGCCCCTGCTGCGCATCCTCCACTGAACCAGGCCCCTGCTGCGCATCCTCCACTGAACCAGGCCCCTGCTGCGCATCCTCCACTGAACCAGGCCCCTGCTGCGCATCCTCCACTGTACCAGGCCCCTGCTGCGCATTCTCCACTGAACCAGGCCCCGGCTGCTCATTCTCCACTGAACCAGGCCCCTACTGCACATTCTCCACTGAACCAGGCCCCTACTGCACATTCTCCACTGAACCAGGCCCCTGCTGCACATCCTCCACTGAACCAGGCCCCTGCTGCACATCCTCCACTGAACCAGGCCCCGGCTGCACATCCTCCACTGAACCAGGCCCCTGCTGCACATCCTCCACTGAACCAGGCCCCTGCTGCACATCCTCCACTGAACCAGGCCCCTGCTGCACATCCTCCACTGAACCAGGCCCCTGCTGCACATCCTCCACTGAACCAGGCCCCTACTGCACATCCTCTACTGAACCAGGCCCCTACTGCACATTCTCCACTGAACCAGGCCCCTACTGCACATTCTCTACTGAACCAGGCCCCTACTGCACATTCTCTACTGAACCAGACCCCTACAGCGCAATCTGTACTGAACCAGGCCCCTACAGTGCAGTCCGTACTGAACCAAGCCGCTCCATCACAGTCTAGTTGGTCCAGGCCCCTACAGCACAGTCTTTACTGAACCAGGCCCCTGCAGCATAGTCTCTACTGAACCAGGTCCCTACAGCACCGTCTGTACTGAGCCAGGCCCCTGCAGCACAGTCCGTACTGAGCCAGGCCCCTGCAGCACAGTCCGTACTGAACCAGGCACCTACAGCACAGTCCGTACTGAACCAAGCCCCTACAGCACAGTCTAAATGAACCAGGCCCCGACAGCACCAAGCCCATACAGCACAGTCTTACTGAACGAGGACCCTACAGCGCATTCTGTACTGAACCAGGCCCCTACAGCGCAGTCTGTGCTGAACCAGGCCCCTACAGCGCAGTCTGTGCTGAACCAGGGCCCTACAGCACCGTCTCTACTGAACCAGGCCCCTACAGCGCAGTCTAACTGAGCCAGGCCCCTACAGGGCAGACTGTACTGAACGAGGCCCCTACAGTGCAGACTCTACTAAAGCAGACCACTACATCACAGTCTGTACTGAACCAGACCTCTACTGCACAATCTCTACTGAACCAGGCCCCTACAGCACAGTCTAACTGAACCAGGCCCCTTCAGCACAGTCCCTACTGAACCAGGCCCCTACAGCGCAGTCTGTCTTGAACCAGACCTCTACTGCACAATCTCTATTGAACCAGGCCCCTACAGCACAGTTCCTAGTGAACGAGGGCCCTACAGCACCGTCTCTACTGAACCAGGCCCCTACAGCACAGTCTAACTGAGCCAGGCCCCTACAGGGCAGACTGTACTGAACGAGGGCCCTACAGCACAGTTTGTAGTGAACCAGGCCCCTACTGCGCATTCTCCACTGAACCAGGCCCCTGCTGCGCATCCTCCACTGAACCAGGCCCCTGCTGCGCATCCTCCACTGAACCAGGCCCCTGCTGCGCATCCTCCACTGAACCAGGCCCCTGCTGCGCATCCTCCACTGTACCAGGCCCCTGCTGCGCATTCTCCACTGAACCAGGCCCCGGCTGCGCATTCTCCACTGAACCAGGCCCCTACTGCACATTCTCCACTGAACCAGGCCCCTGCTGCACATCCTCCACTGAACCAGGCCCCTGCTGCACATCCTCCACTGAACCAGGCCCCGGCTGCACATCCTCCACTGAACCAGGCCCCTGCTGCACATCCTCCACTGAACCAGGCCCCTGCTGCACATCCTCCACTGAACCAGGCCCCTACTGCACATCCTCCACTGAACCAGGCCCCTACTGCACATCCTCTACTGAACCAGGCCCCTACTGCATATTCTCTACTGAACCAGGCCCCTACTGCACATTCTCTACTGAACCAGGCCCCTACTGCACATTCTCTACTGAACCAGGCCCCTGCTGCACATTCTGTAATGAACCAGGCCCCTACAGCACATTATCACAGAATCACAGAAACCCCACAGTGCAGATAGAGGCCATTTCGGCCCATCGAGCCTGCACCGACACATATCCCACCCGATCCCCGTAACCCCTACACCAACACATATCCCACCCTATCCCCGTAACCCCATGTATTTAATCCCCCTAACACTAAGGGTCAATTTATCATAGCCAATCAACCTAACCCGCACATCTTTGGACTGTGGGAGGAAACCGGAGCACCCGGAGAAAACCCACGCAAACACGGGGAGAATGTGCAAACTCCACACAGACAGCCGCCCGAGGTCGGATTCGGACCTGGGTCTCTGGCGCTGTGAGGCAACAGTGCTAACCACTATGCCACCGTGCCATCTACTGAACCAGGCCCCAACAGCGCAATCTAACCCTTACACACTCTCCCCTCACCTTCCCAGTCTCTCCTTACACACTCTCCCCTCTACTTACACACTGCCCTTCCACTCTCCTGTCCCCTTACACACTTCCTCCTTACACTCTCCCCTCCCACACTCACCCCTCCCCTTATACACTCACCCCTCCCCTTACACACTCTGCCCTGCTGTTACACACTCCCCCCTTACCCACTCTACACTCCACTTACACACTCCCCTCCCCGTACACTCCCTCCTTACACTCTGCCCTCCCCTTACACTCCCCCTTACCCACTCCTTACACACTCAGCCCTCCCAGTTACTCTGTCCCACCCCTTACACACTCCCCTCTCCTCTTACACACTCCCCCTCCCCATACACTCTGCCCTCCCCTTACACTCCCCCCTTACCCACTCTACCCTCCCCTTACACTCTTCCCCACCCCTTACACTCCCCTCCCTACACACTCTGCCCTCTCCTCACACACGCCTCTCCCCACCCTTACACAATCTGCCCTCCCCATACACTCCCCTTACACACTCTCCCCCTCTTCTTACACACTCTCTCCTCCCTTAACACACTCTGGTCAGTGTTGGAGGCTAGTGTTGGAGTGCAGACACAGAGCAGTCTGTATGCAGTGTGGGTGAAGCAGGGTTTCTGGGTGGGTGCCCTTCCTGGACCCGTCAAACGGGCAGGAGCATGGGGGTGCTCAGGTCGGTGTCCAGGCTCACCCTCCCCATCATATCCCCTGGAGACTGGCCCTCTCACCACTCCTGTTAGCTGGGAGTGGGGGTCTTCACTGGGTCAGTTGGCAATCACACGTTAAAACAAGCAGCCCATGAGATGGACGGTGATCTGTGCAGTGGAGCAATGATATACCCAGGAAGGGCCCGTCACACTCAGCTCCTTGCACACTGTCTTTACTTTAGATTACTGTGTGTGGGGACAGGAGCACATTCAGACTGAACATCTCACAAGCACACTCATCCTAACATACAAAACCATCTGTCAAGAGGATGACCAAACACAGCATCAGACCATCCAGTGAACTCCTCTCCCAGACAGGCCCGCCTTCCCCAGGAATGTTACTGTAACACCAAGCAATGTTGATGCTGATCATACCGCTCTCCTGGCACCCGGGTCCAGGGTGTTTGGCCAGGGGAGAGACAGGGCAGCCTCAGGAGCAACAGCAAGCACATCAGAAACAAAGATACCTCAGTAACACAGAGCGAGAGCAGGGCACTGGAGTATTCACACAGTCGTATTACATGCACTGAAGTGTGAAGACTCAACAATCTCTGCTCATGGTGTTTGCCTAGTCAGCGGTTCACAGAGAAGCAGAAAAAAGAGTTCAGAGCAGGTGACAGCAGACTGGGTACCTGAGTATCTCTGTCCCATCTCCACCTGACCCTGGGCCACACTGTCAAACACCCATTTATTAGCAGCATGAACAGATCCACGTTAAATGTCCTACGCACTGCCTGCCTGCATGCCTCGAGAATCAGCAGCATTGTGTTTATAATGGGGTGGCACAGAATCTGCAGCTTTTCAATAAAGTGTAAAATTATGTCGGAGTTTTAATTCGCATTTGTTAATGTATCTCATCAACCCCAAGCCCCCCCAATACAGTGACTCCCAGCCCCCCTCCCCCCCCATAGTGACTCCCAGCTCCCCCTCACCCCCATAGTGACTCCCAGCCCCCCTCCTCCCCCACCAGTGACTCCCAGCCCCCTCCCCCCCATAGAGACTCCCAGCCCCCCCTCCTCCCCCCCATAGTGACTCCCAGCCCCCCCTCCTCCCCACCAGTGACTCCCAGCCCCCCTCCTCCCCCCCATAGTGACTCCCAGCCCCCCTCCTCCCCCCCATAGTGACTCCCAGCCCCCCTCCTCCCCCCCATAGTGACTCCCAGCCCCCTCCCCCCCATAGAGACTCTCAGCCCCCCTCCTCCCCGCCATAGTGACTCCCAGCCACCCTCCCCCTCATAGTGACTCCCAGCCCCCCTCCTCCCCACCATAGTGACTCCCAGACCCCCCTCCCCCCCCATAGTGACTCCCAGCCCCCCCTCCCCCCCCATAGTGACTCCCAGCCCCCCTCCCCCCCCAGTGACTCCCAGCCCCCCTTACCCCATAGTGACTCCCAGCCCCCCTTACCACTCCCAGCCCCCCTTACCCCATAGTGACTCCCAGCCCCTTACCCCAGTGACTCCCAGCCCCCCTTACCCCAGTGACTCCCAGCCCCCCTCCCCCCCATAGTGACTCCCAGCCCCCCTCCCCCCGATAGTGACTCCCAGCTCACCCTCCCCCCATAGTGACTCCCAGCTCCCCCTCCTCCCCCCCATAGTGACTCCCAGCCCCCCTCCCCCATAGTGACTCCCAGCCCCCCTCCCCCATAGTGACTCCCAGCTCCCCCTCCCCCCATAGTGACTCCAGCCCCCCTCCCCCCCATAGTGACTCCCAGCCCCCCTCCCCCCCACAGTGACTCCCAGCCCCCTCCTCCCCCCCATAGTGACTCCCAGCCCCCCTCCCCCATCGTGACTCCCAGCTCCCCCTCCCCCCATAGTGACTCCCAGCCCCCCTCCCCCCCATAGTGACTCCCAGCTCCCCCTCCCCCCCAGTGACTCCCAGCTCCCCCTCCCCCCCATAGTGACTCCCAGCTCCCCCTCCCCCCCCATAGTGACTCCCAGCCCCCCTCCCCCCCATAGTGACTCCCAGCCCCCCTCCTCCCCCCATAGTGACTCCCAGCCCCCCTCGCCCCCCATAGTGACTCCCAGCCCCCATCCTCCCCCCCAGTGACTCCCAGCCCCCTTACCCCATAGAGACTCCCAGCCCCCTCACCCCCAGAGACACCCAAACCCCTTCCCCCCCTCCCCCAATAGTGACTCCCAGCTCCCCCTCCCCCCATAGAGACTCCCAGCCCCCTCCCCCGAGACACCCAGCCCCCTCCCCCCATAGTGAATCCCAGCCCCCCTCCCCCCCATAGTGACTCCCAGCTCCCCCCCCATAGTGACTCCCAGCCCCCCTCCCCCCCATAGTGACTACCAGCCCCCCTCCCCCCCATTGTGACTCCCAGCCCCCCCTCCTCCCCCCCCATTGTGACTCCCAGCCCCCCTCCTCCCCCCCCATTGTGACTCCCAGCCCCCCCTCCTCCCCCCGTGACTCCCAGCCCCCCTTACCCCAGTGACTCCCAGCCCCCCTTACCCCATAGTGACTCCCAGCCCCCCACCTCCCCCCCATAGTTACTCCCAGCCCCCCTCCCGCCGATAGTGACTCCCAGCTCCCCCTCCCTCCCATAGTGACTCCCAGCCCCCCTCCCCCCCCAGTGACTCCCAGCCCCCCTCCTCCCACCCATAGTGACTCCAAGCCCCCTTACCCCATAGTGACTCCCAGCTCCCCCCGAGACTCCCAGCCCCCCTCCCCCCATCGTGACTCCCAGCTCCCCTCCCCCCCATAGTGACTCCCAGTCCCCCTCCTCCCCCCCAGTGACCCCCAGCCCCCCTCCCCCCGCATAGTGACTCCCAGCCCCCCTCCTCCCCCCCATAGTGACTCCCAGCTCCCCCTCCCCCCCATAGTGACTCCCAGCCCCCCTCCTCCCCCCCCATAGTGACTCCCAGCTCCCCCCCATAGTGACTCCCAGCTCCCCCTCCCCCCGCAGAGTGACTCCCAGCCCCCCTCCTCCCCCCCAGTGACCCCCAGCCCCCTCCCCCCCATAGTGACTCCCAGCTACCCCTCCCCCCGCATAGTGACTCCCAGCCCCCCTCCTCCCCCCATAGTGACTCCCAGCTCCCCCTCCCCCCCATAGTGACTCCCAGCCCCCCTCCTCCCCCCTAGTGACTCCCAGCTCCCCCCCATAGTGACTCCCAGCTCCCCCTCCCCCCGCATAGTGACTCCCAGCCCCCCTCCTCCCCCCCATAGTGACTCCCAGCTCCCCCTCCCCCCATAGTGACTCCCAGCCCCCCTCCTCCCCCCATAGTGACTCCCAGCTCTCCCTCCCCCCATAGTGACTCCCAGCCCTCCTCCTCCCCCCCATAGTGACTCCCAGCCCCCCTCCCCCCCAGAGACTCCCAGCCCCCCTCCCCCCATCGCGACTCCCAGCTCCCCTCCCCCCCCCATAGTGACTCCCAGCCCCCCTCCCCCCATAGTGACTCCCAGCCCTCCTCCCCCCCATAGTGACTCCCAGCCCCCCTCCCCCCCAGTGACTCCCAGCCCCCCTCCCCCCCATAGTGACTCCCAGCCCCTCCTCCCCCGTGACTCCCAGCCCCCCTCGTGACTCCCAGCTCCCCTCCCCCGTGACTCCCAGCCCCCGCTATAGAGACTCCCAGCCCCCCTCCCCCCCCAGTGACTCCCAGCCCCCCTCCCCCCCAGTGACTCCCAGCCCCTCCTCCCCCCCAGTGACTCCCAGCCCCCCTCCCCCCATAGTGACTCCCAGCACCCCCCCCCGTCCCCCCCATAGTGACTCCCAGCCCCCCCCGTCCACCCCATAGTGACTCCCAGCCCCCCCGACCCCCCCATAGTTACTCCCAGCCCCCCCTACAACCCCATAGTGACTCCCAGCCCTCCCGACCCCCCCATAGTGACTCCCAGCAGCCCCCGTCCCCCCCATAGTGACTCCCAGCCCCCCCGACCCCCCCATAGTGACTCCCAGCCCCGTCCCCCCCATAGTGACTCCCAGCCCCGTCCCCCCCAGTGACTCCCAGCCCCGTCCCCCCACAGTGACTCCCAGCCCCCTCGACCCCCCCACAGTGACTCCCAGCCCCCCCACAGTGTCTCCCAGCCCCACCGACCCCCCCCATAGTGACTCCCAGCCCCCCGACACTCCATAGTGGCTCCCAGCCCCCCCGACCTCCCCATAGTGACTCCCAGCCCCCCTCCCCCCCATAGTGACTCCCAGCACCCCCGACCCCCCATAGTGACTCCCAGACCCCCCAACCAGTGACTCCCAGCTCCCCCGACCCCCCCACAGTGACTCCCAGCCCCCCGACCCCCCCATAGTGACTCCCAGCCCCGTCCCCCCCATAGTGACTCCCAGCCCCCCCGACCCCCCGTGACTCCCAGCCCCCCCCGTCCCCCCCAGTGACTCCCAGCCCCCCCCCGCAGTGTCTCCCAGCCCCACCGAACCCCCCCATAGTGACTCCCAGCACCCCCGACCCCCCCATAGTGACTCCCAGGCCCCTCCCCCCCATAGTGACTCCCAGCACCCCCATAGTGACTCCCAGCTCCCCTCCCCCCCCACAGTGACTCCCAGCTCCCCCTCCCCCCCATAGTGACTCCCAGCACCCCCGACCCCCCCATCGTGACTCCCAGCTCCCCCGACCCCCCCATAGTGACTCCCAGCACCCCCGGCCCCCCCACAGTGACTCCCAGCCCCCCCGACCCCCCCATAGTGACTCCCAGCCCCCCGACCCCTCCATAGTGACTCCCAGCCCCCCTGACCCCCCCAGTGACTCCCAGCCCCCCCAAAGTGACTCCCAGCCACCCCCGTCCCCCCCAGTGACTCCCAGCCCCCCTCCCCCCCATAGTGACTCCCAGCCCCCCGACCCCCCAGTGACTGCCAGCCCCCCTCCCCCCCAGTGACTCCCAGCACCCCAGCCCTCCCATAGTGACTCCCAGCTCCCCCGACCCCCCCACCCCCAGTGACTCCCAGCCCCGTCTCCCCCCAGCCCTCCTGTCCCCCCCCAGTGACTCCCAGCCCCCCGTCCCCCCGTGACTCCCAGCACCCCCCGCCCCCAGTGACTCCCAGCACCCCCCCACCCCCACAGTGACTCCCAGCACCCCCCCACCCCCACAGTGACTCCCAGCCCCCCCCATAGTGACTCCCAGCCCCCGTCCCCCCCAGTGACTCCCAGCCCCCTCGACCCCCCCATAGTGACTCCCAGCCCCCGTCCTCCCCAGTGACTCCCAGCCCCCCCGTCCTCCCCAGTGACTCCCAGCCCCCCCGTCCCCCCCATAGTGACTCCCAGCACCCCCCGACCCCCCCATAGTGACTCCCAGCCCCCGTCCCCCCCAGTGACTCCCAGCCCCCTCGACCCCCCCATAGTGACTCCCAGCCCCCGTCCTCCCCAGTGACTCCCAGCCCCCCCGTCCTCCCCAGTGACTCCCAGCCCCCCCGTCCCCCCCATAGTGACTCCCAGCACCCCCCGACCCCCCCATAGTGACTCCCAGCCCCCGTCCCCCCCAGTGACTCCCAGCCCCCTCGACCCCCCCATAGTGACTCCCAGCCCCCGTCCTCCCCAGTGACTCCCAGCCCCCCAGTCCCCCCCATAGTGACTCCCAGCCCCCCCGTCCCCCCCATAGTGACTCCCAGCCCCCCCGACCCCCCCATAGTGACTCCCAGCCCCCCCGACCCCCCCATAGTGACTCCCAGCCCCCCCGACCCCCCCATAGTGACTCCCAGCCCCCCAGTCCCCCCCATAGTGACTCCCAGCACCCCCCGACCCCCCCATAGTGACTCCCAGCCCCCCCGACCCCCCCATAGTGACTCCCAGCCCCCCCGACCCCCCCAGTGACTCCCAGCCCCCCCGACCCCCCCATAGTGACTCCCAGCCCCCCCGACCCCCCCATAGTGACTCCCAGCCCCCCCGACCCCCCCAGTGACTCCCAGCCCCCCCGACCCCCCCATAGTGACTCCCAGCCCCCCCGACCCCCCCATAGTGACTCCCAGCCCCCCCGTCCCCCCCATAGTGACTCCCAGCCCCCCCGACCCCCCCATAGTGACTCCCAGCCCCCCCGACCCCCCCATAGTGACTCCCAGCCCCCCCGACCCCCCCATAGTGACTCCCAGCCCCCCTGCCCCCCAGCCCCCGTCACCCCCCAGTGACTCCCAGCACCCCCCCCACAGTGACTCCCAGCCGCTCCTCCCCCCGTGACTCCCAGCACCCCCGACCCCCCCATAGTGACTCCCAGCCCCCCCGACCCCCCCATAGTGACTCTCAGTCCCTCCGCCCCCCATAGTGACTCCCAGCCGCTCCTCCCCCCGTGACTCCCAGCCCCCCCGACCCCCCAATCGTGACGCCCAGCCCCCCGACACCCCCATAGTGACTCTCAGTCCCTCCGCCCCCCCATAGTGACTCCCAGCCCCCCCATAGTGACTCCCAGCACCCCCCGTCCCCCCCATAGTGACTCCCAGCACCCCCCATAGGGACTCCCAGCCCCTCCAATCCCCCATAGGGTCTCTGATGCGCCACACGCGGCGCTGCTGGCGTTCGGGGTGGCTTTGGCCTTGCAGACGCTGGTGTAGTGTCCCTTTTTCCCGCAGCCCGAGCAGGTCGCATTCTTCGCCGGGCAGCGTGCTCTGGGGTGTTTGGCCTCGCCACAGAAGTAGCATTTCTGGCCTTGGGGTACTGCTGTCTGGCTTTGGGACACTGCTGCGGTAGTTGGGCCGTTGTTGGGCTGTGGCTGGGGTGGCACGGTGCTATGGGGCTGTCGTTCCCCGCGGCGTCCACGGTGTAGAGGAGTAGGCATCCATGCCCCGGTAGGCTGCGTCCAGCGTTAGAGCGATTTCGGAGGCTTTGTCGAGGGTGAGGTCACTCTGCTCCAGCAGTCGCTGTCGGGTGTAGTTGGACCTGTGGCCCGCTATGAAGGCATCCCGGATCAGTTCCTCCGTGTACTTAGCAGGCGTTACCGCCTTACACCCACAGGCCCGGCCAAGCACAGACAGTGCTTGGAGGTATTCCTCAGTCGATTCCCCAGGTTGTTGCTTGCGACTCCCCAGAAGGTGCCTGGCGTATATACTTCGTTCACAGGGCGCGTGTACTGGGTCTTGAGGAGCTGGAGGGCGGCTGTGTACGAGGTCGCGTCCCGGATGACCGAGTACACTCGGTGGTTCACCTTGGAGATCAGGACAGACAGTTTGTCCGCATCCGTTTCGACCGCAGTGGAGGCAGTCAGGAATGTCTCGAAGCACTTGAGCCAATGAGCAAACTTGTTGGAAGCGTCCACTTCCCGACTGTCCAGGTCCAGGCATGCTCTCCATTATAAAAAATTTAGTTAATAAAATTGATGCGCCATCAATTACTCAAAAGACTGAGGTTAAGCGAGTAACAACCAGGCTTTTATTAACTAAAGAATGAAGGTCTTGTCTCGAGTGGTCGACCCGTCCAGAATACTAAGGGACTGGGAGGTAGTCACTTATATACCTGGAATAGTGGGAGGAGTCAGCCGAGGCATGTCCAGACCTGTACCTAGTGGAATACACATACAGACATGTATACAGTGGTTTACCACAGTCTCCCAGCCCCCCGACCTCCCCCACAGTGACTCTCAACCCCCCCCGTCCCCCCATACAGTGCCTCTCAGCACCCCGTCCTCCCACACAGCGACTTTCAAACCGCCGTCATAGACTTCACACACAATGTCTAGCCTAAGTTCAAAGAATCCCTTTAACATCAGCAGAAACACAAGCAATATGAAAAAACAGCTTTAATGATGTTTGGAATGAGCAAGCGACAGGTGAACAGCCCCCGAAACAATGCGGTGGAAAGGTACAGCTCAGATCTCCCAGAGTGGAGTGGGTGTGGATCTCCGGGTCCAAGGGGCGGCTGGATCTCGCTAATTGATGGTGAGGACATCACTCTGGATCTCGTGGCTCAGCATTGTCTGCAGGTCGCTCAGCTTCTTCTTCAGCCCTGAGAGGGCAGACAGGACGATAGTCTCGGGGCGCAGCGCTCCCGAAGATTCAACGTTGAAGTAAAATCTGATGGGAACAAAATTCAGACACAGGACGACCAGCTCAAACAACTGCAGTCTTTCAATAGTGTCTCATAGACTGGGATAGAGTGTTCCAATAGTGTCTCAGACTGGGATAGAGTGTTCCAATAGTGTCTCAGACTGGGATAGTGTGTTCCAATAGTGTCTCAGACTGGGATAGTGTTTCAATAGTGTCTCAGACTGGGATAGAGTGTTCCAATAGTGTCTCATAGACTGGGATAGAGTGTTCCAATAGTGTCTCAGAATGGGATAGAGTGTTCCAATAGTGTCTCAGACGGGGATAGAGTGTTCCAATAGTGTCTCATAGACTGGGATAGTGTGTTCCAATAGTGTCTCAGAATGGGATAGAGTGTTCCAATAGTGTCTCAGACTGGGATAGAGTGTTCCAACAGTGTTTCATAGACTGGGATAGAGTGTTCCAATACTGTCTCAGACTGGGATAGTGTGTTCCAATAGTGTCTCATAGACTGGGATAGAGTGTTCCAATAGCGTCTCAGACTGGGATAGAGTGTTCCAATAGTGTCTCATAGACTGGGATAGAATGTTCCAATAGTGTCTCATAGACTGGGATAGAGTGTTCCAATAGCGTCTCAGACTGGGATAGAGTCTTTCAATAGTGTCTCATAGACTGGGATAGAATGTTCCAATAGTGCCTCATAGACTGGGATAGAGTGTTCCAATTGTGTCTCAGACTGGGATAGAGTGTTCCAATAGTGTCTCATAGACTGGGATAGAGTGTTCCAATAGTGTCTCAACTGGGATAGAGTGTTCCAATAGTGTCTCATAGACTGGGATAGAGTGTTCCAATAGTGTCCCATAGACTGGGATAGAGTGTTCCAATAGTGTCTCATAGACTGGGATAGAGTGTTTCAATAGTGTCAAATAGACTGGGATAGAGTGTTTCAATAGTGTCTCAGACTGGGATAGAGTGTTCCAATAGTGTCTCATTGACTGGGATGGAGTGTTCCAATAGTGTCTCATAGACTGGGATAGAGTGTTCCAACAGTGTCTCATTGACTGGGATAGAGTGTTCCAATAGTGTCTCATAGACTGGGATAGAGTGTTCCAATAGTGTCTCAGAATGGGATAGAGTGTTCCAATAGTGTCTCAGAATGGGATAGAGTGTTCCAATAGTGTCTCAGACTGGGATAGAGTTCCAATAGTGTCTCATAGACTGGGATAGTGTTTCAATAGTGTCTCAGACTGGGATAGAGTGTTCCAATAGTGTCTCAGACTGGGATAGAGTGTTCCAATAGTGTCTCAGAATGGGAAAGAGTGTTCCAATAGTGTCTCAGACTGGGATAAAGTTCCAATAGTGTCTCATAGACTGGGATAGTGTTCCAATAGTGTCTCATAGACTGGGATAGAGTGTTCCAATAGTGTCTCAGAATGGGATAGAGTGTTCCAATAGTGTCTCAGAATGGGATAGAGTGTTCCAATAGTGTCTCAGACTGGGATAGAGTGTTCCAATAGTGTCTCAGACTGGGATAGAGTGTTCCAATAGTGTCTCATAGACTGGGATAGAGTGTTCCAATAGTGTCTCAGACTGGGATAGAGTTCCAATAGTGTCTCATAGAATGGGATAGTGTGTTCCAATAGTGTCTCATAGACTGGGATAGAGTGTTCCAACAGTGCCTCAGACTGGGATAGAGTGTTCCAACAGTGTCTCATAGACTGGGATAGAGTGTTCCAATAGTGTCTCAGACTGGGATAGTGTGTTCCAATAGTGTCTCATAGACTGGGATAGAGTGTTCCAATAGTGTCTCAGACTGGGATAGAGTGTTCCAATAGTGTCTCATAGACTGGGATAGAGTGTTCCAATAGTGTCTCATAGACTGGGATAGAGTCTTTCAATAGTGTCTCATAGACTGGGATAGAGTGTTCCAATAGTGTCTCAGACTGGGATAGAGTGTTCCAATAGTGTCTCAGACTGGGATAGAGTGTTCCAATAGTGTCTCACAGACTGGGATAGTGTGTCTCAATCGTGTCTCAGACTGGGATAGAGTGTTCCAATAGTGTCTCAGACTGGGATAGAGTGTTCCAATAGTGTCTCAGACTGGGATAGTGTGTTCCAATAGTGTCTCATAGACTGGGATAGAATGTTCCAATAGTGTCTCATAGACTGGGATTGAGTGTTCCAATAGTGCCTCATAGACTGGGATAGAGTGTTCTAATAGTGTCTCAGACTGGGATAGAGTGTTGCAATAGTGTCTCAGACTGGGATAGAGTGTTCCAATAGTGTCTCATAGACTGGGATAGAGTGTTCCAATAGTGTCTCAGACTGGGATAGAGTGTTCCAATAGTGTCTGATAGACTGGGATAGAGTGTTCCAATAGTGTCTCAGACTGGGATAGTGTTTCAATCGTGTCTCATAGACTGGGATAGTGTGTTCCAATAGTGTCTCATAGACTGGGATAGAGTGTTCCAATAGTGTCTCAGTCTGGGATAGAGTGTTTAAATAGTGTCTCATAGGCTGGGATAGTGTGTTCCAATAGTGTCTCAGACTGGGATAGAGTGTTCCAATAGTGTCTGATAGACTGGGATAGAGTGTTCCAATAGTGTCTCAGACTGGGATAGTGTGTTCCAATAGTGTGTCAGACTGGGACAGAGTGTTCCAATAGTGTCTGATAGACTGGGATAGAGTGTTTCAAGAGTGTCAAATAGACTGGGATAGAGTGTTTCAATAGTGTCTCAGACTGGGATAGAGTGTTCCAATAGTGTCTCATTGACTGGGATAGAGTGTTCCAATAGTGTCTCATAGACTGGGATAGAGTGTTCCAACAGTGTCTCATTGACTGGGATAGAGTGTTCCAATAGTGTCTCAGAATGGGATAGAGTGTTCCAATAGTGTCTCAGAATGGGATAGAGTGTTCCAATAGTGTCTCAGACTGGGATAGAGTTCCAATAGTGTCTCAAAGACTGGGATAGTGTTTCAATAGTGTCTCAGACTGGGATAGAGTGCTCCAATAGTGTCTCATAGACTGGGATAGAGTGTTCCAATAGTGTCTCAGACTGGGATAGAGTGTTCCAATAGTGTCTCATAGACTGGGATAGAGTGTTCCAATAGTGTCTCAGACTGGGATAGAGTTCCAATAGTGTCTCATAGAATGGGATAGTGTGTTCCAATAGTGTCTCATAGACTGGGATAGAGTGTTCCAACAGTGCCTCAGACTGGGAGAGAGTGTTCCAACAGTGTCTCAGAATGGGATAGAGTGTTCCAATAGTGTCTCAGAATGGGATAGAGTGTTCCAATAGTGTCTCAGACTGGGATAGAGTTCCAATAGTGTCTCAAAGACTGGGATAGTGTTTCAATAGTGTCTCAGACTGGGATAGAGTGCTCCAATAGTGTCTCATAGACTGGGATAGAGTGTTCCAATAGTGTCTCAGACTGGGATAGAGTGTTCCAATAGTGTCTCATAGACTGGGAGAGAGTGTTCGAATAGTGTCTCAGACTGGGGTAGAGTGTTCCAATAGTGTCTCAGACTGGGATAGAGTGTTCCAATAGTGTCTCAGACTGGGATAGAGTGTTCCAATAGTGTCTCAGACTGGGATAGTGTGTTCCAATAGTGTCTCATAGACTGGGATAGTATGTTCCAATAGTGTCTCATAGACCGGGATAGAGTGTTCCAATAGTGTCTCATAGACTGGTATAGAGTGTTCCAATTGTGTCTCAGACTGGGATAGTGTGTTCCAATAGTGTCTCACACTGGGATAGAGTGTTCCAATAGTGTCTCATCGACTGGGATCGAGTGTTCCAACAGTGTCTCAGACTGGGATAGAGTGTTCCAATAGTGTCTCAGCCTGGGATAGAGTGTTCCAATAGTGTCTCAGACTGGGATAGAGTGTACAATAGTGTCTCATAGACTGGCATAGAGTGTTCCAATAGTGTCTCAGACTGGGATAGAGTGTTCCAATAGTGTCTCATTGACTGGGATAGAGTGTTCCAATATTGTCTCATAGACTGGGATAGAGTGTTCCAATCGTGTCTCCTAGACTGGGATAGAGTGTTCCAATCGTGTCTCATAGACTGGGATCAAGTGTTTAAATAGTGTCTCATAGACTGGGATAGAGTGTTCCAATAATGTCTGATAGACTGGGATAGAGTGTTCCAATAGTGTCTCAGACTGGGATAGTGTGTTCCAATAGTGTCTCAGACATGGATGGAGTGTTCCAATAGTGTCTCATAGACTGGGATAGAGTGTTCCAATAGTGTCTCAGTCTGGGATAGTGTGTTTAAATCGTGTCTCAGACTGGGATAGAGTGTTCCAATAGTGTCTCAGACTAGGATAGAGTGTTCCAATAGTGTCGCAGACTGGGATAGAGTGTTCCAATTGTGTCTCATAGACTGGGATAGAGTGTTCCAATAGTGTCTCAGAGACTGGGATAGAGTGTTCCAATCGTGTCTCAGTCTGGGATAGAGTGTTCCAATAGTGTCTCAGACTGGGATAGAGTGTTCCAATAGTGTCTCAGACTGGGATAGAGTGTTCCAATAGTGTCTCAGACTGGGATAGAGTGTTCCAATAGTGTCTCATAGACTGGGATAGAGTGTTCCAATAGTGTCTCAGACAGGGATAGAGTGTTCCAATAGTGTCTCATAGACTGGGATAGAGTGTTCCAATAGTGTCTCATAGACTGGGATAGAGTGTTCCAATAGTGTCTCATAGACTGGGATAGAGTGTTCCAATAGTGTTTCAGACTGGGATCGAGTGTTCCAATAGTGTCGCATAGACTGGGACAGTGTGTTCCAATAGTGTCTCAAACTGGGATAGAGTGTTCCAATAGTGTCTCAGACTGGGATAGTGTGTTCCAATAGTGTCTCAGACTGGGATAGAGTGTTTCAATAGTGTCTCAGACTGGGATAGAGTGTTCCAATAGTGTCTCATAGACTGGGATAGAGTGTTCCAATAGTGTCTCATAGACTGGGAGACAGTGTTCCAATAGTGTCTCAGACTGGGATAGAGTGTTCCAATAGTGTCTCAGACTGGGATAGAGTGTTCCAATAGTATCTCATAGACTGGGATAGAGTGTTCCAATAGTGTCTCAGACTGGGATAGAGTGTTCCAACAGTATCTCATAGACTGGGATAGAGTGTTCCAATAGTGTCTCATAGACTGGGATAGAGAGTTCCAATAGTATCTCATAGACTGGGATAGAGTGTTCCAAGAGTGTCTCAGACTGGGATAGAGTGTTCCAATAGTGTCTCATAGACTGGGATAGAGTGTTCGAATAGTGTCTCATAGACTGGGAGAGTGTGTTCCAATAGTGTCTCAGACTGGGATAGAGTGTTCCAATAGTGTCTCAGACTGGGATAGAGTGTTCCAATCGTGTCTCAGACTGGGATAGAGTGTTCCAATAGTGTCTCAGACAGGGATAGTGTGTTCCAATAATGTCTCATAGACTGGGATAGTGTGTTCCAATAGTGTCTCAAAGACTGGGATAGAGTGTTCCAATAGTGTCTCAGACTGGGATAGAGTGTTGCAATAGTGTCTCAGACTGGGATAGAGTGTTCCAATAGTGTCTCAAACTGGAAGAGAGTGTTCTAATAGTGTCTCAGATTGGGATAGAGTGTTCCAATAGTGCCTCATAGACTGGGATAGAGTGTTCCAATAGTGTCTCATAGACTGGGAGAGAGTGTTCCAATAGTGTCTCAGACTGGGATAGAGTGTTCGAATAGTGTCTCAGACTGGGGTAGAGTGTTCCAATAGTGTCTCAGACTGGGATAGAGTGTTCGAATAGTGTCTCAGACTGGGATAGAGTGTTCCAATAGTGTCTCAGACTGGGATAGTGTGTTCCAATAGTGTCTCATAGACTGGGATAGTGTGTTCCAATAGTGTCTCATAGACTGGGATAGAGTGTTCCAATAGTGTCTCAGACCGGGATAGAGTGTTCCAATAGTGTCTCATAGACTGGTATAGAGTTTTCCAATTGTGTCTCAGACTGGGATAGTGTGTTCCAATAGTGTCTCACACTGGGATAGAGTGTTCCAATAGTGTCTCATCGACTGGGATCGAGTGTTCCAACAGTGTCTCAGACTGGGATAGAGTGTTCCAATAGTGTCTCAGCCTGGGATAGAGTGTTCCAATAGTGTCTCAGACTGGGATAGAGTGTACAATAGTGTCTCATAGACTGGCATAGAGTGTTCCAATAGTGTCTCAGACTGGGATAGAGTGTTCCAATAGTGTCTCATTGACTGGGATAGAGTGTTCCAATAGGGTCTCATAGACTGGGATAGAGTGTTCCAATAGTGTCTCAGACTGGGATAGAGTGTTCCAATCGTGTCTCATAGACTGGGATAGAGTGTTCCAATCGTGTCTCAGACTGGGATAGAGTGTTCCAATAGTGTCTCAGACTGGGATAGTGTGTTCCAATAATGTCTCAGACTGGGATAGTGTGTTCCAATAGTGTCTCACACTGGGATAGAGTGTTCCAATGGTGTCTCCGTCTGGGGTAGAGTGTTCCAATAGTGTCTCAGACTGGGATAGAGTGTTCCAATAATGTCTCATAGACTGGGATAGAGTGTTGCAATAGTGTCTCAGATTGGGATAGAGTGTTCCAATAGTGCCTCATAGACTGGGATAGAGTGTTCCAATAGTGTCTCATAGACTGGGAGAGAGTGTTCCAATAGTGTCTCAGACTGGGATAGAGTGTTCCAATAGTGTCTCAGACTGGGGTAGAGTGTTCCAATAGTGTCTCAGACTGGGATAGAGTGTTCCAATAGTGTCTCAGACTGGGATAGAGTGTTCCAATAGTGTCTCAGACTGGGATAGAGTGTTTCAATAGTGTCTCAGACTGGGATAGAGTGTTCCAATAGTGTCTGATAGACTGGGATTGAGTGTTCCAATAGTGTCTCAGACTGGGATAGAGTGTTCCAATAGTGTCTCATAGACTGGGATAGAGTGTTCCAATAGTGTCTCATAGACTGCGATAGAGTGTACCAATAGTGCCTCAGACTGGGATAGAGAGTTCCAATAGTGTCTCATAGACTGGGATAGAATGTTCCAATAGTGTCTGATACACTGGGATGGAGTCTTCCAATAGTGTCTCAGACTGGGAGAGAGTGTTCCAATAGTGTCTCAGACTGGGGTAGAGTGTTCCAATCGTGTCTCAGACTGGGGTAGAGTGTTCCAATAGTGTCTCAGACTGGGATTGTGTGTTCCAATAGTGTCTCATAGACTGGGATAGAGTGTTCCAATAGTGACTCAGACTGGGATAGAGAGTTCCAATAGTGTCTCACAGACTGGGATAGAATGTTCCAATCGTGTCTCAGACTGGGATAGAGTGTTCCAATAGTGTCTCATAGACTGGGAAAGAGTGTTCCAATAGTGTCTCAGACTGGGATACAGTGTTCCAATAGTGTCTCAGACTGGGATGGAATGTTCCAATAGTGTCTCAGACTGGGATAGTGTGTTCCAATAGTGTCTCACACTGGGATAGAGTGTTCCAATAGTGTCTCATAGACTGGGATAGAGTGTTCCAATCGTGTCTCAGACTGGGATAGTGTGTTCCAATAGTGTCTCATAGACTGGGATAGAGTGTTCCAATAGTGTCTCAGACTGGGATAGTGTGTTCCAATAGTGTCTCAGACTGGGATAGAGTGTTTCAATAGTGTTCCAATAGTGTTTCAGACTGGGATAGAGTGTTTCAATAGTGTTTCAGACTGGGATAGAGTGTTCCAATGGTGTCTCAGACTGGGATAGAGTGTTCCAATAGTGTCTCAGACTGGGATAGAGTGTTCCAATAGTGTCTCAGACTGGGATAGAGTGTTCCAATAGTGTCTCAGACTGGGATAGAGTGTTCCAATAGTGTCTCAGACTGGGATAGAGTGTTCCAATAGTGTCTCATAGACTGGGATAGAGTGTTCCAATAGTGCCTCAGACTGGGATAGAGGGTTCCAATAGTGTCTCATCGACTGGGATAGAGTGTTCCAATAGTGTCTCAGACTGGGATAGAGTGTTCCAATAGTGTCTCAGACTGGGATAGAGTGTTCCAATAGTGTCTCAGACTGGGATAGTGTGTTCAAATAGTGTCTCATAGACTGGGATAGAGTGTTCCAATAGTGTCTCAGACTGGGATAGAGTGTTCCAATAGTGTGTCAGGCTGGGATAGAGTGTTCCAATCGTGTCTCAGACTGGGATAGAGTGTTCCAATAGTGTCTCATATACTGGGAAAGAGTGTTCCAATAGTGTTTCAGACTGGGATCGAGTGTTCCAATAGTGTCTCATAGACTGGGATAGAGTGTTCCAATAGTGTCTGATTGACTGGGATTGAGTGTTCCAATAGTGTGTCATAGACTGGGATAGCATGTTCCAATAGTGTCTCATAGACTGGGATAGTGTGTTCCAATAGTGTCTCAGACTGGGATAGAGTGTTCCAATAGTGTCTCAGACTGGGATAGAGTGTTCCAATAGTGTCTCATAGACTCGTATAGAGTGTTCCACTAGTGTCTCAGACTGGGATAGTGTGTTCCAATCGTGTCTCACACTGGGATAGAGTGTTCCAATAGTGTCTCATAGACTGGGATAGAGTGTTCCAATAGTGTCTCAGACTGGGATAGAGTGTTCCAATAGTGTCTCAGACTGGGATAGAGTGTTCCAATAGTGTCTCAGACTGGGAAAGAGTGTTCCAATAGGGTCTCATAGACTGGGATAGTGTGTTCCAAGAGTGTCTCATGGACTGGGATAGAGTGTTCCAATCGTGTCTCAGACTGGGATAGAGTGTTCCAATAGTGTCTCAGACTGGGATAGTGTGTTCCAAAAATGTCTCATAGACTGGGATAGTGTTTTCCAATAGTGTCTCACACTGGGATAGAGTGTTCCAATAGTGTCTCAGTCTGGGGTAGAGTGTTCCTATAGTGTCTCATAGACTGGGATAGAGTGTTCCAATAGTGTCTCAGACTGGGATAGAGTGTTGCAATAGTGTCTCAGACTGGGATAGAGTGTTCCAATAGTGTCTCAGGCTGGGAGAGAGTGTTCTAATAGTGTCTCAGACTGGGCGAGCGTGTTCCAATAGTGTCTCAGACTGGGAGAGAGTGTTCCAATAGTGTCTCAGACTGGGATAGAGTGTTCCAATAGTGTCTCAGACTGGGGTAGAGTGTTCCAATAGTGTCTCAGACTGGGATAGAGTGTTCCAATAGTGTCTCAGAATGGGATAGAGTGTTCCAATAGTGTTTCAGACTGGGATCGAGTGTTCCAATAGTGTCTAATAGACGGGGATAATGTGTTCCAATAGTGTCTCAGACTGGGATAGTGTTTCAATAGTATCTCAGACTGGGATAGAGTGTTCCAATAGTGTCTCATAGACTGGTATAGAGTGTTCCAATAGTGTCTGATAGACTGGGATAGAGTGTTCCAATAGTGTCTCAGCCAGGGATAGAGTGTTCCAATAGTGTCTCAGACTGGAATAGAGTGTTCCAATACTATCTCAGACTGGGATAGAGTGTTCGAATAGTGTCTCATAGACTGGGATAAAGTGTTCCAATAGTGTCTCAGACTGGGATAGAGTGTTCCAATAGTGTTTCAGACTGGGATCGAGTGTTCCAATAGTGTCTCAGACGGGGATAGAGTGTTCCAATAGAGTCTCCGACTGGGATAGAGTGTTCCAATAGTGTCTCAAACTGGGATAGAGTGTTCCAATAGTGTCTCAGACTGGGATAGAGTGTTCCAATAGTGTCTCAGAATGGGATAGAGTGTTCCAATAGTGTTTCAGACTGGGATCGAGTGTTCCAATAGTGTCTCATAGACGGGGATAGAGTGTTCCAATAGTGTCTCAGACTGGGATAGAGTGTTCCAATAGTGTCTCATAGACTGGGATAGAGTGTTCCAATAGTGTCTCATAGACTGGGGGAGAGTGTTCCAATAGTGTCTCAGACTGGGATCGAGTGTTCCAATAGTGTCTCCGACTGGGGTAGAGTGTTCCAATAGTGTCTCAGACTGGGATAGAGTGTTCCAATAGTGTCTCAGAATGGGATAGAGTGTTCCAATAGTGTTTCAGACTGGGATCGAGTGTTCCAATAGTGTCTCATAGATGGGGATAGAGTGTTCCAATAGTGTCTCAGACTGGGATAGAGTGTTCCAATAGTGTCTCATAGACTGGGATAGAGTGTTCCAATAGTGTCTCATAGACGGGGATAGAGTGTTCCAATAGTGTTTCAGACTGGGATCGAGTGTTCCAATAGTGTCTCATAGACGGGGATAGAGTGTTCCAATAGTGTCTCATAGACTGGGATAGAGTGTTCCAATAGTGTCTCATAGACTGGGATAGAGTGTTCTAATAGTGTCTCAGACTGGGATAGAGTGTTCCAATAGTGTCTGATAGACTGGGATAGTGTTCCAATAGTGTCTCAGCCAGGGATAGAGTGTTCCAATAGTGTCTCAGACTGGGATAGAGTGTTCCAATAGTATCTCAGACTGGGATAGAGTGTTCCAATAGTGTCTCATAGACTGGGATAGAGTGTTCCAATCGTGTCTCAGACTGGGATAGAGTGTTCCAATAGTGTCTCAGACTGGGATAGAGTGTTCCAATAGTGTCTCAGACTGGGATAGTGTGTTCCAAAAATGTCTCATAGACTGGGATAGTGTTTTCCAATAGTGTCTCACACTGGGATAGAGTGTTCCAATAGTGTCTCAGTCTGGGGTAGAGTGTTCCTATAGTGTCTCATAGACTGGGATAGAGTGTTCCAATAGTGTCTCAGACTGGGATAGAGTGTTGCAATAGTGTCTCAGACTGGGATAGAGTGTTCCAATAGTGTCTCAGGCTGGGAGAGAGTGTTCTAATCGTGTCTCAGATTGGGATAGAGTGTTCCAATAGTGCCTCATAGACTGGGATAGAGTGTTCCAATAGTGTCTCATAGACTGGGAGAGAGTGTTCCAATAGTGTCTCAGACTGGGGTAGAGTGTTCCAATAGTGTCTCAGACTGGGATAGCGTGTTCCAATAGTGTCTCAGACTGGGAGAGAGTGTTCCAATAGTGTCTCAGACTGGGATAGAGTGTTCCAATAGTGTCTCAGACTGGGGTAGAGTGTTCTAATAGTGTCTCAGACTGGGATAGAGTGTTCCAATAGTGTCTGATAGACTGGGATAGAGTGTTCCAATAGTGTCTCAGCCAGGGATAGAGTGTTCCAATAGTGTCTCATAGACTGGGATAGAGTGTTCCAATAGTGTCTCAGACTGGAATAGAGTGTTCCAATAGTATCTCAGACTGGGAGAGAGTGTTCCAATAGTGTCTCAGACTGGGATAGAGTGTTCCAATAGTGTCTCAGACTGGGGTAGAGTGTTCTAATAGTGTCTCAGACTGGGATAGAGTGTTCCAATAGTGTCTGATAGACTGGGATAGAGTGTTCCAATAGTGTCTCAGCCAGGGATAGAGTGTTCCAATAGTGTCTCATAGACGGGGATAGAGTGTTCCAATAGTGTCTCAGACTGGAATAGAGTGTTCCAATAGTATCTCAGACTGCGATAGAGTGTTCGAATAGTGTCTCATAGACTGGGATAGAGTGTTCCAATAGTGTCTCAGACTGGGATAGAGTGTTCCAATAGTGTTTCAGACTGGGATCGAGTGTTCCAATAGTGTCTCAGACGGGGATAGAGTGTTCCAATATTGTCTCATAGACTGGGATAGAGTGTTCCAATAGTGTCTCATAGACTGGGGGAGAGTGTTCCAATAGTGTCTCAGACTGGGATAGAGTGTTCCAATAGTGTCTCCGACTGGGGTAGAGTGTTCCAATAGTATCTCAGAATGGTATTGTGTGTTCCAACAGTGTCTCATAGACTGGGATAGAGTGTTCCAATAGTGTCTCATAGACTGGGATAGAGTGTTCTAATAGTGTCTCAGACTGGGATAGAGTGTTCCAATAGTGTCTGATAGACTGGTATAGAGTGTTCCAATAGTGTCTGATAGACTGGGATAGAGTGTTCCAATAGTGTCTCAGCCAGGGATAGAGTGTTCCAATAGTGTCTGATAGACTGGGATAGTGTTCCAATAGTGTCTCAGCCAGGGATAGAGTGTTCCAATAGTGTCTCAGACTGGGATAGAGTGTTCCAATAGTATCTCAGACTGGGATAGAGTGTTCCAATAGTGTCTCATTGACTGGGATAGAGTGTTCCAATCGTGTCTCAGACTGGGATAGAGTGTTCCAATAGTGTCTCAGACTGGGATAGAGTGTTCCAATAGTGTCTCAGACTGGGATAGTGTGTTCCAAAAATGTCTCATAGACTGGGATAGTGTTTTCCAATAGTGTCTCACACTGGGATAGAGTGTTCCAATAGTGTCTCAGTCTGGGGTAGAGTGTTCCTATAGTGTCTCATAGACTGGGATAGAGTGTTCCAATAGTGTCTCAGACTGGGATAGAGTGTTGCAATAGTGTCTCAGACTGGGATAGAGTGTTCCAATAGTGTCTCAGGCTGGGAGAGAGTGTTCTAATCGTGTCTCAGATTGGGACAGTGTGTTCCAATAGTGCCTCATAGACTGGGATAGAGTGTTCCAATAGTGTCTCATAGACTGGGAGAGAGTGTTCCAATAGTGTCTCAGACTGGGAGAGAGTGTTCCAATAGTGTCTCAGACTGGGATAGAGTGTTCCAATAGTGTCTCAGACTGGGGTAGAGTGTTCTAATAGTGTCTCAGACTGGGATAGAGTGTTCCAATAGTGTCTGATAGACTGGGATAGAGTGTTCCAATAGTGTCTCAGCCAGGGATAGAGTGTTCCAATAGTGTCTCATAGACTGGGATAGAGTGTTCCAATAGTGTCTCAGCCAGGGATAGAGTGTTCCAATAGTGTCTCATAGACTGGGATAGAGTGTTCCAATAGTGTCTCAGACTGGAATAGAGTGTTCCAATAGTATCTCAGACTGGGAGAGAGTGTTCCAATAGTGTCTCAGACTGGGATAGAGTGTTCCAATAGTGTCTCAGACTGGGGTAGAGTGTTCTAATAGTGTCTCAGACTGGGATAGAGTGTTCCAATAGTGTCTGATAGACTGGGATAGAGTGTTCCAATAGTGTCTCAGCCAGGGATAGAGTGTTCCAATAGTGTCTCATAGACGGGGATAGAGTGTTCCAATAGTGTCTCAGACTGGAATAGAGTGTTCCAATAGTATCTCAGACTGGGATAGAGTGTTCGAATAGTGTCTCATAGACTGGGATAGAGTGTTCCAATAGTGTCTCAGACTGGGATAGAGTGTTCCAATAGTGTTTCAGACTGGGATCGAGTGTTCCAATAGTGTCTCAGACGGGGATAGAGTGTTCCAATAGAGTCTCCGACTGGGATAGAGTGTTCCAATAGTGTCTCAAACTGGGATAGAGTGTTCCAATAGTGTCTCAGACTGGGATAGAGTGTTCCAATAGTGTCTCAGAATGGGATAGAGTGTTCCAATAATGTTTCAGACTGGGATCGAGTGTTCCAATAGTGTCTCATAGACGGGGATAGAGTGTTCCAATAGTGTCTCAGACTGGGATAGAGTGTTCCAATATTGTCTCATAGACTGGGATAGAGTGTTCCAATAGTGTCTCATAGACTGGGGGAGAGTGTTCCAATAGTGTCTCAGACTGGGATAGAGTGTTCCAATAGTGTCTCCGACTGGGGTAGACTGTTCCAATAGTGTCTCAGAATGGTATTGTGTGTTCCAACAGTGTCTCATAGACTGGGATAGAGTGTTCCAATAGTGTCTCATAGACTGGGATAGAGTGTTCTAATAGTGTCTCAGACTGGGATAGAGTGTTCCAATAGTGTCTGATGGACTGGTATAGAGTGTTCCAATAGTGTCTGATAGACTGGGATAGAGTGTTCCAATAGTGTCTCAGCCAGGGATAGAGTGTTCCAATAGTGTCTCAGACTGGAATAGAGTGTTCCAATAGTATCTCAGACTGGGATAGAGTGTTCGAATAGTGTCTCATAGACTGGGATAGAGTGTTCCAATAGTGTCTCAGACTGGGATAGAATGTTCCAATAGTGTTTCAGACTGGGATCGAGTGTTCCAATAGTGTCTCAGACGGGGATAGAGTGTTCCAATAGAGTCTCCGACTGGGATAGAGTGTTCCAATAGTGTCTCAAACTGGGATAGAGTGTTCCAATAGTGTCTCAGACTGGGATAGAGTGTTCCAATAGTGTCTCCGACTGGGGTAGAGTGTTCCAATAGTGTCTCAGACTGGTATTGTGTGTTCCAATAGTGTCTCATAGACTGGGATAGAGTGTTCCAATAGTGTCTGATAGACTGGGATAGAGTGTTCCAATAGTGTCTCAGACTGGGATAGAGTGTTCCAATAGTGTCTGATAGACTGGGATAGTGTTCCAATAGTGTCTCAGCCAGGGATAGAGTGTTCCAATAGTGTCTCAGACTGGGATAGAGTGTTCCAATAGTATCTCAGACTGGGATAGAGTGTTCCAATAGTGTCTCATAGACTGGGATAGAGTGTTCCAATCGTGTCTCAGACTGGGATAGAGTGTTCCAATAGTGTCTCAGACTGGGATAGAGTGTTCCAATAGTGTCTCAGACTGGGATAGTGTGTTCCAAAAATGTCTCATAGACTGGGATAGTGTTTTCCAATAGTGTCTCACACTGGGATAGAGTGTTCCAATAGTGTCTCAGTCTGGGGTAGAGTGTTCCTATAGTGTCTCATAGACTGGGATAGAGTGTTCCAATAGTGTCTCAGACTGGGATAGAGTGTTGCAATAGTGTCTCAGACTGGGATAGAGTGTTCCAATAGTGTCTCAGGCTGGGAGAGAGTGTTCTAATCGTGTCTCAGATTGGGATAGAGTGTTCCAATAGTGCCTCATAGACTGGGATAGAGTGTTCCAATAGTGTCTCATAGACTGGGAGAGAGTGTTCCAATAGTGTCTCAGACTGGGGTAGAGTGTTCCAATAGTGTCTCAGACTGGGATAGCGTGTTCCAATAGTGTCTCAGACTGGGAGAGAGTGTTCTAATAGTGTCTCAGACTGGGATAGAGTGTTCCAATAGTGTCTGATAGACTGGGATAGAGTGTTCCAATAGTGTCTCAGCCAGGGATAGAGTGTTCCAATAGTGTCTCATAGACGGGGATAGAGTGTTCCAATAGTGTCTCAGACTGGAATAGAGTGTTCCAATAGTATCTCAGACTGGGATAGAGTGTTCGAATAGTGTCTCATAGACTGGGATAGAGTGTTCCAATAGTGTCTCAGACTGGGATAGAGTGTTCCAATAGTGTCTCAGACTGGGATAGAGTGTTCCAATAGTGTCTGATGGACTGGTATAGAGTGTTCTAATAGTGTCTCAGACTGGGATAGAGTGTTCCAATAGTGTCTGATAGACTGGGATAGAGTGTTCCAATAGTGTCTCAGCCAGGGATAGAGTGTTCCAATAGTGTCTCATAGACTGGGATAGAGTGTTCCAATAGTGTCTCAGCCAGGGATAGAGTGTTCCAATAGTGTCTCATAGACTGGGATAGAGTGTTCCAATAGTGTCTCAGACTGGAATAGAGTGTTCCAATAGTATCTCAGACTGGGAGAGAGTGTTCCAATAGTGTCTCAGACTGGGATAGAGTGTTCCAATAGTGTCTCAGACTGGGGTAGAGTGTTCTAATAGTGTCTCAGACTGGGATAGAGTGTTCCAATAGTGTCTGATAGACTGGGATAGAGTGTTCCAATAGTGTCTCAGCCAGGGATAGAGTGTTCCAATAGTGTCTCATAGACGGGGATAGAGTGTTCCAATAGTGTCTCAGACTGGAATAGAGTGTTCCAATAGTATCTCAGACTGGGATAGAGTGTTCGAATAGTGTCTCATAGACTGGGATAGAGTGTTCCAATAGTGTCTCAGACTGGGATAGAGTGTTCCAATAGTGTTTCAGACTGGGATCGAGTGTTCCAATAGTGTCTCAGACGGGGATAGAGTGTTCCAATAGAGTCTCCGACTGGGATAGAGTGTTCCAATAGTGTCTCAAACTGGGATAGAGTGTTCCAATAGTGTCTCAGACTGGGATAGAGTGTTCCAATAGTGTCTCAGAATGGGATAGAGTGTTCCAATAATGTTTCAGACTGGGATCGAGTGTTCCAATAGTGTCTCATAGACGGGGATAGAGTGTTCCAATAGTGTCTCAGACTGGGATAGAGTGTTCCAATATTGTCTCATAGACTGGGATAGAGTGTTCCAATAGTGTCTCATAGACTGGGGGAGAGTGTTCCAATAGTGTCTCAGACTGGGATAGAGTGTTCCAATAGTGTCTCCGACTGGGGTAGACTGTTCCAATAGTGTCTCAGAATGGTATTGTGTGTTCCAACAGTGTCTCATAGACTGGGATAGAGTGTTCCAATAGTGTCTCATAGACTGGGATAGAGTGTTCTAATAGTGTCTCAGACTGGGATAGAGTGTTCCAATAGTGTCTGATGGACTGGTATAGAGTGTTCCAATAGTGTCTGATAGACTGGGATAGAGTGTTCCAATAGTGTCTCAGCCAGGGATAGAGTGTTCCAATAGTGTCTCAGACTGGAATAGAGTGTTCCAATAGTATCTCAGACTGGGATAGAGTGTTCGAATAGTGTCTCATAGACTGGGATAGAGTGTTCCAATAGTGTCTCAGACTGGGATAGAATGTTCCAATAGTGTTTCAGACTGGGATCGAGTGTTCCAATAGTGTCTCAGACGGGGATAGAGTGTTCCAATAGAGTCTCCGACTGGGATAGAGTGTTCCAATAGTGTCTCAAACTGGGATAGAGTGTTCCAATAGTGTCTCAGACTGGGATAGAGTGTTCCAATAGTGTCTCCGACTGGGGTAGAGTGTTCCAATAGTGTCTCAGACTGGTATTGTGTGTTCCAATAGTGTCTCATAGACTGGGATAGAGTGTTCCAATAGTGTCTGATAGACTGGGATAGAGTGTTCCAATAGTGTCTCAGACTGGGATAGAGTGTTCCAATAGTGTCTGATAGACTGGGATAGTGTTCCAATAGTGTCTCAGCCAGGGATAGAGTGTTCCAATAGTGTCTCAGACTGGGATAGAGTGTTCCAATAGTATCTCAGACTGGGATAGAGTGTTCCAATAGTGTCTCATAGACTGGGATAGAGTGTTCCAATCGTGTCTCAGACTGGGATAGAGTGTTCCAATAGTGTCTCAGACTGGGATAGAGTGTTCCAATAGTGTCTCAGACTGGGATAGTGTGTTCCAAAAATGTCTCATAGACTGGGATAGTGTTTTCCAATAGTGTCTCACACTGGGATAGAGTGTTCCAATAGTGTCTCAGTCTGGGGTAGAGTGTTCCTATAGTGTCTCATAGACTGGGATAGAGTGTTCCAATAGTGTCTCAGACTGGGATAGAGTGTTGCAATAGTGTCTCAGACTGGGATAGAGTGTTCCAATAGTGTCTCAGGCTGGGAGAGAGTGTTCTAATCGTGTCTCAGATTGGGATAGAGTGTTCCAATAGTGCCTCATAGACTGGGATAGAGTGTTCCAATAGTGTCTCATAGACTGGGAGAGAGTGTTCCAATAGTGTCTCAGACTGGGGTAGAGTGTTCCAATAGTGTCTCAGACTGGGATAGCGTGTTCCAATAGTGTCTCAGACTGGGAGAGAGTGTTCTAATAGTGTCTCAGACTGGGATAGAGTGTTCCAATAGTGTCTGATAGACTGGGATAGAGTGTTCCAATAGTGTCTCAGCCAGGGATAGAGTGTTCCAATAGTGTCTCATAGACGGGGATAGAGTGTTCCAATAGTGTCTCAGACTGGAATAGAGTGTTCCAATAGTATCTCAGACTGGGATAGAGTGTTCGAATAGTGTCTCATAGACTGGGATAGAGTGTTCCAATAGTGTCTCAGACTGGGATAGAGTGTTCCAATAGTGTTTCAGACTGGGATCGAGTGTTCCAATAGTGTCTCAGACGGGGATAGAGTGTTCCAATAGAGTCTCCGACTGGGATAGAGTGTTCCAATAGTGTCTCAAACTGGGATAGAGTGTTCCAATAGTGTCTCAGACTGGGATAGAGTGTTCCAATAGTGTCTCAGAATGGGATAGAGTGTTCCAATAATGTTTCAGACTGGGATCGAGTGTTCCAATATTGTCTCATAGACTGGGATAGAGTGTTCCAATAGTGTCTCATAGACTGGGGGAGAGTGTTCCAATAGTGTCTCAGACTGGGATAGAGTGTTCCAATAGTGTCTCCGACTGGGGTAGAGTGTTCCAATATTGTCTCAGACTGGTATTGTGTGTTCCAATAGTGTCTCATAGACTGGGATAGAGTGTTCCAATAGTGTCTCATAGACTGGGATAGAGTGTTCTAATAGTGTCTCAGACTGGGATAGAGTGTTCCAATAGTGTCTGATAGACTGGGATAGAGTGCTCCAATAGTGTCTCAGCCAGGGATAGAGTGTTCCAATAGTGTCTCAGACTGGGATAGAGTGTTCCAATAGTATCTCAGACTGGGATAGAGTGTTCCAATAGTGTCTCATAGACTGGGATAGAGTGTTCCAATAGTGTCTCAGACTGGGATAGAGTGTTCCAATCGTGTTTCAGACTGGGATCGAGTGCTCCAATAGTGTCTCAGACGGGGATAGAGTGTTCCAATAGTATCTCAGACTGGGATAGAGTGTTCCAATAGTGTCTCATAGACTGGGATAGAGTGTTCCAATAGTGTCTCAGACTGGGATAGAGTGTTTAAATAGTGTCTCAGACTGGGATAGTGTGTTCCAATATTGTCTCATAGACTGGGATAGAGTGTTCCAACAGTGTCTCATTGACTGGGATAGAGTGTTCCAATTATGTCTCAGACTGGGATAGTGTGTTCCAATAGTGTCTCACACTGGGATAGAGTGTTCCAATAGTGTCTGATAGACTGGGATAGAGTGTTCCAATAGTGTCTCAGACTGGGATAGTGTGTTCCAATAGTGTCTCATAGACTGGGATAGAGTGTTTAAATAGTGTCTCAGACTGGGATAGAGTGTTGCAATAGTGTCTCAGACTGGGATAGAGTGTTCCAATAGTGTCTCATAGACTGGGATAGAGTGTTCCAATAGTGTCTCAGACTGGGATAGAGTGTTCCAATAGTGTCTCAGAATGGGATAGAGTGTTCCAATAGTGTATCAGAATGGGATAGAGTGTTCCAATAGTGTCTCAGACAGGGATAGAGTGTTTCAATAGTGTCTCAGACTGGGATAGAGTGTTCCAATAGTGTCTCAGACTGGGATAGAGTGTTCCAATAGCATCTCATAGACTGGGATAGAGTGTTCCAATAGTGTCTCATAGACTGGGAGAGAGTGTTCCAATAGTGTCTCAGACTGGGATAGAGTGTTCCAATCGTGTCTCATAGACTGGGATAGAGTGTTCCAATAGTGTCTCAGACTGGGATAGAGTGTTCCAATAGTGTCTCAGAATGGGATAGAGTGTTCCAATAGTGTCTCAGACTGGGATAGAGTGTTCCAATAGTGTGTCAGACTGGGATAGAGTGTTCCAATAGTGTCTGATAGACTGGGATAGAGTGTTCCAATAGTGTCTCAGACTGGGATAGAGTGTTCCAATAGTATCTCATAGACTGGGATAGAGTGTTCCAATAGTATCTCATAGACTGGGATAGTGTGTTCCAATAGTGTCTCAGACTGGGATAGAGTGTTCCAATAGTGTCTGATAGACTGGGATAGAGTGTTCCAATAGTGTCTCAGACTGGGATAGAGTGTTCCAATAGTGTCTCAGACTGGGATAGAGTGTTCCAATAGTATCTCATAGACTGGGATAGAGTGTTCCAATAGTGTCTCATAGACTGGGAGAGAGTGTTCCAATAGTGTCTCAGACTGGGATAGAGTGTTCCAATCGTGTCTCATAGACTGGGATAGAGTGTTCCAATAGTGTCTCAGACTGGGATAGAGTGTTTCAATAGTGTCTCAGACTGGGATAGAGTGTTCCAATAGTGTCTCAAACTGGGATAGAGTGTTCCAATAGTGCTTGATAGACTGTGATAGAGTGCTCCAATAGAGTCTCAGACTGGGATAGTGTGTTCCAATATTGTCTCAGACTGGGATAGAGTGTTCCAAAAGTGTCTCAGAATGGGATAGAGTGTTCCAATAGTGTCTCAGACTGGGATAGAGTGTTCCAATAGTGTCTCAGACTGGGATAGAGTGTTCCAATAGTGTCTCAGACTGGGATAGAGTGTTTCAATAGTGTCTCAGACTGGGATAGAGTGTTCCAATAGTGTCTCAAACTGGGATAGAGTGTTCCAATAGTGTCTCAGACTGGGATAGTGTGTTCCAATAGTGTCTCATCGACTGGGATAGAGTGTTCCAATAGTGTCTCATAGACTGGGATAGAGTGTTCCAATAGTGTCTCATAGACTGGGATAGAGTGTTCCAATAGTGTCTCAGACTGGGATAGTGTGTTCCAATAGTGTCTCAGACCGGGATAGAGTGTTCCAATAGTGTCTCATAGACTGGTATAGTGTTCCACTAGTGTCTCATAGACTGGGATAGAGTGTTCCAATAGTGTCTCATAGACTGGGATAGTGTTCCAATAGTGTCTCAGACTGGGATAGAGTGTTCCAATAGTGTTTCAGACTGGGATCGAGTGTTCCAATAGTGTCTCATCGACTGGGATAGTGTGTTCCAATAGTGGCTCAGACTGGGATAGTGTGTTCCAATAGTGTCTCAGACAGGGATAGAGTGTTTCAATAGTGTCTCAGACAGGGATAGAGTGTTCCAATCGTGTCTCATAGACTGGGATAGAGTGTTCCAATAGTGTCTCATAGACTGGGATAGTGTGTTCCAATCGTGTCTCATAGACTGGGATAGAGTGTTCCAATATTGTCTCATAGACTGGGATAGAGTGTTCCAATCGTGTCTCATAGACTGGGATAGAGTGTTCCAATCGTGTCTCATAGACTGGGATAGAGTGTTCCAATAGTGTCTCAGACTGGGATAGTGTGTTCCAATAGTGTCTCAGACATGGATAGAGTGTTCCAATAGTGTCTCATAGACTGGGATAGAGTGTTCCAATAGTGTCTCAGTCTGGGATAGAGTGTTCCAATAGTGTCTCAGACTGGGTTAGTGTTTCAATAGTGTATCAGACTGGGATAGAGTGCTCCAATAGTGTGTCAGACTGGGATAGAGTGTTCCAATAGTGTCTCATAGACTGGGATAGAGTGTTCCAATAGTGTCTCAGACTGGGATAGAGTGTTCCAATAGTGTCTCATAGACTGGGATAGAGTGTTCCAATAGTGTCTCAGACCGGGATAGAGTGTTCCAATCGTGTCTCATAGACTGGGATAGAGTGTTCCAATAGTGTCTCATAGACTGGGATAGAGTGTTCCAATAGTGTTTCAGACTGGGATCGAGTGTTCCAATAGTGTCGCATAGACTGGGACAGTGTGTTCCAATAGTGTCTCAAACTGGGATAGAGTGTTCCAATAGTGTCTCAGACTGGGAAAGTGTGTTCCAATAGTGTCTCAGACTGGGATAGAGTGTTTCAATAGTGTCTCAGACTGGGATAGAGTGTTCCAATAGTGTCTCATAGACTGGGATAGAGTGTTCCAATAGTGTCTCATAGACTGGGAGAGAGTGTTCCAATAGTGTCTCACACTGGGATAGAGTGTTCCAATTGTGTCTCAGTCTGGGGTAGAGTGTTCCAATAGTGTCTCAAAGACTGGGATAGAGTGTTCCAATAGTGTCTCATAGACTGGGAGAGAGTGTTGCAATAGTGTCTCAGACTGGGATAGAGTGTTCGAATAGTGTCTCAGACTGGGGTAGAGTGTTCCAATAGTGTCTCAGACTGGGATAGAGTGTTCCAATAGTGTCTCAGACTGGGATAGAGTGTTCCAATAGTGTCTCAGACTGGGATAGTGTGTTCCAATAGTGTCTCAGACTGGGATAGAGTGTTCCAATAGTATCTCATAGACTGGGATAGAGTGTTCCAATAGTGTCTCATAGACTGGGAGAGAGTGTTCCAATAGTGTCTCAGACTGGGATAGAGTGTTCGAATAGTGTCTCAGACTGGGGTAGAGTGTTCCAATAGTGTCTCAGACTGGGATAGAGTGTTCCAATAGTGTCTCAGACTGGGATAGAGTGTTCCAATAGTGTCTCAGACTGGGATAGTGTGTTCCAATAGTGTCTCATAGACTGGGATAGTGTGTTCCAATAGTGTCTCATAGACTGGGATAGAGTGTTCCAATAGTGTCTCAGACCGGGATAGAGTGTTCCAATAGTGTCTCATAGACTGGTATAGAGTTTTCCAATTGTGTCTCAGACTGGGATAGTGTGTTCCAATAGTGTCTCACACTGGGATAGAGTGTTCCAATAGTGTCTCATAGACTGGGATCGAGTGTTCCAACAGTGTCTCAGACTGGGATAGAGTGTTCCAATAGTGTCTCATAGACTGGCATAGAGTGTTCCAATAGTGTCTCAGACTGGGATAGAGTGTTCCAATAGTGTCTCATTGACTGGGATAGAGTGTTCCAATAGGGTCTCATAGACTGGGATGGAGTGTTCCAATAGTGTCTCAGACTGGGATAGAGTGTTCCAATAGTGTCTCATAGACTGGGATAGAGTGTTCCAATCGTGTCTCAGACTGGGATAGAGTGTTCCAATAGTGTCTCAGACTGGGATAGTGTGTTCCAATAATGTCTCATAGACTGGGATAGAGTGTTCCAATAGTGTCTCAGACTGGGAGAGAGTGTTCCAATAGTGTCTCAGACTGGGATAGAGTGTTCCAATAGTGTCTCAGACTGGGGTAGAGTGTTCCAATAGTGTCTCAGACTGGGATAGAGTGTTCCAATAGTGTCTCAGACTGGGATAGAGTGTTCCAATAGTGTCTCAGACTGGGATAGAGTGTTTCAATAGTGTCTCAGACTGGGATAGAGTGTTCCAATAGTGTCTGATAGACTGGGATTGAGTGTTCCAATAGTGTCTCAGACTGGGATAGAGTGTTCCAATAGTGTCTCAGACTGGGATAGAGAGTTCCAATAGTGTCTCATAGACTGGGATAGAGTGTTCCAATAGTGTCTCATAGACTGCGATAGAGTGTACCAATAGTGCCTCAGACTGGGATAGAGAGTTCCAATAGTGTCTCATAGACTGGGATAGAATGTTCCAATAGTGTCTGATACACTGGGATGGAGTCTTCCAATAGTGTCTCAGACTGGGAGAGAGTGTTCCAATAGTGTCTCAGACTGGGGTAGAGTGTTCCAATCGTGTCTCAGACTGGGGTAGAGTGTTCCAATAGTGTCTCAGACTGGGATTGTGTGTTCCAATAGTGTCTCATAGACTGGGATAGAGTGTTCCAATAGTGACTCAGACTGGGATAGAGAGTTCCAATAGTGTCTCACAGACTGGGATAGAATGTTCCAATAGTGTCTCAGACTGGGATAGAGTGTTCCAATAGTGTCTCATAGACTGGGAAAGAGTGTTCCAATAGTGTCTCAGACTGGGATACAGTGTTCCAATAGTGTCTCAGACTGGGATGGAATGTTCCAATAGTGTCTCAGACTGGGATAGTGTGTTCCAATAGTGTCTCACACTGGGATAGAGTGTTCCAATAGTGTCTCATAGACTGGGATAGAGTGTTCCAATAGTGTCTCAGACTGGGATAGTGTGTTCCAATAGTGTCTCATAGACTGGGATAGTGTGTTCCAATAGTGTCTCAGACTGGGATAGAGTGTTCCAAAAGTGTCTCAGACTGGGATAGAGTGTTCCAAAAGTGTCTCAGACTGGGATAGAGTGTTCCAATAGTGTCTCATAGACTGGGATAGAGTGTTTCAATAGTGTTTCAGACTGGGATAGAGTGTTTCAATAGTGTTCCAATAGTGTTCCAATAGTGTTTCAGACTGGGATAGAGTGTTTCAATACTGTTTCAGACTGGGATAGAGTGTTCCAATGGTGTCTCAGACTGGGATAGAGTGTTCCAATAGTGTCTCAGACTGGGATAGAGTGTTCCAATAGTGTCTCAGACTGGGATAGAGTGTTCCAATAGTGTCTCAGACTGGGATAGAGTGTTCCAATAGTGTCTCATAGACTGGGATAGAGTGTTCCAATAGTGCCTCAGACTGGGATAGAGTGTTCCAATAGTGTCTCATCGACTGGGATAGAGTGTTCCAATAGTGTCTCAGACTGGGATAGAGTGTTCCAATAGTGTCTCAGACTGGGTTAGTGTTTCAATAGTGTATCAGACTGGGATAGAGTGCTCCAATAGTGTGTCAGACTGGGATAGAGTGTTCCAATAGTGTCTCATAGACTGGGATAGAGTGTTCCAATAGTGTCTCAGACTGGGATAGAGTGTTCCAATAGTGTCTCATAGACTGGGATAGAGTGTTCCAATAGTGTCTCAGACCGGGATAGAGTGTTCCAATAGTGTCTCATAGACTGGGATAGAGTGTTCCAATAGTGTCTCATAGACTGGGATAGAGTGTTCCAATAGTGTCTCATAGACTGGGATAGAGTGTTCCAATAGTGTTTCAGACTGGGATCGAGTGTTCCAATAGTGTCGCATGGACTGGGACAGTGTGTTCCAATAGTGTCTCAAACTGGGATAGAGTGTTCCAATAGTGTCTCAGACTGGGATAGTGTGTTCCAATAGTGTCTCAGACTGGGATAGAGTGTTTCAATAGTGTCTCAGACTGGGATAGAGTGTTCCAATAGTGTCTCATAGACTGGGAGAGAGTGTTCCAATAGTGTCTCAGACTGGGATAGAGTGTTCCAATAGTGTCTCAGACTGGGATAGAGTGTTCCAATAGTGTCTCATAGACTGGGATAGAGTGTTCCAATAGTGTCTCAGACTGGGATAGAGTGTTCCAACAGTATCTCATAGACTGGGATAGAGTGTTCCAATAGTGTCTCATAGACTGGGATCGAGAGTTCCAATAGTATCTCATAGACTGGGATAGAGTGTTCCAATAGTGTCTCATAGACTGGGAGAGAGTGTTCCAATAGTGTCTCAGAATGGGATAGAGTGTTCCAAGAGTGTCTCAGACTGGGATAGAGTGTTCCAATAGTGTCTCATAGACTGGGATAGAGTGTTCCAATAGTGTCTCAGACTGGGATAGAGTGTTCCAATAGTGTCTCAGACTGGGATAGAGTGTTCCAATCGTGTCTCAGACTGGGATAGAGTGTTCCAATAGTGTCTCAGACAGGGATAGTGTGTTCCAATAATGTCTCATAGACTGGGATAGTGTGTTCCAATAGTGTCTCACACTGGGATAGAGTGTTCCAATTGTGTCTCAGTCTGGGGTAGAGTGTTCCAATAGTGTCTCAAAGACTGGGATAGAGTGTTCCAATAGTGTCTCAGACTGGGATAGAGTGTTGCAATAGTGTCTCAGACTGGGATAGAGTGTTCCAATAGTGTCTCAGACTGGAAGAGAGTGTTCTAATAGTGTCTCAGATTGGGATAGAGTGTTCCAATAGTGCCTTATAGACTGGGATAGAGTGTTCCAATAGTGTCTCATAGACTGGGAGAGAGTGTTCCAATAGTGTCTCAGACTGGGATAGAGTGTTCGAATAGTGTCTCAGACTGGGGTAGAGTGTTCCAATAGTGTCTCAGACTGGGATAGAGTGTTCCAATAGTGTCTCAGACTGGGATAGAGTGTTCCAATAGTGTCTCAGACTGGGATAGTGTGTTCCAATAGTGTCTCATAGACTGGGATAGTGTGTTCCAATAGTGTCTCATAGACTGGGATAGAGTGTTCCAATAGTGTCTCAAACCGGGATAGAGTGTTCCAATAGTGTCTCATAGACTGGGATCGAGTGTTCCAACAGTGTCTCAGACTGGGATAGAGTGTTCCAATAGTGTCTCAGCCTGGGATAGAGTGTTCCAATAGTGTCTCAGACTGGGATAGAGTGTACAATAGTGTCTCATAGACTGGGATAGAGTGTTCCAATAGGGTCTCATAGACTGGGATAGAGTGTTCCAATAGTGTCTCAGACTGGGATAGAGTGTTCCAATAGTGTCTCATAGACTGGGATAGAGTGTTCCAATCGTGTCTCAGACTGGGATAGAGTGTTCCAATAGTGTCTCAGACTGGGATAGTGTGTTCCAATAATGTCTCATAGACTGGGATAGAGTGTTCCAATAGTGTCTCAGACTGGGATGGAGTGTTCCAATAGTGTCTCAGACTGGGATAGTGTGTTCCAATAGTGTCTCACACTGGGATAGAGTGTTCCAATGGTGTCTCCGTCTGGGGTAGAGTGTTCCAATAGTGTCTCAGACTGGGATAGAGTGTTCCAATAATGTCTCATAGACTGGGATAGAGTGTTGCAATAGTGTCTCAGACTGGGATAGAGTATTCCAATAATGTCTCATAGACTGGGATAGAGTGTTCCAATAGTGTCTCAGACTGGGATAGTGTGTTCCAATAGTGTCTCATAGACTGGGATAGAGTGTTCCAATAGTGTCTCAGACTGGGATAGTGTGTTCCAATAGTGTCTCATAGACTGGGATAGAGTGTTCCAAAAGTGTCTCAGACTGGGATAGAGTGTTCCAAAAGTGTCTCAGACTGGGATAGAGTGTTCCAAAAGTGTCTCAGACTGGGATAGAGTGTTCCAATAGTGTCTCATAGACTGGGATAGAGTGTTTCAATAGTGTTTCAGACTGGGATAGAGTGTTTCAATAGTGTTCCAATAGTGTTTCAGACTGGGATAGAGTGTTTCAATAGTGTTTCAGACTGGGATAGAGTGTTCCAATGGTGTCTCAGACTGGGATAGAGTGTTCCAATAGTGTCTCAGACTGGGATAGAGTGTTCCAATAGTGTCTCAGACTGGGATAGAGTGTTCCAATAGTGTCTCAGACTGGGATAGAGTGTTCCAATAGTGTCTCATAGACTGGGATAGAGTGTTCCAATAGTGCCTCAGACTGGGATAGAGTGTTCCAATAGTGTCTCATAGACTGGGATAGAGTGTTCCAATAGTGTCTCAGACTGGGATAGAGTGTTCCAATAGTGTGTCAGGCTGGGATAGAGTGTTCCAATAGTGTCTCAGACTGGGATAGAGTGTTCCAATAGTGTCTCATATACTGGGATAGAGTGTTCCAATAGTGTTTCAGACTGGGATCGAGTGTTCCAATAGTGTCTCATAGACTGGGATAGAGTGTTCCAATAGTGTCTGATTGACTGGGATTGAGTGTTCCAATAGTGTGTCATAGACTGGGATAGCGTGTTCCAATAGTGTCTCATAGACTGGGATAGTGTGTTCCAATAGTGTCTCAGACTGGGATAGAGTGTTCCAATAGTGTCTCATAGACTGGGATAGAGTGTTCCAATAGTGTCTCATAGAATGGGAAAGAGTGTTGCAATAGTGTCTCAGACGGGGATGGAGTGTTGCAATAGTGTCTCAGAATGGGATAGTGTGTTCCAATAGTGTCTCAGACTGGGATAGAGTGTTCCAATAGTGTCTCATAGACTGGTATAGAGTGTTCCACTAGTGTCTCAGACTGGGATAGTGTGTTCCAATAGTGTCTCACACTGGGATAGAGTGTTCCAATAGTGTCTCATAGACTGGGATAGAGTGTTCCAATAGTGTCTCAGACTGGGATAGAGTGTTCCAATAGTGTCTCAGACTGGGATAGAGTGTTCCAATAGTGTCTCAGACTGGGAAAGAGTGTTCCAATAGGGTCTCATAGACTGGGATAGAGTGTTCCAATCGTGTCTCAGACTGGGATAGAGTGTTCCAATAGTGTCTCAGACTGGGATGGTGTGTTCCAAAAATGTCTCATAGACTGGGATAGTGTTTTCCAATAGTGTCTCACACTGGGATAGAGTGTTCCAATAGTGTCTCAGTCTGGGGTAGAGTGTTCCTATAGTGTCTCATAGACTGGGATAGAGTGTTCCAATAGTGTCTCAGACTGGGATAGAGTGTTGCAATAGTGTCTCAGACTGGGATAGTGTGTTCCAATAGTGTCTCAGGCTGGGAGAGAGTGTTCTAATAGTGTCTCAGACTGGGCGAGCGTGTTCCAATAGTGTCTCAGACTGGGAGAGAGTGTTCCAATAGTGTCTCAGACTGGGATAGAGTGTTCCAATAGTGTCTCAGACTGGGGTAGAGTGTTCCAATAGTGTCTCAGACTGGGATAGAGTGTTCCAATAGTGTCTCAGAATGGGATAGAGTGTTCCAATAGTGTTTCAGACTGGGATCGAGTGTTCCAATAGTGTCTAATAGACGGGGATAATGTGTTCCAATAGTGTCTCAGACTGGGATAGTGTTTCAATAGTATCTCAGACTGGGATAGAGCGTTCCAATAGTGTCTGATAGACTGGGATAGAGTGTTCCAATAGTGTCTCAGCCAGGGATAGAGTGTTCCAATAGTGTCTCAGACTGGGATAGAGTGTTCCAATAGTATCTCAGACTGGGATAGAGTGTTCGAATAGTGTCTCATAGACTGGGATAGAGTGTTCCAATAGTGTCTCAGACTGGGATAGAGTGTTCCAATAGTGTTTCAGACTGGGATCGAGTGTTCCAATAGTGTCTCAGACGGGGATAGAGTGTTCCAATAGAGTCTCCGACTGGGATAGAGTGTTCCAATAGTGTCTCAAACTGGGATAGAGTGTTCCAATAGTGTCTCAGACTGGGATAGAGTGTTCCAATAGTGTTTCAGACTGGGATCGAGTGTTCCAATAGTGTCTCATAGACGGGGATAGAGTGTTCCAATAGTGTCTCAGACTGGGATA
This sequence comes from Somniosus microcephalus, assembly GCF_052327205.1. NCBI lineage: Eukaryota > Metazoa > Chordata > Chondrichthyes > Squaliformes > Somniosidae > Somniosus > Somniosus microcephalus. Next base: position 157,491,857 of record NC_140992.1, on the reverse strand, counting down.
GAGTGTTCCAATAGTGTCTCAGACTGGGATAGAGTGTTCCAATAGTGTCTCATAGACTGGGGGAAGAGTGTTCCAATAGTGTCTCATAGACTGGGATAGAGTGTTCCAATAGTGTCTCATAGACTGGGATAGAGTGTTCTAATAGTGTCTCAGACTGGGATAGAGTGTTCCAATAGTGTCTGATAGACTGGGATAGAGTGTTCCAATAGTGTCTCAGCCAGGGATAGAGTGTTCCAATAGTGTCTCAGACTGGGATAGAGTGTTCCAATAGTATCTCAGACTGGGATAGAGTGTTCCAATAGTGTCTCAAAGACTGGGATCGAGTGTTCCAATAGTGTCTCAGACTGGGATAGAGTGTTCCAATCGTGTTTCAGACTGGGATCGAGTGTTCCAATAGTGTCTCAGACTGGGATAGAGTGTTCCAATAGTGTCTCATAGACTGGGATAGAGTGTTCCAATAGTGTCTCAGAATGGGATAGTGTGTTCCAATAGTGTCTCAGACTGGGATAGAGTGTTCCAATAGTGTCTCATAGACTGGGATAGAGTGTTCCAATCGTGTCTCAGACTGGGATAGAGTGTTCCAATAGTGTCTCATAGACTGGGATAGAGTGTTCCAATCGTGTCTCAGACTGGGATAGAGTGTTCCAATAGTGTCTCATAGACTGGGAGAGTGTGTTTCAATAGTGTCTCAGACTGGGATAGTGTGTTCCAAAAATGTCTCATAGACTGGGATAATGTTTTCCAATAGTGTCTCACACTGGGATAGAGTGTTCCAATAGTGTCTCAGTCTGGGGTAGAGTGTTCCTATAGTGTCTCATAGACTGGGATAGAGTGTTCCAATAGTGTCTCAGACTGGGATAGAGTGTTGCAATAGTGTCTCAGACTGGGATAGAGTGTTCCAATAGTGTCTCAGGCTGGGAGAGAGTGTTCTAATAGTGTCTCAGATTGGGATAGAGTGTTCCAATAGTGCCTCATAGACTGGGATAGAGTATTCCAATAGTGTCTCATAGACTGGGAGAGAGTGTTCCAATAGTGTCTCAGACTGGGATAGAGTGTTCCAATAGTGTCTCAGACTGGGAGAGAGTGTTCCAATAGTGTCTCAGACTGGGATAGCGTGTTCCAATAGTGTCTCAGACTGGGGTAGAGTGTTCCAATAGTGTCTCAGACTGGGATAGAGTGTTCCAATAGTGTCTCAGACTGGGATAGAGTGTTCCAATAGTGTCTCAGACTGGGATAGTGTGTTCCAATAGTGTCTCATAGACTGGGATAGTGTGTTCCAATAGTGTCTCATAGACTGGGATAGAGTGTTCCAATAGTGTCTCAAACCGGGATAGAGTGTTCCAATAGTGTCTCATAGACTGGGATCGAGTGTTCCAACAGTGTCTCAGACTGGGATAGAGTGTTCCAATAGTGTCTCAGCCTGGGATAGAGTGTTCCAATAGTGTCTCAGACTGGGATAGAGTGTACAATAGTGTCTCATAGACTGGGATAGAGTGTTCCAATAGGGTCTCATAGACTGGGATAGAGTGTTCCAATAGTGTCTCAGACTGGGATAGAGTGTTCCAATAGTGTCTCATAGACTGGGATAGAGTGTTCCAATCGTGTCTCAGACTGGGATAGAGTGTTCCAATAGTGTCTCAGACTGGGATAGTGTGTTCCAATAATGTCTCATAGACTGGGATAGAGTGTTCCAATAGTGTCTCAGACTGGGATGGAGTGTTCCAATAGTGTCTCAGACTGGGATAGTGTGTTCCAATAGTGTCTCACACTGGGATAGAGTGTTCCAATGGTGTCTCCGTCTGGGGTAGAGTGTTCCAATAGTGTCTCAGACTGGGATAGAGTGTTCCAATAATGTCTCATAGACTGGGATAGAGTGTTGCAATAGTGTCTCAGATTGGGATAGAGTGTTCCAATAGTGCCTCATAGACTGGGATAGAGTGTTCCAATAGTGTCTCATAGACTGGGAGAGAGTGTTCCAATAGTGTCTCAGACTGGGATAGAGTGTTCCAATAGTGTCTCAGACTGGGATAGAGTATTCCAATAATGTCTCATAGACTGGGATAGAGTGTTCCAATAGTGTCTCAGACTGGGATAGTGTGTTCCAATAGTGTCTCATAGACTGGGATAGAGTGTTCCAATAGTGTCTCAGACTGGGATAGTGTGTTCCAATAGTGTCTCATAGACTGGGATAGAGTGTTCCAAAAGTGTCTCAGACTGGGATAGAGTGTTCCAAAAGTGTCTCAGACTGGGATAGAGTGTTCCAAAAGTGTCTCAGACTGGGATAGAGTGTTCCAATAGTGTCTCATAGACTGGGATAGAGTGTTTCAATAGTGTTTCAGACTGGGATAGAGTGTTTCAATAGTGTTCCAATAGTGTTTCAGACTGGGATAGAGTGTTTCAATAGTGTTTCAGACTGGGATAGAGTGTTCCAATGGTGTCTCAGACTGGGATAGAGTGTTCCAATAGTGTCTCAGACTGGGATAGAGTGTTCCAATAGTGTCTCAGACTGGGATAGAGTGTTCCAATAGTGTCTCAGACTGGGATAGAGTGTTCCAATAGTGTCTCATAGACTGGGATAGAGTGTTCCAATAGTGTCTCAGACTGGGATAGAGTGTTCCAATAGTGTCTCATAGACTGGGATAGAGTGTTCCAATAGTGTCTCAGAATGGGATAGTGTGTTCCAATAGTGTCTCAGACTGGGATAGAGTGTTCCAATAGTGTGTCAGGCTGGGATAGAGTGTTCCAATAGTGTCTCAGACTGGGATAGAGTGTTCCAATAGTGTCTCATATACTGGGATAGAGTGTTCCAATAGTGTTTCAGACTGGGATCGAGTGTTCCAATAGTGTCTCATAGACTGGGATAGAGTGTTCCAATAGTGTCTGATTGACTGGGATTGAGTGTTCCAATAGTGTGTCATAGACTGGGATAGCGTGTTCCAATAGTGTCTCATAGACTGGGATAGTGTGTTCCAATAGTGTCTCAGACTGGGATAGAGTGTTCCAATAGTGTCTCATAGACTGGGATAGAGTGTTCCAATAGTGTCTCATAGAATGGGAAAGAGTGTTGCAATAGTGTCTCAGACGGGGATGGAGTGTTGCAATAGTGTCTCAGAATGGGATAGTGTGTTCCAATAGTGTCTCAGACTGGGATAGAGTGTTCCAATAGTGTCTCATAGACTGGTATAGAGTGTTCCACTAGTGTCTCAGACTGGGATAGTGTGTTCCAATAGTGTCTCACACTGGGATAGAGTGTTCCAATAGTGTCTCATAGACTGGGATAGAGTGTTCCAATAGTGTCTCAGACTGGGATAGAGTGTTCCAATAGTGTCTCAGACTGGGATAGAGTGTTCCAATAGTGTCTCAGACTGGGAAAGAGTGTTCCAATAGGGTCTCATAGACTGGGATAGAGTGTTCCAATCGTGTCTCAGACTGGGATAGAGTGTTCCAATAGTGTCTCAGACTGGGATGGTGTGTTCCAAAAATGTCTCATAGACTGGGATAGTGTTTTCCAATAGTGTCTCACACTGGGATAGAGTGTTCCAATAGTGTCTCAGTCTGGGGTAGAGTGTTCCTATAGTGTCTCATAGACTGGGATAGAGTGTTCCAATAGTGTCTCAGACTGGGATAGAGTGTTGCAATAGTGTCTCAGACTGGGATAGTGTGTTCCAATAGTGTCTCAGGCTGGGAGAGAGTGTTCTAATAGTGTCTCAGACTGGGCGAGCGTGTTCCAATAGTGTCTCAGACTGGGAGAGAGTGTTCCAATAGTGTCTCAGACTGGGATAGAGTGTTCCAATAGTGTCTCAGACTGGGGTAGAGTGTTCCAATAGTGTCTCAGACTGGGATAGAGTGTTCCAATAGTGTCTCAGAATGGGATAGAGTGTTCCAATAGTGTTTCAGACTGGGATCGAGTGTTCCAATAGTGTCTAATAGACGGGGATAATGTGTTCCAATAGTGTCTCAGACTGGGATAGTGTTTCAATAGTATCTCAGACTGGGATAGAGCGTTCCAATAGTGTCTGATAGACTGGGATAGAGTGTTCCAATAGTGTCTCAGCCAGGGATAGAGTGTTCCAATAGTGTCTCAGACTGGGATAGAGTGTTCCAATAGTATCTCAGACTGGGATAGAGTGTTCGAATAGTGTCTCATAGACTGGGATAGAGTGTTCCAATAGTGTCTCAGACTGGGATAGAGTGTTCCAATAGTGTTTCAGACTGGGATCGAGTGTTCCAATAGTGTCTCAGACGGGGATAGAGTGTTCCAATAGAGTCTCCGACTGGGATAGAGTGTTCCAATAGTGTCTCAAACTGGGATAGAGTGTTCCAATAGTGTCTCAGACTGGGATAGAGTGTTCCAATAGTGTTTCAGACTGGGATCGAGTGTTCCAATAGTGTCTCATAGACGGGGATAGAGTGTTCCAATAGTGTCTCAGACTGGGATAGAGTGTTCCAATAGTGTCTCAGACTGGGATAGAGTGTTCCAATAGTGTCTCATAGACTGGGGGAAGAGTGTTCCAATAGTGTCTCAGACTGGGATAGAGTGTTCCAATAGTGTCTCCGACTGGTATTGTGTGTTCCAATAGTGTCTCATAGACTGGGATAGAGTGTTCCAATAGTGTCTCATAGACTGGGATAGAGTGTTCTAATAGTGTCTCAGACTGGGATAGAGTGTTCCAATAGTGTCTGATAGACTGGGATAGAGTGTTCCAATAGTGTCTCAGCCAGGGATAGAGTGTTCCAATAGTGTCTCAGACTGGGATAGAGTGTTCCAATAGTATCTCAGACTGGGATAGAGTGTTCCAATAGTGTCTCAAAGACTGGGATCGAGTGTTCCAATAGTGTCTCAGACTGGGATAGAGTGTTCCAATCGTGTTTCAGACTGGGATCGAGTGTTCCAATAGTGTCTCAGACTGGGATAGAGTGTTCCAATAGTGTCTCATAGACTGGGATAGAGTGTTCCAATAGTGTCTCAGAATGGGATAGTGTGTTCCAATAGTGTCTCAGACTGGGATAGAGTGTTCCAATAGTGTCTCATAGACTGGGATAGAGTGTTCCAATCGTGTCTCAGACTGGGATAGAGTGTTCCAATAGTGTCTCATAGACTGGGATAGAGTGTTCCAATCGTGTCTCAGACTGGGATAGAGTGTTCCAATAGTGTCTCATAGACTGGGAGAGTGTGTTTCAATAGTGTCTCAGACTGGGATAGTGTGTTCCAAAAATGTCTCATAGACTGGGATAATGTTTTCCAATAGTGTCTCACACTGGGATAGAGTGTTCCAATAGTGTCTCAGTCTGGGGTAGAGTGTTCCTATAGTGTCTCATAGACTGGGATAGAGTGTTCCAATAGTGTCTCAGACTGGGATAGAGTGTTGCAATAGTGTCTCAGACTGGGATAGAGTGTTCCAATAGTGTCTCAGGCTGGGAGAGAGTGTTCTAATAGTGTCTCAGATTGGGATAGAGTGTTCCAATAGTGCCTCATAGACTGGGATAGAGTATTCCAATAGTGTCTCATAGACTGGGAGAGAGTGTTCCAATAGTGTCTCAGACTGGGATAGAGTGTTCCAATAGTGTCTCAGACTGGGAGAGAGTGTTCCAATAGTGTCTCAGACTGGGATAGCGTGTTCCAATAGTGTCTCAGACTGGGGTAGAGTGTTCCAATAGTGTCTCAGACTGGGATAGAGTGTTCCAATAGTGTCTCAGACTGGGATAGAGTGTTCCAATAGTGTCTCAGACTGGGATAGAGTGTTTCAATAGTGTCTCAGACTGGGATAGAGTGTTCCAATAGTGTCTGATAGACTGGGATTGAGTGTTCCAATAGTGTCTCAGACTGGGATAGAGTGTTCCAATAGTGTCTCAGACTGGGATAGAGAGTTCCAATAGTGTCTCATAGACTGGGATAGAGTGTTCCAATAGTGTCTCATAGACTGCGATAGAGTGTACCAATAGTGCCTCAGACTGGGATAGAGAGTTCCAATAGTGTCTCATAGACTGGGATAGAATGTTCCAATAGTGTCTGATACACTGGGATGGAGTCTTCCAATAGTGTCTCAGACTGGGAGAGAGTGTTCCAATAGTGTCTCAGACTGGGGTAGAGTGTTCCAATCGTGTCTCAGACTGGGGTAGAGTGTTCCAATAGTGTCTCAGACTGGGATTGTGTGTTCCAATAGTGTCTCATAGACTGGGATAGAGTGTTCCAATAGTGACTCAGACTGGGATAGAGAGTTCCAATAGTGTCTCACAGACTGGGATAGAATGTTCCAATAGTGTCTCAGACTGGGATAGAGTGTTCCAATAGTGTCTCATAGACTGGGAAAGAGTGTTCCAATAGTGTCTCAGACTGGGATACAGTGTTCCAATAGTGTCTCAGACTGGGATGGAATGTTCCAATAGTGTCTCAGACTGGGATAGTGTGTTCCAATAGTGTCTCACACTGGGATAGAGTGTTCCAATAGTGTCTCATAGACTGGGATAGAGTGTTCCAATAGTGTCTCAGACTGGGATAGTGTGTTCCAATAGTGTCTCATAGACTGGGATAGTGTGTTCCAATAGTGTCTCAGACTGGGATAGAGTGTTCCAAAAGTGTCTCAGACTGGGATAGAGTGTTCCAAAAGTGTCTCAGACTGGGATAGAGTGTTCCAATAGTGTCTCATAGACTGGGATAGAGTGTTTCAATAGTGTTTCAGACTGGGATAGAGTGTTTCAATAGTGTTCCAATAGTGTTCCAAAAGTGTTTCAGACTGGGATAGAGTGTTTCAATACTGTTTCAGACTGGGATAGAGTGTTCCAATGGTGTCTCAGACTGGGATAGAGTGTTCCAATAGTGTCTCAGACTGGGATAGAGTGTTCCAATAGTGTCTCAGACTGGGATAGAGTGTTCCAATAGTGTCTCAGACTGGGATAGAGTGTTCCAATAGTGTCTCATAGACTGGGATAGAGTGTTCCAATAGTGCCTCAGACTGGGATAGAGTGTTCCAATAGTGTCTCATCGACTGGGATAGAGTGTTCCAATAGTGTCTCAGACTGGGATAGAGTGTTCCAATAGTGTCTCAGACTGGGTTAGTGTTTCAATAGTGTATCAGACTGGGATAGAGTGCTCCAATAGTGTGTCAGACTGGGATAGAGTGTTCCAATAGTGTCTCATAGACTGGGATAGAGTGTTCCAATAGTGTCTCAGACTGGGATAGAGTGTTCCAATAGTGTCTCATAGACTGGGATAGAGTGTTCCAATAGTGTCTCAGACCGGGATAGAGTGTTCCAATAGTGTCTCATAGACTGGGATAGAGTGTTCCAATAGTGTCTCATAGACTGGGATAGAGTGTTCCAATAGTGTCTCATAGACTGGGATAGAGTGTTCCAATAGTGTTTCAGACTGGGATCGAGTGTTCCAATAGTGTCGCATGGACTGGGACAGTGTGTTCCAATAGTGTCTCAAACTGGGATAGAGTGTTCCAATAGTGTCTCATAGACTGGGATAGAGTGTTCCAATAGTGTCTCATAGAATGGGAAAGAGTGTTGCAATAGTGTCTCAGACGGGGATGGAGTGTTGCAATAGTGTCTCAGAATGGGATAGTGTGTTCCAATAGTGTCTCAGACTGGGATAGAGTGTTCCAATAGTGTCTCATAGACTGGTATAGAGTGTTCCACTAGTGTCTCAGACTGGGATAGTGTGTTCCAATAGTGTCTCACACTGGGATAGAGTGTTCCAATAGTGTCTCATAGACTGGGATAGAGTGTTCCAATAGTGTCTCAGACTGGGATAGAGTGTTCCAATAGTGTCTCAGACTGGGATAGAGTGTTCCAATAGTGTCTCAGACTGGGAAAGAGTGTTCCAATAGGGTCTCATAGACTGGGATAGAGTGTTCCAATCGTGTCTCAGACTGGGATAGAGTGTTCCAATAGTGTCTCAGACTGGGATGGTGTGTTCCAAAAATGTCTCATAGACTGGGATAGTGTTTTCCAATAGTGTCTCACACTGGGATAGAGTGTTCCAATAGTGTCTCAGTCTGGGGTAGAGTGTTCCTATAGTGTCTCATAGACTGGGATAGAGTGTTCCAATAGTGTCTCAGACTGGGATAGAGTGTTGCAATAGTGTCTCAGACTGGGATAGTGTGTTCCAATAGTGTCTCAGGCTGGGAGAGAGTGTTCTAATAGTGTCTCAGACTGGGCGAGCGTGTTCCAATAGTGTCTCAGACTGGGAGAGAGTGTTCCAATAGTGTCTCAGACTGGGATAGAGTGTTCCAATAGTGTCTCAGACTGGGGTAGAGTGTTCCAATAGTGTCTCAGACTGGGATAGAGTGTTCCAATAGTGTCTCAGAATGGGATAGAGTGTTCCAATAGTGTTTCAGACTGGGATCGAGTGTTCCAATAGTGTCTAATAGACGGGGATAATGTGTTCCAATAGTGTCTCAGACTGGGATAGTGTTTCAATAGTATCTCAGACTGGGATAGAGCGTTCCAATAGTGTCTGATAGACTGGGATAGAGTGTTCCAATAGTGTCTCAGCCAGGGATAGAGTGTTCCAATAGTGTCTCAGACTGGGATAGAGTGTTCCAATAGTATCTCAGACTGGGATAGAGTGTTCGAATAGTGTCTCATAGACTGGGATAGAGTGTTCCAATAGTGTCTCAGACTGGGATAGAGTGTTCCAATAGTGTTTCAGACTGGGATCGAGTGTTCCAATAGTGTCTCAGACGGGGATAGAGTGTTCCAATAGAGTCTCCGACTGGGATAGAGTGTTCCAATAGTGTCTCAAACTGGGATAGAGTGTTCCAATAGTGTCTCAGACTGGGATAGAGTGTTCCAATAGTGTTTCAGACTGGGATCGAGTGTTCCAATAGTGTCTCATAGACGGGGATAGAGTGTTCCAATAGTGTCTCAGACTGGGATAGAGTGTTCCAATAGTGTCTCAGACTGGGATAGAGTGTTCCAATAGTGTCTCATAGACTGGGGGAAGAGTGTTCCAATAGTGTCTCAGACTGGGATAGAGTGTTCCAATAGTGTCTCCGACTGGTATTGTGTGTTCCAATAGTGTCTCATAGACTGGGATAGAGTGTTCCAATAGTGTCTCATAGACTGGGATAGAGTGTTCTAATAGTGTCTCAGACTGGGATAGAGTGTTCCAATAGTGTCTGATAGACTGGGATAGAGTGTTCCAATAGTGTCTCAGCCAGGGATAGAGTGTTCCAATAGTGTCTCAGACTGGGATAGAGTGTTCCAATAGTATCTCAGACTGGGATAGAGTGTTCCAATAGTGTCTCAAAGACTGGGATCGAGTGTTCCAATAGTGTCTCAGACTGGGATAGAGTGTTCCAATCGTGTTTCAGACTGGGATCGAGTGTTCCAATAGTGTCTCAGACTGGGATAGAGTGTTCCAATAGTGTCTCATAGACTGGGATAGAGTGTTCCAATAGTGTCTCAGAATGGGATAGTGTGTTCCAATAGTGTCTCAGACTGGGATAGAGTGTTCCAATAGTGTCTCATAGACTGGGATAGAGTGTTCCAATCGTGTCTCAGACTGGGATAGAGTGTTCCAATAGTGTCTCATAGACTGGGATAGAGTGTTCCAATCGTGTCTCAGACTGGGATAGAGTGTTCCAATAGTGTCTCATAGACTGGGAGAGTGTGTTTCAATAGTGTCTCAGACTGGGATAGTGTGTTCCAAAAATGTCTCATAGACTGGGATAATGTTTTCCAATAGTGTCTCACACTGGGATAGAGTGTTCCAATAGTGTCTCAGTCTGGGGTAGAGTGTTCCTATAGTGTCTCATAGACTGGGATAGAGTGTTCCAATAGTGTCTCAGACTGGGATAGAGTGTTGCAATAGTGTCTCAGACTGGGATAGAGTGTTCCAATAGTGTCTCAGGCTGGGAGAGAGTGTTCTAATAGTGTCTCAGATTGGGATAGAGTGTTCCAATAGTGCCTCATAGACTGGGATAGAGTATTCCAATAGTGTCTCATAGACTGGGAGAGAGTGTTCCAATAGTGTCTCAGACTGGGATAGAGTGTTCCAATAGTGTCTCAGACTGGGGTAGAGTGTTCCAATAGTGTCTCAGACTGGGATAGCGTGTTCCAATAGTGTCTCAGACTGGGAGAGAGTGTTCCAATAGTGTCTCAGACTGGGATAGAGTGTTCCAATAGTGTCTCAGACTGGGGTAGAGTGTTCTAATAGTGTCTCAGACTGGGATAGAGTGTTCCAATAGTGTCTGATAGACTGGGATAGAGTGTTCCAATAGTGTCTCAGCCAGGGATAGAGTGTTCCAATAGTGTCTCATAGACTGGGATAGAGTGTTCCAATAGTGTCTCAGACTGGAATAGAGTGTTCCAATAGTATCTCAGACTGGGATAGAGTGTTCCAATAGTGTCTCAGACTGGGATAGAGTGTTCCAACAGTGTTTCAGACTGGGATCGAGTGTTCCAATAGTGTCTCAGACGGGGATAGAGTGTTCCAATAGAGTCTCCGACTGGGATAGAGTGTTCCAATAGTGTCTCAAACTGGGATAGAGTGTTCCAATAGTGTCTCAGACTGGGATAGAGTGTTCCAATAGTGTCTCAGAATGGGATAGAGTGTTCCAATCGTGTCTCAGACTGGGATAGAGTGTTCCAATAGTGTCTCAGACTGGGATAGAGTGTTCCAATAGTGTCTCAGACTGGGATAGAGTGTTCCAATAGTGTCTCAGACTGGGATAGTGTGTTCCAAAAATGTCTCATAGACTGGGATAGTGTTTTCCAATAGTGTCTCACACTGGGATAGAGTGTTCCAATAGTGTCTCAGACTGGGATAGAGTGTTCCAATAGTGTCTCAGACTGGGATAGAGTGTTCCAATAGTGTCTCAGGCTGGGAGAGAGTGTTCTAATCGTGTCTCAGATTGGGATAGAGTGTTCCAATAGTGCCTCATAGACTGGGATAGAGTGTTCCAATAGTGTCTCATAGACTGGGAGAGAGTGTTCCAATAGTGTCTCAGACTGGGGTAGAGTGTTCCAATAGTGTCTCAGACTGGGATAGAGTGTTCCAATAGTGTCTCAGACTGGGAGAGAGTGTTCCAATAGTGTCTCAGACTGGGATAGAGTGTTCCAATAGTGTCTCAGACTGGGGTAGAGTGTTCTAATAGTGTCTCAGACTGGGATAGAGTGTTCCAATAGTGTCTGACAGACTGGGATAGAGTGTTCCAATAGTGTCTCAGCCAGGGATAGAGTGTTCCAATAGTGTCTCATAGACTGGGATAGAGTGTTCCAATAGTGTCTCAGACTGGAATAGAGTGTTCCAATAGTGTCTCAGACTGGGATAGAGTGTTCCAATAGTGTCTCAGACTGGGGTAGAGTGTTCTAATAGTGTCTCAGACTGGGATAGAGTGTTCCAATAGTGTCTGATAGACTGGGATAGAGTGTTCCAATAGTGTCTCAGACTGGAATAGAGTGTTCCAATAGTATCTCAGACTGGGATAGAGTGTTCGAATAGTGTCTCATAGACTGGGATCGAGTGTTCCAATAGTGTCTCAGACGGGGATAGAGTGTTCCAATAGAGTCTCCGACTGGGATAGAGTGTTCCAATAGTGTCTCAAACTGGGATAGAGTGTTCCAATAGTGTCTCAGACTGGGATAGAGTGTTCCAATAGTGTCTCAGAATGGGATAGAGTGTTCCAATAATGTTTCAGACTGGGATCGAGTGTTCCAATAGTGTCTCATAGACGAGGATAGAGTGTTCCAATAGTGTCTCAGACTGGGATAGAGTGTTCCAATATTGTCTCATAGACTGGGATAGAGTGTTCCAATAGTGTCTCATAGACTGGGGGAAGAGTGTTCCAATAGTGTCTCAGACTGGGATAGAGTGTTCCAATAGTGTCTCCGACTGGGGTAGAGTGTTCCAATAGTGTCTCAGACTGGTATTGTGTGTTCCAATAGTGTCTCATAGACTGGGATAGAGTGTTCCAATAGTGTCTCATAGACTGGGATAGAGTGTTCTAATAGTGTCTCAGACTGGGATAGAGTGTTCCAATAGTGTCTGATAGACTGGGATAGAGTGTTCCAATAGTGTCTCAGCCAGGGATAGAGTGTTCCAATAGTATCTCAGACTGGGATAGAGTGTTCCAATAGTGTCTCATAGAATCACAGAATCACAGAATCCCCACAGTGCAGATAGAGGCCATTTCAGCCCATCGAGCCTGCACCGACACATATCCCACCCGATCACCGTAACCCCTACACCAACACATATCCCACCCTATCCCTGTAACCACCCTAACACTAAGGGTCAATTTATCATAGCCAATCAACCTAACCCGCACATCTTTGGACTGTGGGAGGAAACCGGAGCACCCGGAGAAAACCCACGCAAACACGGGGAGAATGTGCAAACTCCACACAGACAGTCGCCCGAGGCCGGATTCGAACCCGGGTCCCTGGCGCTGTGAGGCAACAGTGCTAACCACTATGCCACCGTGTTCCAATCGTGTTTCAGACTGGGATCGAGTGTTCCAATAGAGTCTCAGACGGGGATAGAGTGTTCCAATAGTATCTCAGACTGGGATAGAGTGTTCCAATAGTGTCTCATAGACTGGGATAGTGTTCCAATAGTGTCTCATAGACTGGGATAGAGTGTTCCAATAGTGTCTCAGACTGGGATAGAGTGTTCCAATAGTGTCTCAGACTGGGATAGAGTGTTCCAATAGTGTCTGATAGACTGGGATAGAGTGTTCCAATAGTGTCTCAGACAGGGATAGAGTGTTTCAATAGTGTCTCAGACTGGGATAGAGTGTTCCAATCGTGTCTCAGACTGGGATAGAGTGTTTCAATAGTGTCTCAGACTGGGATAGAGTGTTCCAATCGTGTCTCATAGACTGGGATAGAGTGTTCCAATAGTGTCTCAGACTGGGATAGAGTGTTCCAATAGTGCCTGATAGACTGTGATAGAGTGCTCCAATAGAGTCTCAGACTGGGATAGTGTGTTCCAATATTGTCTCAGACTGGGATAGAGTGTTCCAAAAGTGTCTCAGAATGGGATAGAGTGTTCCAATAGTGTCTCAGACTGGGATAGAGTGTTCCAATAGTGTCTCAGACTGGGATAGAGTGTTCCAATAGTGTCTCAGACTGGGATAGAGTGTTTCAATAGTGTCTCAGACTGGGATAGAGTGTTCCAATAGTGTCTCAAACTGGGATAGAGTGTTCCAATAGTGTCTCAGACTGGGATAGTGTGTTCCAATAGTGTCTCATCGACTGGGATAGAGTGTTCCAATAGTGTCTCATAGACTGGGATAGAGTGTTCCAATAGTGTCTCATAGACTGGGATAGAGTGTTCCAATAGTGTCTCAGACTGGGATAGTGTGTTCCAATAGTGTCTCATAGACTGGGATAGAGTGTTCCAATAGTGTCTCAGACCAGGATAGAGTGTTCCAATCGTGTCTCATAGACTGGTATAGAGTGTTCCACTAGTGTCTCATAGACTGGGATAGAGTGTTCCAATAGTGTCTCATAGACTGGGATAGAGTGTTCCAATAGTGTCTCATAGACTGGGATAGTGTGTTCCAATAGTGTCTCATAGACTGGGATAGAGTGTTCCAATAGTGTCTCATAGACTGGGATAGAGTGTTCCAATAGTGTCTCAGACTGGGATAGAGTGTTCCAATAGTGTTTCAGACTGGGATCGAGTGTTCCAATAGTGTCTCATAGACTGGGATAGTGTGTTCCAATAGTGGCTCAGACTGGGATAGTGTGTTCCAATAGTGTCTCAGACAGGGATAGAGTGTTTCAATAGTGTCTCAGACAGGGATAGAGTGTCTCATAGACTGGGATAGAGTGTTCCAATCGTGTCTCATAGACTGGGATAGAGTGTTCCAATATTGTCTCATAGACTGGGATAGAGTGTTCCAATCGTGTCTCATAGACTGGGATAGAGTGTTCCAATCGTGTCTCATAGACTGGGATAAAGTGTTTAAATAGTGTCTCATAGACTGGGATAGAGTGTTCCAATAATGTCTGATAGACTGGGATAGAGTGTTCCAATAGTGTCTCAGACTGGGATAGTGTGTTCCAATAGTGTCTCAGACATGGATAGAGTGTTCCAATAGTGTCTCATAGACTGGGATAGAGTGTTCCAATAGTGTCTCAGTCTGGGATAGAGTGTTTAACTCGTGTCTCAGACTGGGATAGAGTGTTCCAATAGTGTCTCAGACTAGGATAGAGTGTTCCAATAGTGTCGCAGACTGGGATAGAGTGTTCCAATCGTGTCTCAGTCTGGGATAGAGTGTTCCAATAGTGTCTCAGACTGGGATAGAGTGTTCCAATAGTGTCTCAGACTGGGATAGAGTGTTCCAATAGTGTCTCAGACTGGGATAGAGTGTTCCAACAGTGTTTCAGACTGGGATCGAGTGTTCCAATAGTGTCTCAGACTGGGTTAGTGTTTCAATAGTGTATCAGACTGGGATAGAGTGCTCCAATAGTGTGTCAGACTGGGATAGAGTGTTCCAATAGTGTCTCATAGACTGGGATAGAGTGTTCCAATAGTGTCTCAGACTGGGATAGAGTGTTCCAATAGTGTCTCATAGACTGGGATAGAGTGTTCCAATAGTGTCTCAGACCGGGATAGAGTGTTCCAATAGTGTCTCATAGACTGGGATAGAGTGTTCCAATAGTGTCTCATAGACTGGGATAGAGTGTTCCAATAGTGTCTCATAGACTGGGATAGAGTGTTCCAATAGTGTTTCAGACTGGGATCGAGTGTTCCAATAGTGTCGCATAGACTGGGACAGTGTGTTGCAATAGTGTCTCAAACTGGGATAGAGTGTTCCAATAGTGTCTCAGACTGGGATAGTGTGTTCCAATAGTGTCTCAGACTGGGATAGAGTGTTTCAATAGTGTCTCAGACTGGGATAGAGTGTTCCAATAGTGTCTCATAGACTGGGATAGAGTGTTCCAATAGTGTCTCATAGACTGGGAGAGAGTGTTCCAATAGTGTCTCAGACTGGGATAGAGTGTTCCAATAGTGTCTCAGACTGGGATGGAGTGTTCCAATAGTGTCTCATAGACTGGGATAGAGTGTTCCAATAGTGTCTCAGACTGGGATAGAGTGTTCCAACAGTATCTCATAGACTGGGATAGAGTGTTCCAATAGTGTCTCATGGACTGGGATAGAGAGTTCCAATAGTATCTCATAGACTGGGATAGAGTGTTCCAATAGTGTCTCATAGACTGGGATAGAGTGTTCCAATAGTGTCTCAGACTGGGATAGAGTGTTCCAATCGTGTCTCAGACTGGGATAGAGTGTTCCAATAGTGTCTCAGACAGGGATAGTGTGTTCCAATAATGTCTCATAGACTGGGATAGTGTGTTCCAATCGTGTCTCACACTGGGATAGAGTGTTCCAATTGTGTCTCAGTCTGGGGTAGAGTGTTCCAATAGTGTCTCAAAGACTGGAATAGAGTGTTCCAATAGTGTCTCAGACTGGGATAGAGTGTTGCAATAGTGTCTCAGACTGGGATAGAGTGTTCCAATAGTGTCTCAGACTGCGATAGAGTGTTCCAATAGTGTCTCAGACTGGGATAGAGTGTTCCAATAGTGTCTCAGACTGGGATAGTGTGTTCCAATAGTGTCTCATAGACTGGGATAGTGTGTTCCAATAGTGTCTCATAGACTGGGATAGAGTGTTCCAATAGTGTCTCAGACCGGGATAGAGTGTTCCAATAGTGTCTCATAGACTGGTATAGAGTTTTCCAATTGTGTCTCAGACTGGGATAGTGTGTTCCAATAGTGTCTCACACTGGGATAGAGTGTTCCAATAGTGTCTCATAGACTGGGATCGAGTGTTCCAACAGTGTCTCAGACTGGGATAGAGTGTTCCAATAGTGTCTCAGCCTGGGATAGAGTGTTCCAATAGTGTCTCAGACTGGGATAGAGTGTACAATAGTGTCTCATAGACTGGGAGAGAGTGTTCCAATAGTGTCTCAGAATGGGATAGAGTGTTCCAAGAGTGTCTCAGACTGGGATAGAGTGTTCCAATAGTGTCTCATAGACTGGGATAGAGTGTTCCAATAGTGTCTCATAGACTGGGAGAGTGTGTTCCAATAGTGTCTCAGACTGGGATAGAGTGTTCCAATTGTGTCTCAGACTGGGATAGAGTGTTCCAATCGTGTCTCAGACTGGGATAGAGTGTTCCAATAGTGTCTCAGACAGGGATAGTGTGTTCCAATAATGTCTCATAGACTGGGATAGTGTGTTCCAATAGTGTCTCACACTGGGATAGAGTGTTCCAATTGTGTCTCAGTCTGGGGTAGAGTGTTCCAATAGTGTCTCAAAGACTGGGATAGAGTGTTCCAATAGTGTCTCAGACTGGGATAGAGTGTTGCAATAGTGTCTCAGACTGGGATAGAGTGTTCCAATAGTGTCTCAGACTGGAAGAGAGTGTTCTAATAGTGTCTCAGATTGGGATAGAGTGTTCCAATAGTGTCTCAGACTGGGATAGAGTGTTCGAATAGTGTCTCAGACTGGGGTAGAGTGTTCCAATAGTGTCTCAGACTGGGATAGAGTGTTCCAATAGTGTCTCAGACTGGGATAGAGTGTTCCAATAGTGTCTCAGCCTGGGATAGAGTGTTCCAATAGTGTCTCAGACTGGGATAGAGTGTACAATAGTGTCTCATAGACTGGCATAGAGTGTTCCAATAGTGTCTCAGACTGGGATAGAGTGTTCCAATAGTGTCTCATTGACTAGGATAGAGTGTTCCAATAGGGTCTCATAGACTGGGATAGAGTGTTCCAATAGTGTCTCAGACTGGGATAGAGTGTTCCAATCGTGTCTCATAGACTGGGATAGAGTGTTCCAATCGTGTCTCAGACTGGGATAGAGTGTTCCAATAGTGTCTCAGACTGGGATAGTGTGTTCCAATAATGTCTCATAGACTGGGATAGAGTGTTCCAATAGTGTCTCAGACTGGGATGGAGTGTTCCAATAGTGTCTCATAGACTGGGAGAGAGTGTTCCAATAGTGTCTCAGACTGGGATAGAGTGTTCCAATAGTGTCTCAGACTGGGGTAGAGTGTTCCAATAGTGTCTCAGACTGGGATAGAGTGTTCCAATAGTGTCTCAGACTGGGATAGAGTGTTCCAATAGTGTCTCAGACTGGGATAGAGTGTTTCAATAGTGTCTCAGACTGGGATAGAGTGTTCCAATAGTGTCTGATAGACTGGGATTGAGTGTTCCAATAGTGTCTCAGACTGGGATAGAGTGTTCCAATAGTGTCTCAGACTGGGATAGAGAGTTCCAATAGTGTCTCATAGACTGGGATAGAGTGTTCCAATAGTGTCCCATAGACTGCGATAGAGTGTACCAATAGTGCCTCAGACTGGGATAGAGAGTTCCAATAGTGTCTCATAGACTGGGATAGAATGTTCCAATAGTGTCTGATACACTGGGATGGAGTCTTCCAATAGTGTCTCAGACTGGGAGGGAGTGTTCCAATAGTGTCTCAGACTGGGGTAGAGTGTTCCAATCGTGTCTCAGACTGGGGTAGAGTGTTCCAATAGTGTCTCAGACTGGGATTGTGTGTTCCAATAGTGTCTCATAGACTGGGGTAGAGTGTTCCAATAGTGACTCATAGACTGGGATAGAGAGTTCCAATAGTGTCTCACAGACTGGGATAGAATGTTCCAATAGTGTCTCAGACTGGGATAGAGTGTTCCAATAGTGTCTCATAGACTGGGAAAGAGTGTTCCAATAGTGTCTCAGACTGGGATACAGTGTTCCAATAGTGTCTCAGACTGGGATGGAATGTTCCAATAGTGTCTCAGACTGGGATAGTGTGTTCCAATAGTGTCTCACACTGGGATAGAGTGTTCCAATAGTGTCTCATAGACTGGGATAGAGTGTTCCAATAGTGTCTCAGACTGGGATAGTGTGTTCCAATAGTGTCTCATAGACTGGGATAGAGTGTTCCAATAGTGTCTCAGACTGGGATAGTGTGTTCCAATAGTGTCTCATAGACTGGGATAGAGTGTTCCAAAAGTGTCTCAGACTGGGATAGAGTGTTCCAAAAGTGTCTCAGACTGGGATAGAGTGTTCCAATAGTGTCTCATAGACTGGGATAGAGTGTTTCAATAGTGTTTCAGACTGGGATAGAGTGTTTCAATAGTGTTCCAATAGTGTTTCAGACTGGGATAGAGTGTTTCAATAGTGTTTCAGACTGGGATAGAGTGTTCCAATGGTGTCTCAGACTGGGATAGAGTGTTCCAATAGTGTCTCAGACTGGGATAGAGTGTTCCAATAGTGTCTCAGACTGGGATAGAGTGTTCCAATAGTGTCTCAGACTGGGATAGAGTGTACAATAGTGTCTCATAGACTGGCATAGAGTGTTCCAATAGTGTCTCAGACTGGGATAGAGTGTTCCAATAGTGTCTCATTGACTAGGATAGAGTGTTCCAATAGGGTCTCATAGACTGGGATAGAGTGTTCCAATAGTGTCTCAGACTGGGATAGAGTGTTCCAATCGTGTCTCATAGACTGGGATAGAGTGTTCCAATCGTGTCTCAGACTGGGATAGAGTGTTCCAATAGTGTCTCAGACTGGGATAGTGTGTTCCAATAATGTCTCATAGACTGGGATAGAGTGTTCCAATAGTGTCTCAGACTGGGATGGAGTGTTCCAATAGTGTCTCAGACTGGGATAGTGTGTTCCAATAGTGTCTCACACTGGGATAGAGTGTTCCAATGGTGTCTCCGTCTGGGGTAGAGTGTTCCAATAGTGTCTCAGACTGGGATAGAGTGTTCCAATAATGTCTCATAGACTGGGATAGAGTGTTGCAATAGTGTCTCAGATTGGGATAGAGTGTTCCAATAGTGCCTCATAGACTGGGATAGAGTGTTCCAATAGTGTCTCATAGACTGGGAGAGAGTGTTCCAATAGTGTCTCAGACTGGGATAGAGTGTTCCAATAGTGTCTCAGACTGGGGTAGAGTGTTCCAATAGTGTCTCAGACTGGGATAGAGTGTTCCAATAGTGTCTCAGACTGGGATAGAGTGTTCCAATAGTGTCTCAGACTGGGATAGAGTGTTTCAATAGTGTCTCAGACTGGGATAGAGTGTTCCAATAGTGTCTGATAGACTGGGATTGAGTGTTCCAATAGTGTCTCAGACTGGGATAGAGTGTTCCAATAGTGTCTCAGACTGGGATAGAGAGTTCCAATAGTGTCTCATAGACTGGGATAGAGTGTTCCAATAGTGTCCCATAGACTGCGATAGAGTGTACCAATAGTGCCTCAGACTGGGATAGAGAGTTCCAATAGTGTCTCATAGACTGGGATAGAATGTTCCAATAGTGTCTGATACACTGGGATGGAGTCTTCCAATAGTGTCTCAGACTGGGAGAGAGTGTTCCAATAGTGTCTCAGACTGGGGTAGAGTGTTCCAATCGTGTCTCAGACTGGGGTAGAGTGTTCCAATAGGGTCTCAGACTGGGATTGTGTGTTCCAATAGTGTCTCATAGACTGGGATAGAGTGTTCCAATAGTGACTCAGACTGGGATAGAGAGTTCCAATAGTGTCTCACAGACTGGGATAGAATGTTCCAATAGTGTCTCAGACTGGGATAGAGTGTTCCAATAGTGTCTCATAGACTGGGAAAGAGTGTTCCAATAGTGTCTCAGACTGGGATACAGTGTTCCAATAGTGTCTCAGACTGGGATGGAATGTTCCAATAGTGTCTCAGACTGGGATAGTGTGTTCCAATAGTGTCTCACACTGGGATAGAGTGTTCCAATAGTGTCTCATAGACTGGGATAGAGTGTTCCAATAGTGTCTCAGACTGGGATAGTGTGTTCCAATAGTGTCTCATAGACTGGGATAGAGTGTTCCAATAGTGTCTCATAGACTGGGATAGAGTGTTCCAATAGTGTCTCAGACTGGGATAGTGTGTTCCAATAGTGTCTCATAGACTGGGATAGAGTGTTCCAAAAGTGTCTCAGACTGGGATAGAGTGTTCCAAAAGTGTCTCAGACTGGGATAGAGTGTTCCAATAGTGTCTCATAGACTGGGATAGAGTGTTTCAATAGTGTTTCAGACTGGGATAGTGTTTCAATAGTGTTCCAATAGTGTTTCAGACTGGGATAGAGTGTTTCAATAGTGTTTCAGACTGGGATAGAGTGTTCCAATGGTGTCTCAGACTGGGATAGAGTGTTCCAATAGTGTCTCAGACTGGGATAGAGTGTTCCAATAGTGTCTCAGACTGGGATAGAGTGTTCCAATAGTGTCTCAGACTGGGATAGAGTGTTCCAATAGTGTCTCATAGACTGGGATAGAGTGTTCCAATAGTGCCTCAGACTGGGATAGAGTGTTCCAATAGTGTCTCATCGACTGGGATAGAGTGTTCCAATAGTGTCTCAGACTGGGATAGAGTGTTCCAATAGTGTCTCAGACTGGGATAGAGTGTTCCAATAGTGTCTCAGACTGGGATAGTGTGTTCAAATAGTGTCTCATAGACTGGGATAGAGTGTTCCAATAGTGTCTCAGACTGGGATAGAGTGTTCCAATAGTGTGTCAGGCTGGGATAGAGTGTTCCAATAGTGTCTCAGACTGGGATAGAGTGTTCCAATAGTGTCTCATATACTGGGATAGAGTGTTCCAATAGTGTTTCAGACTGGGATCGAGTGTTCCAATAGTGTCTCATAGACTGGGATAGAGTGTTCCAATAGTGTCTGATTGACTGGGATTGAGTGTTCCAAAAGTGTGTCATAGACTGGGATAGCGTGTTCCAATAGTGTCTCATAGACTGGGATAGTGTGTTCCAATAGTGTCTCACACTGGGATAGAGTGTTCCAATAGTGTCTCATAGACTGGGATAGAGTGTTCCTATTGTGTCTCAGACTGGGATACAGTGTTCCAATAGTGTCTCAGACTGGGAAAGAGTGTTCCAATAGGGTCTCATAGACTGGGATAGTGTGTTCCAAGAGTGTCTCATGGACTGGGATAGAGTGTTCCAATCGTGTCTCAGACTGGGATAGAGTGTTGCAATAGTGTCTCAGACTGGGATAGTGTGTTCCAATCGTGTCTCAGGCTGGGAGAGAGTGTTCTAATAGTGTCTCAGACTGGGCGAGCGTGTTCCAATAGTGTCTCAGACTGGGATAGAGTGTTCCAATAGTGTCTCAGACTGGGGTAGAGTGTTCCAATAGTGTCTCAGACTGGGATAGAGTGTTCCAATAGTGTCTCAGAATGGGATAGAGTGTTCCAATCGTGTTTCAGACTGGGATCGAGTGTTCCAATAGTGTCTAATAGACGGGGATAATGTGTTCCAATAGTGTCTCAGACTGGGATAGTGTTTCAATAGTATCTCAGACTGGGATAGAGCATTCCAATAGTGTCTCATAGACTGGTATAGAGTGTTCCAATAGTGTCTGATAGACTGGGATAGAGTGTTCCAATAGTGTCTCAGCCAGGGATAGAGTGTTCCAATAGTGTTTCAGACTGGGATCGAGTGTTCCAATAGTGTCTCATAGACGGGGATAGAGTGTTCCAATAGTGTCTCAGACTGGGATAGAGTGTTCCAATAGTGTCTCATAGACTGGGATAGAGTGTTCCAATAGTGTCTCATAGACTGGGGGAGAGTGTTCCAACAGTGTCTCAGACTGGGATAGAGTGTTCCAATAGTGTCTCCGACTGGGGTAGAGTGTTCCAATAGTGTCTCAGACTGGTATTGTGTGTTCCAATAGTGTCTCATAGACTGGGATAGAGTGTTCCAATAGTGTCTCATAGACTGGGATAGAGTGTTCTAATAGTGTCTCAGACTGGGATAGAGTGTTCCAATAGTGTCTCAGCCAGGGATAGTGTTCCAATAGTGTCTCAGACTGGGATAGAGTGTTCCAATAGTATCTCAGACTGGGATAGAGTGTTCCAATAGTGTCTCAAAGACTGGGATAGAGTGTTCCAATAGTGTCTCAGACTGGGATAGAGTGTTCCAATCGTGTTTCAGACTGGGATCGAGTGTTCCAATAGTGTCTCAGACTGGGATAGAGTGTTCCAATAGAGTCTCAGACTGGGATAGAGTGTTCCAATAGTGTCTCATAGACTGGGATAGAGTGTTCCAATAGTGTCTCATAGACTGGGAGAGAGTGTTCCAATAGTGTCTCAGACTGGGATAGAGTGTTCCAATAGTGTCTCATAGTCTGGGATAGAGTGTTCCAATAGTGTTTCATAGAATGGGAAAGAGTGTTGCAATAGTGTCTCAGACGGGGATGGAGTGTTGCAATAGTGTCTCAGAATGGGATAGTGTGTTCCAATAGTGTCTCAGACTGGGATAGAGTGTTCCAATAGTGTCTCATAGACTGGTATAGAGTGTTCCACTAGTGTCTCAGACTGGGATAGTGTGTTCCAATAGTGTCTCACACTGGGATAGAGTGTTCCAATAGTGTCTCATAGACTGGGATAGAGTGTTCCTATTGTGTCTCAGACTGGGAAAGAGTGTTCCAATAGGGTCTCATAGACTGGGATAGTGTGTTCCAAGAGTGTCTCATGGACTGGGATAGAGAGTGTTCCAATCGTGTCTCAGACTGGGATAGTGTGTTCCAAAAATGTCTCATAGACTGGGATAGAGTGTTGCAATAGTGTCTCAGACTGGGATAGTGTGTTCCAATCGTGTCTCAGGCTGGGAGAGAGTGTTCTAATAGTGTCTCAGACTGGGCGAGCGTGTTCCAATAGTGTCTCAGACTGGGAGAGAGTGTTCCAATAGTGTCTCAGACTGGGATAGAGTGTTCCAATAGTGTCTCAGACTGGGGTAGAGTGTTCCAATAGTGTCTCAGACTGGGATAGAGTGTTCCAATAGTGTCTCAGAATGGGATAGAGTGTTCCAATCGTGTTTCAGACTGGGATCGAGTGTTCCAATAGTGTCTAATAGACGGGGATAATGTGTTCCAATAGTGTCTCAGACTGGGATAGTGTTTCAATAGTATCTCAGACTGGGATAGAGCGTTCCAATAGTGTCTCATAGACTGGTATAGAGTGTTCCAATAGTGTCTGATAGACTGGGATAGAGTGTTCCAATAGTGTCTCAGCCAGGGATAGAGTGTTCCAATAGTGTTTCAGACTGGGATCGAGTGTTCCAATAGTGTCTCATAGACGGGGATAGAGTGTTCCAATAGTGTCTCAGACTGGGATAGAGTGTTCCAATAGTGTCTCATAGACTGGGATAGAGTGTTCCAATAGTGTCTCAGACTGGGATAGAGTGTTCCAACAGTGTCTCAGACTGGGATAGAGTGTTCCAATAGTGTCTCCGACTGGGGTAGAGTGTTCCAATAGTGTCTCAGACTGGTATTGTGTGTTCCAATAGTGTCTCATAGACTGGGATAGAGTGTTCTAATAGTGTCTCAGACTGGGATCGAGTGTTCCAATAGTGTCTCAGACTGGGATAGAGTGTTCCAATAGAGTCTCAGACTGGGATAGAGTGTTCCAATAGTGTCTCATAGACTGGGATAGAGTGTTCCAATAGTGTCTCATAGACTGGGAGAGAGTGTTCCAATAGTGTCTCAGACTGGGATAGAGTGTTCCAATAGTGTCTCAGACTGGGATAGAGTGTTCCAATAGTGTCTCATAGACTGGGATAGAGTGTTCCAATAGTGTCTCAGACTGGGATAGAGTGTTCCAACAGTATCTCATAGACTGGGATAGAGTGTTCCAATAGTGTCTCATAGACTGGGATAGAGAGTTCCAATAGTATCTCATAGACTGGGATAGAGTGTTCCAATAGTGTCTCATAGACTGGGATAGAGTGTTCCAAAAGTGTCTCAGACTGGGATAGAGTGTTCCAATAGTGTCTCATAGACTGGGATAGAGTGTTTCAATAGTGTTTCAGACTGGGATAGAGTGTTTCAATAGTGTTCCAATAGTGTTTCAGACTGGGATAGAGTGTTTCAATAGTGTTTCAGACTGGGATAGAGTGTTCCAATGGTGTCTCAGACTGGGATAGAGTGTTCCAATAGTGTCTCAGACTGGGATAGAGTGTTCCAATAGTGTCTCAGACTGGGATAGAGTGTTCCAATAGTGTCTCAGACTGGGATAGAGTGTACAATAGTGTCTCATAGAGTGTTCCAATAGTGTCTCAGACTGGGATAGAGTGTTCCAATAGTGTCTCATTGACTAGGATAGAGTGTTCCAATAGGGTCTCATAGACTGGGATAGAGTGTTCCAATAGTGTCTCAGACTGGGATAGAGTGTTCCAATCGTGTCTCATAGACTGGGATAGAGTGTTCCAATCGTGTCTCAGACTGGGATAGAGTGTTCCAATAGTGTCTCAGACTGGGATAGTGTGTTCCAATAATGTCTCATAGACTGGGATAGAGTGTTCCAATAGTGTCTCAGACTGGGATGGAGTGTTCCAATAGTGTCTCAGACTGGGATAGTGTGTTCCAATAGTGTCTCACACTGGGATAGAGTGTTCCAATGGTGTCTCCGTCTGGGGTAGAGTGTTCCAATAGTGTCTCAGACTGGGATAGAGTGTTCCAATAATGTCTCATAGACTGGGATAGAGTGTTGCAATAGTGTCTCAGATTGGGATAGAGTGTTCCAATAGTGCCTCATAGACTGGGATAGAGTGTTCCAATAGTGTCTCATAGACTGGGAGAGAGTGTTCCAATAGTGTCTCAGACTGGGATAGAGTGTTCCAATAGTGTCTCAGACTGGGGTAGAGTGTTCCAATAGTGTCTCAGACTGGGATAGAGTGTTCCAATAGTGTCTCAGACTGGGATAGAGTGTTCCAATAGTGTCTCAGACTGGGATAGAGTGTTTCAATAGTGTCTCAGACTGGGATAGAGTGTTCCAATAGTGTCTGATAGACTGGGATTGAGTGTTCCAATAGTGTCTCAGACTGGGATAGAGTGTTCCAATAGTGTCTCAGACTGGGATAGAGAGTTCCAATAGTGTCTCATAGACTGGGATAGAGTGTTCCAATAGTGTCCCATAGACTGCGATAGAGTGTACCAATAGTGCCTCAGACTGGGATAGAGAGTTCCAATAGTGTCTCATAGACTGGGATAGAATGTTCCAATAGTGTCTGATACACTGGGATGGAGTCTTCCAATAGTGTCTCAGACTGGGAGAGAGTGTTCCAATAGTGTCTCAGACTGGGGTAGAGTGTTCCAATCGTGTCTCAGACTGGGGTAGAGTGTTCCAATAGTGTCTCAGACTGGGATTGTGTGTTCCAATAGTGTCTCATAGACTGGGGTAGAGTGTTCCAATAGTGACTCATAGACTGGGATAGAGAGTTCCAATAGTGTCTCACAGACTGGGATAGAATGTTCCAATAGTGTCTCAGACTGGGATAGAGTGTTCCAATAGTGTCTCATAGACTGGGAAAGAGTGTTCCAATAGTGTCTCAGACTGGGATACAGTGTTCCAATAGTGTCTCAGACTGGGATGGAATGTTCCAATAGTGTCTCAGACTGGGATAGTGTGTTCCAATAGTGTCTCACACTGGGATAGAGTGTTCCAATAGTGTCTCATAGACTGGGATAGAGTGTTCCAATAGTGTCTCAGACTGGGATAGTGTGTTCCAATAGTGTCTCATAGACTGGGATAGAGTGTTCCAATAGTGTCTCAGACTGGGATAGTGTGTTCCAATAGTGTCTCATAGACTGGGATAGAGTGTTCCAAAAGTGTCTCAGACTGGGATAGAGTGTTCCAAAAGTGTCTCAGACTGGGATAGAGTGTTCCAATAGTGTCTCATAGACTGGGATAGAGTGTTTCAATAGTGTTTCAGACTGGGATAGAGTGTTTCAATAGTGTTCCAATAGTGTTTCAGACTGGGATAGAGTGTTTCAATAGTGTTTCAGACTGGGATAGAGTGTTCCAATGGTGTCTCAGACTGGGATAGAGTGTTCCAATAGTGTCTCAGACTGGGATAGAGTGTTCCAATAGTGTCTCAGACTGGGATAGAGTGTTCCAATAGTGTCTCAGACTGGGATAGAGTGTACAATAGTGTCTCATAGACTGGCATAGAGTGTTCCAATAGTGTCTCAGACTGGGATAGAGTGTTCCAATAGTGTCTCATTGACTAGGATAGAGTGTTCCAATAGGGTCTCATAGACTGGGATAGAGTGTTCCAATAGTGTCTCAGACTGGGATAGAGTGTTCCAATCGTGTCTCATAGACTGGGATAGAGTGTTCCAATCGTGTCTCAGACTGGGATAGAGTGTTCCAATAGTGTCTCAGACTGGGATAGTGTGTTCCAATAATGTCTCATAGACTGGGATAGAGTGTTCCAATAGTGTCTCAGACTGGGATGGAGTGTTCCAATAGTGTCTCAGACTGGGATAGTGTGTTCCAATAGTGTCTCACACTGGGATAGAGTGTTCCAATGGTGTCTCCGTCTGGGGTAGAGTGTTCCAATAGTGTCTCAGACTGGGATAGAGTGTTGCAATAATGTCTCATAGACTGGGATAGAGTGTTGCAATAGTGTCTCAGATTGGGATAGAGTGTTCCAATAGTGCCTCATAGACTGGGATAGAGTGTTCCAATAGTGTCTCATAGACTGGGAGAGAGTGTTCCAATAGTGTCTCAGACTGGGATAGAGTGTTCCAATAGTGTCTCAGACTGGGGTAGAGTGTTCCAATAGTGTCTCAGACTGGGATAGAGTGTTCCAATAGTGTCTCAGACTGGGATAGAGTGTTCCAATAGTGTCTCAGACTGGGATAGAGTGTTTCAATAGTGTCTCAGACTGGGATAGAGTGTTCCAATAGTGTCTGATAGACTGGGATTGAGTGTTCCAATAGTGTCTCAGACTGGGATAGAGTGTTCCAATAGTGTCTCAGACTGGGATAGAGAGTTCCAATAGTGTCTCATAGACTGGGATAGAGTGTTCCAATAGTGTCCCATAGACTGCGATAGAGTGTACCAATAGTGCCTCAGACTGGGATAGAGAGTTCCAATAGTGTCTCATAGACTGGGATAGAATGTTCCAATAGTGTCTGATACACTGGGATGGAGTCTTCCAATAGTGTCTCAGACTGGGAGAGAGTGTTCCAATAGTGTCTCAGACTGGGGTAGAGTGTTCCAATCGTGTCTCAGACTGGGGTAGAGTGTTCCAATAGTGTCTCAGACTGGGATTGTGTGTTCCAATAGTGTCTCATAGACTGGGATAGAGTGTTCCAATAGTGACTCAGACTGGGATAGAGAGTTCCAATAGTGTCTCACAGACTGGGATAGAATGTTCCAATAGTGTCTCAGACTGGGATAGAGTGTTCCAATAGTGTCTCATAGACTGGGAAAGAGTGTTCCAATAGTGTCTCAGACTGGGATACAGTGTTCCAATAGTGTCTCAGACTGGGATGGAATGTTCCAATAGTGTCTCAGACTGGGATAGTGTGTTCCAATAGTGTCTCACACTGGGATAGAGTGTTCCAATAGTGTCTCATAGACTGGGATAGAGTGTTCCAATAGTGTCTCAGACTGGGATAGTGTGTTCCAATAGTGTCTCATAGACTGGGATAGAGTGTTCCAATAGTGTCTCAGACTGGGATAGTGTGTTCCAATAGTGTCTCAGACTGGGATAGAGTGTTCCAAAAGTGTCTCAGACTGGGATAGAGTGTTCCAATAGTGTCTCATAGACTGGGATAGAGTGTTTCAATAGTGTTTCAGACTGGGATAGTGTTTCAATAGTGTTCCAATAGTGTTTCAGACTGGGATAGAGTGTTTCAATAGTGTTTCAGACTGGGATAGAGTGTTCCAATGGTGTCTCAGACTGGGATAGAGTGTTCCAATAGTGTCTCAGACTGGGATAGAGTGTTCCAATAGTGTCTCAGACAGGGATAGAGTGTTCCAATAGTGTCTCAGACTGGGATAGAGTGTTCCAATAGTGTCTCATAGACTGGGATAGAGTGTTCCAATAGTGCCTCAGACTGGGATAGAGTGTTCCAATAGTGTCTCATCGACTGGGATAGAGTGTTCCAATAGTGTCTCAGACTGGGATAGAGTGTTCCAATAGTGTCTCAGACTGGGATAGAGTGTTCCAATAGTGTCTCAGACTGGGATAGTGTGTTCAAATAGTGTCTCATAGACTGGGATAGAGTGTTCCAATAGTGTCTCAGACTGGGATAGAGTGTTCCAATAGTGTGTCAGGCTGGGATAGAGTGTTCCAATAGTGTCTCAGACTGGGATAGAGTGTTCCAATAGTGTCTCATATACTGGGATAGAGTGTTCCAATAGTGTTTCAGACTGGGATCGAGTGTTCCAATAGTGTCTCATAGACTGGGATAGAGTGTTCCAATAGTGTCTGATTGACTGGGATTGAGTGTTCCAAAAATGTCTCATAGACTGGGATAGAGTGTTGCAATAGTGTCTCAGACTGGGATAGTGTGTTCCAATCGTGTCTCAGGCTGGGAGAGAGTGTTCTAATAGTGTCTCAGACTGGGCGAGCGTGTTCCAATAGTGTCTCAGACTGGGAGAGAGTGTTCCAATAGTGTCTCAGACTGGGATAGAGTGTTCCAATAGTGTCTCAGACTGGGGTAGAGTGTTCCAATAGTGTCTCAGACTGGGATAGAGTGTTCCAATAGTGTCTCAGAATGGGATAGAGTGTTCCAATCGTGTTTCAGACTGGGATCGAGTGTTCCAATAGTGTCTAATAGACGGGGATAATGTGTTCCAATAGTGTCTCAGACTGGGATAGTGTTTCAATAGTATCTCAGACTGGGATAGAGCGTTCCAATAGTGTCTCATAGACTGGTATAGAGTGTTCCAATAGTGTCTGATAGACTGGGATAGAGTGTTCCAATAGTGTCTCAGCCAGGGATAGAGTGTTCCAATAGTGTTTCAGACTGGGATCGAGTGTTCCAATAGTGTCTCATAGACGGGGATAGAGTGTTCCAATAGTGTCTCAGACTGGGATAGAGTGTTCCAATAGTGTCTCATAGACTGGGATAGAGTGTTCCAATAGTGTCTCAGACTGGGATAGAGTGTTCCAACAGTGTCTCAGACTGGGATAGAGTGTTCCAATAGTGTCTCCGACTGGGGTAGAGTGTTCCAATAGTGTCTCAGACTGGTATTGTGTGTTCCAATAGTGTCTCATAGACTGGGATAGAGTGTTCTAATAGTGTCTCAGACTGGGATAGAGTGTTCCAATAGTGTCTCAGCCAGGGATAGAGTGTTCCAATAGTGTCTCAGACTGGGATAGAGTGTTCCAATAGTATCTCAGACTGGGATAGAGTGTTCCAATAGTGTCTCAAAGACTGGGATAGAGTGTTCCAATAGTGTCTCAGACTGGGATAGAGTGTTCCAATCGTGTTTCAGACTGGGATCGAGTGTTCCAATAGTGTCTCAGACTGGGATAGAGTGTTCCAATAGAGTCTCAGACTGGGATAGAGTGTTCCAATAGTGTCTCATAGACTGGGATAGAGTGTTCCAATAGTGTCTCATAGACTGGGAGAGAGTGTTCCAATAGTGTCTCAGACTGGGATAGAGTGTTCCAATAGTGTCTCAGACTGGGATAGAGTGTTCCAATAGTGTCTCATAGACTGGGATAGAGTGTTCCAATAGTGTCTCAGACTGGGATAGAGTGTTCCAACAGTATCTCATAGACTGGGATAGAGTGTTCCAATAGTGTCTCATAGACTGGGATAGAGAGTTCCAATAGTATCTCATAGACTGGGATAGAGTGTTCCAATAGTGTCTCATAGACTGGGATAGAGTGTTCCAATAGTGTCTCAGAATGGGATAGTGTGTTCCAATAGTGTCTCAGACTGGGATAGAGTGTTCCAATCGTGTCTCAGACTGGGATAGAGTGTTCCAATAGTGTCTCATAGACTGGGATAGAGTGTTCCAATCGTGTCTCAGACTGGGATAGAGTGTTCCAATAGTGTCTCATAGACTGGGAGAGTGTGTTCCAATAGTGTCTCAGACTGGGATAGAGTGTTCCAATAGTGTCTCAGACTGGGATAGTGTGTTCCAAAAATGTCTCATAGACTGGGATAGTGTTTTCCAATAGTGTCTCACACTGGGATAGAGTGTTCCAATAGTGTCTCAGTCTGGGGTAGAGTGTTCCTATAGTGTCTCATAGACTGGGATAGAGTGTTCCAATAGTGTCTCAGACTGGGATAGAGTGTTGCAATAGTGTCTCAGACTGGGATAGAGTGTTCCAATAGTGTCTCAGGCTGGGAGAGAGTGTTCTAATAGTGTCTCAGATTGGGATAGAGTGTTCCAATAGTGCCTCATAGACTGGGATAGAGTGTTCCAATAGTGTCTCATAGACTGGGAGAGAGTGTTCCAATAGTGTCTCAGACTGGGGTAGAGTGTTCCAATAGTGTCTCAGACTGGGATAGCGTGTTCCAATAGTGTCTCAGACTGGGAGAGAGTGTTCCAATAGTGTCTCAGACTGGGATAGAGTGTTCCAATAGTGTCTCAGACTGGGGTAGAGTGTTCTAATAGTGTCTCAGACTGGGATAGAGTGTTCCAATAGTGTCTGATAGACTGGGATAGAGTGTTCCAATAGTGTCTCAGCCAGGGATAGAGTGTTCCAATAGTGTCTCATAGACTGGGATAGAGTGTTCCAATAGTGTCTCATATACTGGGATAGAGTGTTCCAATAGTGTTTCAGACTGGGATCGAGTGTTCCAATAGTGTCTCATAGACTGGGATAGAGTGTTCCAATAGTGTCTGATTGACTGGGATTGAGTGTTCCAATAGTGTGTCATAGACTGGGATAGCGTGTTCCAATAGTGTCTCATAGACTGGGATAGTGTGTTCCAATAGTGTCTCAGACTGGGATAGAGTGTTCCAATAGTGTCTCATAGACTGGGATAGAGTGTTCCAATAGTGTCTCATAGAATGGGAAAGAGTGTTGCAATAGTGTCTCAGACGGGGATGGAGTGTTGCAATAGTGTCTCAGAATGGGATAGTGTGTTCCAATAGTGTCTCAGACTGGGATAGAGTGTTCCAATAGTGTCTCATAGACTGGTATAGAGTGTTCCACTAGTGTCTCAGACTGGGATAGTGTGTTCCAATAGTGTCTCACACTGGGATAGTGTGTTCCAATAGGGTCTCATAGACTGGGATAGTGTGTTCCAAGAGTGTCTCATGGACTGGGATAGAGTGTTCCAATCGTGTCTCAGACTGGGATAGAGTGTTCCAATAGTGTCTCAGACTGGGATAGTGTGTTCCAAAAATGTCTCATAGACTGGGATAGAGTGTTCCAATAGTGTCTCAGACTGGGATAGCGTGTTGCAATAGTGTCTCAGACTGGGATAGTGTGTTCCAATCGTGTCTCAGGCTGGGAGAGAGTGTTCTAATAGTGTCTCAGACTGGGCGAGCGTGTTCCAATAGTGTCTCAGACTGGGAGAGAGTGTTCCAATAGTGTCTCAGACTGGGATAGAGTGTTCCAATAGTGTCTCAGACTGGGGTAGAGTGTTCCAATAGTGTCTCAGACTGGGATAGAGTGTTCCAATAGTGTCTCAGAATGGGATAGAGTGTTCCAATCGTGTTTCAGACTGGGATCGAGTGTTCCAATAGTGTCTAATAGACGGGGATAATGTGTTCCAATAGTGTCTCAGACTGGGATAGTGTTTCAATAGTATCTCAGACTGGGATAGAGTGTTCCAATAGTGTCTGATAGACTGGGATAGAGTGTTCCAATAGTGTCTCAGCCAGGGATAGAGTGTTCCAATAGTGTCTCAGACTGGAATAGAGTGTTCCAATAGAGTCTCAGCCAGGGATAGAGTGTTCCAATCGTGTCTCAGACTGGGATAGAGTGTTCCAATAGTGTCTCAGACTGGGAGAGTGTGTTCCAAAAATGTCTCATAGACTGGGATAGAGTGTTCCAATAGTGTCTCAGACTGGGATAGAGTGTTGCAATAGTGTCTCAGACTGGGATAGTGTGTTCCAATCGTGTCTCAGACTGGGCGAGCGTGTTCCAATAGTGTCTCAGACTGGGAGAGAGTGTTCCAATAGTGTCTCAGACTGGGATAGAGTGTTCCAATAGTGTCTCAGACTGGGGTAGAGTGTTCCAATAGTGTCTCAGACTGGGATAGAGTGTTCCAATAGTGTCTCAGAATGGGATAGAGTGTTCCAATAGTGTCTCAGACTGGGATAGAGTGTTCCAATAGTGTCTCATAGACTGGGATAGAGTGTTCCAATAGTGTCTCATATACTGGGATAGAGTGTTCCAATAGTGTTTCAGACTGGGATCGAGTGTTCCAATAGTGTCTCATAGACTGGGATAGAGTGTTCCAATAGTGTCTGATTGACTGGGATTGAGTGTTCCAATAGTGTGTCATAGACTGGGATAGCGTGTTCCAATAGTGTCTCATAGACTGGGATAGTGTGTTCCAACAGTGTCTCAGACTGGGATAGAGTGTTCCAATAGTGTCCCAATAGTGTCTCATAGAATGGGAAAGAGTGTTGCAATAGTGTCTCAGACGGGGATGGAGTGTTGCAATAGTGTCTCAGAATGGGATAGTGTGTTCCAATAGTGTCTCAGACTGGGATAGAGTGTTCCAATAGTGTCTCATAGACTGGTATAGAGTGTTCCACTAGTGTCTCAGACTGGGATAGTGTGTTCCAATAGTGTCTCACACTGGGATAGAGTGTTCCAATAGTGTCTCATAGACTGGGATAGAGTGTTCCAATAGTGTCTCAGACTGGGATACAGTGTTCCAATAGTGTCTCAGACTGGGAAAGAGTGTTCCAATAGGGTCTCATAGACTGGGATAGTGTGTTCCAAGAGTGTCTCATGGACTGGGATAGTGTTCCAATAGTGTCTCAGACTGGGATAGAGTGTTCCAATAGTGTCTCAGACTGGGATAGTGTGTTCCAAAAATGTCTCATAGACTGGGATAGAGTGTTCCAATAGTGTCTCAGACTGGGATAGAGTGTTGCAATAGTGTCTCAGACTGGGATAGTGTGTTCCAATCGTGTCTCAGGCTGGGAGAGAGTGTTCTAATAGTGTCTCAGACTGGGCGAGCGTGTTCCAATAGTGTCTCAGACTGGGAGAGAGTGTTCCAATAGTGTCTCAGACTGGGATAGAGTGTTCCAATAGTGTCTCAGACTGGGGTAGAGTGTTCCAATAGTGTCTCAGACTGGGATAGAGTGTTCCAATAGTGTCTCAGAATGGGATAGAGTGTTCCAATCGTGTTTCAGACTGGGATCGAGTGTTCCAATAGTGTCTAATAGACGGGGATAATGTGTTCCAATAGTGTCTCAGACTGGGATAGTGTTTCAATAGTATCTCAGACTGGGATAGAGTGTTCCAATAGTGTCTCATAGACTGGTATAGAGTGTTCCAATAGTGTCTGATAGACTGGGATAGAGTGTTCCAATAGTGTCTCAGCCAGGGATAGA
The DNA here is from genome assembly GCF_052327205.1 of Somniosus microcephalus. Classification (NCBI taxonomy): domain Eukaryota; kingdom Metazoa; phylum Chordata; class Chondrichthyes; order Squaliformes; family Somniosidae; genus Somniosus; species Somniosus microcephalus. The sequence goes on along the minus strand of NC_140992.1, from coordinate 157,458,581 downwards.
GTGTTCCAATAGTGTCTCAGACTGGAATAGAGTGTTCCAATAGAGTCTCCGACTGGGATAGAGTGTTCGAATAGTGTCTCATAGACTGGGATAGAGTGTTCCAATAGTGTCTCAGACTGGGATAGAGTGTTCCAATAGTGTTTCAGACTGGGATCGAGTGTTCCAATAGTGTCTCATAGACGGGGATAGAGTGTTCCAATAGTGTCTCAGACTGGGATAGAGTGTTCCAATAGTGTCTCATAGACTGGGATAGAGTGTTCCAATAGTGTCTCATAGACTGGGGGAGAGTGTTCCAACAGTGTCTCAGACTGGGATAGAGTGTTCCAATAGTGTCTCCGACTGGGGTAGAGTGTTCCAATAGTGTCTCAGACTGGTATTGTGTGTTCCAATAGTGTCTCATAGACTGGGATAGAGTGTTCCAATAGTGTCTCATAGACTGGGATAGAGTGTTCTAATAGTGTCTCAGACTGGGATAGAGTGTTCCAATAGTGTCTCAGCCAGGGATAGAGTGTTCCAATAGTGTCTCAGACTGGGATAGAGTGTTCCAATAGTATCTCAGACTGGGATAGAGTGTTCCAATAGTGTCTCAAAGACTGGGATAGAGTGTTCCAATAGTGTCTCAGACTGGGATAGAGTGTTCCAATCGTGTTTCAGACTGGGATCGAGTGTTCCAATAGTGTCTCAGACTGGGATAGAGTGTTCCAATAGAGTCTCAGACTGGGATAGAGTGTTCCAATAGTGTCTCATAGACTGGGATAGTGTGTTCCAATAGTGTCTCAGACTGGGATAGAGTGTTCCAATAGTGTCTCATAGACTGGGAGAGAGTGTTCCAATAGTGTCTCAGACTGGGATAGAGTGTTCCAATAGTGTCTCAGACTGGGATAGAGTGTTCCAATAGTGTCTCATAGACTGGGGTAGAGTGTTCCAATAGTGTCTCAGACTGGGATAGAGTGTTCCAACAGTATCTCATAGACTGGGATAGAGTGTTCCAATAGTGTCTCATAGACTGGGATAGAGAGTTCCAATAGTATCTCATAGACTGGGATAGAGTGTTCCAATAGTGTCTCATAGACTGGGATAGAGTGTTCCAATAGTGTCTCAGAATGGGATAGTGTGTTCCAATCGTGTCTCAGACTGGGATAGAGTGTTCCAATAGTGTCTCATAGACTGGGATAGAGTGTTCCAATCGTGTCTCAGACTGGGATAGAGTGTTCCAATAGTGTCTCATAGACTGGGAGAGTGTGTTCCAATAGTGTCTCAGACTGGGATAGAGTGTTCCAATAGTGTCTCAGACTGGGATAGTGTGTTCCAAAAATGTCTCATAGACTGGGAGAGTGTTTTCCAATAGTGTCTCACACTGGGATAGAGTGTTCCAATAGTGTCTCAGTCTGGGGTAGAGTGTTCCTATAGTGTCTCATAGACTGGGATAGAGTGTTCCAATAGTGTCTCAGACTGGGATAGAGTGTTGCAATAGTGTCTCAGACTGGGATAGAGTGTTCCAATAGTGTCTCAGGCTGGGAGAGAGTGTTCTAATAGTGTCTCAGATTGGGATAGAGTGTTCCAATAGTGCCTCATAGACTGGGATAGAGTGTTCCAATAGTGTCTCATAGACTGGGAGAGAGTGTTCCAATAGTGTCTCAGACTGGGATAGAGTGTTCCAATAGTGTCTCAGACTGGGGTAGAGTGTTCCAATAGTGTCTCAGACTGGGATAGCGTGTTCCAATAGTGTCTCAGACTGGGATAGAGTGTTCCAATAGTGTCTCAGACTGGGGTAGAGTGTTCTAATAGTGTCTCAGACTGGGATAGAGTGTTCCAATAGTGTCTGATAGACTGGGATAGAGTGTTCCAATAGTGTCTCAGCCAGGGATAGAGTGTTCCAATAGTGTCTCATAGACTGGGATAGAGTGTTCCAATAGTGTCTCAGACTGGAATAGAGTGTTCCAATAGTATCTCAGACTGGGAGAGAGTGCTCCAATAGTGTCTCAGACTGGGATAGAGTGTTCCAATAGTGTCTCAGACTGGGGTAGAGTGTTCTAATAGTGTCTCAGACTGGGATAGAGTGTTCCAATAGTGTCTGATAGACTGGAATAGAGTGTTCCAATAGTATCTCAGACTGGGATAGAGTGTTCGAATAGTGTCTCATAGACTGGGATAGAGTGTTCCAATAGTGTTTCAGACTGGGATCGAGTGTTCCAATAGTGTCTCAGACGGGGATAGAGTGTTCCAATAGAGTCTCCGACTGGGATAGAGTGTTCCAATAGTGTCTCAAACAGGGATTGAGTGTTCCAATAGTGTCTCAGACTGGGATAGAGTGTTCCAATAGTGTCTCAGAATGGGATAGAGTGTTCCAATAATGTTTCAGACTGGGATCGAGTGTTCCAATAGTGTCTCATAGACGGGGATAGAGTGTTCCAATAGTGTCTCAGACTGGGATAGAGTGTTCCAATATTGTCTCATAGACTGGGATAGAGTGTTCCAATAGTGTCTCATAGACTGGGGGAGAGTGTTCCAATAGTGTCTCAGACTGGTATTGTGTGTTCCAATAGTGTCTCATAGACTGGGATAGAGTGTTCCAATAGTGTCTGATAGACTGGGATAGAGTGTTCCAATAGTGTCTCAGCCAGGGATAGAGTGTTCCAATAGTGTCTCAGACTGGGATAGAGTGTTCCAATAGTATCTCAGACTGGGATAGAGTGTTCCAATAGTGTCTCATAGACTGGGATAGAGTGTTCCAATAGTGTCTCAGACTGGGATAGAGTGTTCCAATCGTGTTTCAGACTGGGATCGAGTGTTCCAATAGTGTCTCAGACGGGGATAGAGTGTTCCAAAAGTATCTCAGACTGGGATAGAATGTTCCAATAGTGTCTCATAGACTGGGATAGAGTGTTCCAATAGTGTCTGATACACTGGGATGGAGTCTTCCAATCGTGTCTCAGACTGGGATAGAGTGTTCCAATAGTGTCTCATAGACTGGGATAGAGTGTTCCAATAGTGTCTCAGACTGGGATAGAGTGTTCCAATAGTGTCTCCGACTGGGGTAGAGTGTTCCAATAGTGTCTCAGACTGGGGTAGAGTGTTCCAATAGCGTCTCAGACTGGGATTGTGTGTTCCAATAGTGTCTCAGACTGTAATAGTGTGTTTCAATAGAGTCTCAGACTGGGATAGAGTGTTCCAATAGTGTCTCAGACTGGGATAGAGTGTTCCAATAGTGTCTCAGACTGGGATTGTGTGTTCCAATAGTGTCTCATAGACTGGGATAGTGTGTTCCAATAGTGTCTCATAGACTGGGATAGTGTGTTCCAATAGTGTCTCATAGACTGGGATAGAGTGTTCCAATAGTATCTCAGACTGGGATAGAGAGTTCCAAAAGTGTCTCAGACTGGGATAGAGTGTTTCAATAGTGTTTCAGACTGGGATAGAGTGTTTCAATAGTGTTTCAGACTGGGATAGAATGTTCCAATAGTGTCTCAGACTGGGATAGAGTGTTCCAATAGTGTTTCAAACTGGGATAGAGTGTTCCAATAGTGTCTCAGACGGGGATAGAGTGTTCCAATTGTGTCTCAGGCTGGGACAGAGTGTTCCAATAGTGTCTCAGGCTGGGATAGAGTGTTCCAATAGTGTCTCATAGACTGGGATAGTGTATTCCAATAGAGCCTCAGACTGGGATAGAGTGTTCCAATCGTGTCTCAGACTGGGATAGTGTGTTCCAATAGTGTCTCAAACTGGGATAGAGTGTTCCAATAGTGTCTCATAGGCTGGGATAGAGTTTTCCAATAGTGTCTCATAGATTGGGATAGAGTGTTCCAAAAGTGTCTCAGACAGGGATAGAGTGTTCCAATAGTGTGTCAGGCTGGGATAGAGTGTTCCAATAGTGTCTCAGACTGGGATAGAGTGTTCCAATAGTGTCTCATATACTGGGATAGAGTGTTCCAATAGTGTTTCAGACTGGGATCGAGTGTTCCAATAGTGTCTCATAGACTGGGATAGAGTGTTCCAATAGTGTCTCAGACTGGGATAGAGTGTTCCAATAGTGTCTCAGACTGGGATAGAGTGTTCCAATAGTGTCTCATAGACTGGGATAGTGTGTTCCAATAGTGTCTCAGACTGGGATAGTGTGTTCCAATAGTGTCTCAGACTGGGATAGAGTGTTCCAATAGTGTCTCATAGACTGGGATAGAGTGTTCCAATAGTGTCTCATAGAATGGGATAGAGTGTTCCAATAGTGTCTCAGACTGGGATAGAGTGTTCCAATAGTGTCTCATCGAATGGGATAGAGTGTTCCAATAGCATCTCAGACTGGGATGGAGTGTTGCAATCGTGTCTCAGAATGGGATAGTGTGTTCCAATAGTGTCTCAGACTGGGATAGAGTGTTCCAATAGTGTCTCAGACTGGGATAGAGTGTTCCAATAGTGTCTCAGACCGGGATAGAGTGTTCCAATAGTGTCTCATAGACTGGTATAGAGTGTTCCAATTGTGTCTCAGACTGGGATAGTGTTATCCAATAGTGTCTCACACTGGGATAGAGTGTTCCAATAGTGTCTCATAGACTGGGATAGAGTGTTCCAATAGTGTCTCATAGACTGGGAGAGTGTGTTCCAATAGTGTCTCAGACTGGGATAGAGTGTTCCAATCGTGTCTCATAGACTGGGATAGAGTGTTCCAACAGAGTCTCAGACTGGGATAGTGTGTTCCAATATTGTCTCAGACTGGGATAGAGTGTTCCAAAAGTGTCTCAGAATGGGATAGAGTGTTCCAATAGTGTCTCAGACTGGGATAGAGTGTTCCAATAGTGTCTCAGACTGGGATAGAGTGTTCCAATAGTGTCTCAGACTGGGATAGAGTGTTTCAATAGTGTCTCAGACTGGGATAGAGTGTTCCAATAGTGTCTCAAACTGGGATAGAGTGTTCCAATAGTGTCTCAGACTGGGATAGAGTGTTCCAATAGTGTCTCAGACTGGGATAGTGTGTTCCAATAGTGTCTCATCGACTGGGATAGAGTGTTCCAATAGTGTCTCATAGACTGGGATAGAGTGTTCCAATAGTGTCTCAGACTGGGATAGTGTGTTCCAATAGTGTCTCATAGACTGGGATAGAGTGTTCCAATAGTGTCTCAGACCGGGATAGAGTGTTCCAATAGTGTCTCATAGACTGGTATAGAGTGTTCCACTAGTGTCTCATAGACTGGGATAGAGTGTTCCAATAGTGTCTCATAGACTGGGATAGTGTTCCAATAGTGTCTCATAGACTGGGATAGTGTGTTCCAATAGTGTCTCATAGACTGGGATAGAGTGTTCCAATAGTGTCTCATAGACTGGGATAGAGTGTTCCAATAGTGTCTCAGACTGGGATAGAGTGTTCCAATAGTGTTTCAGACTGGGATCGAGTGTTCCAATAGTGTCTCATAGACTGGGATAGTGTGTTCCAATAGTGTCTCAGACTGGGATAGAGTGTTCCAATAGTGTCTCATAGACTGGGATAGAGTGTTCCAATCGTGTCTCATAGACTGGGATAGAGTGTTCCAATAGTGTCTCATAGACTGGGATCGAGTGTTCCAATAGTGTTTCAGACTGGGATCGAGTGTTCCAATAGTGTCGCATAGACTGGGACAGTGTGTTCCAATAGTGTCTCAAACTGGGATAGAGTGTTCCAATAGTGTCTCAGACTGGGATAGTGTGTTCCAATAGTGTCTCAGACTGGGATAGAGTGTTCCAATAGTGTCTCATAGACTGGGAGAGAGTGTTCCAATAGTGTCTCAGACTGGGATAGAGTGTTCGAATAGTGTCTCAGACTGGGGTAGAGTGTTCCAATAGTGTCTCAGACTGGGATAGAGTGTTCCAATAGTGTCTCAGACCGGGATAGAGTGTTCCAATAGTGTCTCTCAGACTGGTATAGAGTGTTCCAATTGTGTCTCAGACTGGGATAGTGTGTTCCAATAGTGTCTCACACTGGGATAGAGTGTTCCAATAGTGTCTCATAGACTGGGATCGAGTGTTCCAACAGTGTCTCAGACTGGGATAGAGTGTTCCAATAGTGTCTCAGCCTGGGATAGAGTGTTCCAATAGTGTCTCAGACTGGGATAGAGTGTACAATAGTGTCTCATAGACTGGCATAGAGTGTTCCAATAGTGTCTCAGACTGGGATAGAGTGTTCCAATAGTGTCTCATTGACTGGGATAGAGTGTTCCAATAGGGTCTCATAGACTGGCATAGAGTGTTCCAATAGTGTCTCAGACTGGGATAGAGTGTTCCAATAGTGTCTCATAGACTGGGATAGAGTGTTCCAATCGTGTCTCAGACTGGGATAGAGTGTTCCAATAGTGTCTCAGACTGGGATAGTGTGTTCCAATAATGTCTCATAGACTGGGATAGAGTGTTCCAATCGTGTCTCAGACTGGGATGGAGTGTTCCAATAGTGTCTCAAACTGGGATAGAGTGTTCCAATAGTGTCTCAGACTGGGATAGAGAGTGTTCCAATAGTGTCTCAGACTGGGATAGTGTGTTCCAATAGTGTCTCAGACAGGGATAGAGTGTTTCAATAGTGTCTCAGACAGGGATAGAGTGTTCCAATCGTGTCTCATAGACTGGGATAGAGTGTTCCAATAGTGTCTCAGACTGGGATAGAGTGTTCCAATAGTGTCTCATAGACTGGGATAGAGTGTTCCAATCGTGTCTCAGACTGGGATAGAGTGTTCCAATAGTGTCTCAGACTGGGATAGTGTGTTCCAATAATGTCTCATAGACTGGGATAGAGTGTTCCAATAGTGCCTCATAGACTGGGATAAAGTGTTCCAATAGTGTCTCATAGACTGGGATAGAGTGTTCCAATAGTGTCTCAGACTGGGATAGAGTGTTCCAATAGTGTCTCAGACTGGGATAGAGTGTTCCAATAGTGCCTCATAGACTGGCATAGAGTGTTCCAATATTGTCTCATAGACTGGGATAGAGTGTTCCAATCGTGTCTCATAGACTGGGATAGAGTGTTCCAATCGTGTCTCATAGACTGGGATAAAGTGTTTAAATAGTGTCTCAAAGACTGGGATAGAGTGTTCCAATAATGTCTGATAGACTGGGATAGAGTGTTCCAATAGTGTCTCAGACTGGGATAGTGTGTTCCAATAGTGTCTCAGACATGGATAGAGTGTTCCAATAGTGTCTCATAGACTGGGATAGAGTGTTCCAATAGTGTCTCAGTCTGGGAAAGAGTGTTTAAATCGTGTCTCAGACTGGGATAGAGTGTTCCAATAGTGTCTCAGACTAGGATAGAGTGTTCCAATAGTGTCGCAGACTGGGATAGAGTGTTCCAATTGTGTCTCATAGACTGGGATAGAGTGTTCCAATAGTGTCTCAGAGACTGGGATAGAGTGTTCCAATCGTGTCTCAGTCTGGGATAGAGTGTTCCAATAGTGTCTCAGACTGGGATAGAGTGTTCCAATAGTGTCTCAGACTGGGATAGAGTGTTCCAATAGTGTCTCAGACTGGGATAGAGTGTTCCAACAGTGTTTCAGACTGGGATCGAGTGTTCCAATAGTGTCTCAGACTGGGTTAGTGTTTCAATAGTGTCTCAGACTGGGATAGAGTGCTCCAATAGTGTGTCAGACTGGGATAGAGTGTTCCAATCGTGTCTCATAGACTGGGATAGAGTGTTCCAATAGTGTCTCAGACTGGGATAGAGTGTTCCAATAGTGTCTCATAGACTGGGATAGAGTGTTCCAATAGTGTCTCAGACCGGGATAGAGTGTTCCAATAGTGTCTCATAGACTGGGATAGAGTGTTCCAATAGTGTCTCATAGACTGGGATAGAGTGTTCCAATAGTGTCTCATAGACTGGGATAGAGTGTTCCAATAGTGTTTCAGACTGGGATCGAGTGTTCCAATAGTGTCTCAGACTGGGATAGAGTGTTCCAATAGTGTCTCAGACTGGGGTAGAGTGTTCCAATAGTGTCTCAGACTGGGAGTGTGTGTTCCAATTGTGTCTCAGTCTGGGGTAGAGTGTTCCAATAGTGTCTCAAAGACTGGGATAGAGTGTTCCAATCGTGTCTCAGACTGGGATAGAGTGTTGCAATAGTGTCTCAGACTGGGATAGAGTGTTCCAATAGTGTCTCAGACTGGGAGAGAGTGTTCTAATAGTGTCTCAGATTGGGATAGAGTGTTCCAATAGTGTCTCATAGACTGGGATAGAGTGTTCCAATAGTGTCTCATAGACTGGGAGAGTGTGTTCCAATAGTGTCTCAGACTGGGATAGAGTGTTCCAATAGTGTCTCAGACTGGGATAGAGTGTTCCAATAGTGTCTCAGACTGGGGTAGAGTGTTCCAATAGTGTCTCAGACTGGGAGAGTGTGTTCCAATTGTGTCTCAGTCTGGGGTAGAGTGTTCCAATAGTGTCTCAAAGACTGGGATAGAGTGTTCCAATAGTGTCTCAGATTGGGATAGAGTGTTCCAATAGTGCCTCATAGACTGGGATAGAGTGTTCCAATCGTGTCTCATAGACTGGGAGAGAGTGTTCCAATAGTGTCTCAGACTGGGATAGAGTGTTCGAATAGTGTCTCAGACTGGGGTAGAGTGTTCCAATAGTGTCTCAGACTGGGATAGAGTGTTCCAATAGTGTCTCAGACTGGGATAGAGTGTTCCAATAGTGTCTCAGACTGGGATAGAGTGTTCCAATAGTGTCTCATAGACTGGGATAGTGTGTTCCAATAGTGTCTCATAGACTGGGATAGAGTGTTCCAATAGGGTCTCAGACCGGGATAGAGTGTTCCAATAGTGTCTCATAGACTGGTATAGAGTGTTCCAATTGTGTCTCAGACTGGGATAGTGTGTTCCAATAGTGTCTCACACTGGGATAGAGTGTTCCAATAGTGTCTCATAGACTGGGATCGAGTGTTCCAACAGTGTCTCAGACTGGGATAGAGTGTTCCAATAGTGTCTCAGCCTGGGATAGAGTGTTCCAATAGTGTCTCAGACTGGGATAGAGTGTACAATAGTGTCTCAGACTGGCATAGAGTGTTCCAATAGTGTCTCATTGACTGGGATAGAGTGTTCCAATAGGGTCTCATAGACTGGGATAGAGTGTTCCAATAGTGTCTCAGACTGGGATAGAGTGTTCCAATAGTGTCTCATAGACTGGGATAGAGTGTTCCAATCGTGTCTCAGACTGGGATAGAGTGTTCCAATAGTGTCTCAGACTGGGATAGTGTGTTCCAATAATGTCTCATAGACTGGGATAGAGTGTTCCAATAGTGTCTCAGACTGGGATGGAGTGTTCCAATAGTGTCTCAGACTGGGATAGTGTGTTCCAATAGTGTCTCACACTGGGATAGAGTGTTCCAATGGTGTCTCCGTCTGGGGTAGAGTGTTCCAATAGTGTCTCAGACTGGGATAGAGTGTTCCAATAATGTCTCATAGACTGGGATAGTGTTGCAATAGTGTCTCAGATTGGGATAGAGTGTTCCAATAGTGCCTCATAGACTGGGATAGAGTGTTCCAATAGTGTCTCATAGACTGGGAGAGAGTGTTCCAATAGTGTCTCAGACTGGGATAGAGTGTTCCAATAGTGCCTCAGACTGGGATAGAGTGTTCCAATAGTGTCTCAGACTGGGATAGAGTGTTTCAATAGTGTCTCAGACTGGGATAGAGTGTTCCAATAGTGTCTCATAGACTGCGATAGAGTGTACCAATAGTGCCTCAGACTGGGATAGAGAGTTCCAATAGTGTCTCATAGACTGGGATAGAATGTTCCAATAGTGTCTGATACACTGGGATGGAGTCTTCCAATAGTGTCTCAGACTGGGATAGAGTGTTCCAATAGTGTCTCAGACTGGGGTAGAGTGTTCCAATAGTGTCTCATAGACTGGGATAGAGTGTTCCAATAGTGCCTCAGACTGGGATAGAGTGTTCCAATAGTGTCTCATCGACTGGGATAGAGTGTTCCAATAGTGTCTCAGACTGGGATAGAGTGTTCCAATAGTGTCTGACTGGGATAGTGTGTTCAAATAGTGTCTCAGACTGGGATAGAGTGTTCCAATAGTGTGTCAGGCTGGGATAGAGTGTTCCAATAGTGTCTCAGACTGGGATAGAGTGTTCCAATAGTGTTTCATATACTGGGATAGAGTGTTCCAATAGTGTTTCAGACTGGGATCGAGTGTTCCAATAGTGTCTCATAGACTGGGATAGAGTGTTCCAATAGTGTCTCATTGACTGGGATTGAGTGTTCCAATAGTGTGTCATAGACTGGGATAGCGTGTTCCAATAGTGTCTCATAGACTGGGATAGTGTGTTCCAATAGTGTCTCAGACTGGGATAGATTGTTCCAATAGTGTCTCATAGACTGGGATAGAGTGTTCCAATAGTGTCTCATAGACTGGGAGAGAGTGTTCCAATAGTGTCTCAGACTGGGATAGAGTGTTCCAATAGTGTCTCAGACTGGGGTAGAGTGTTCCAATAGTGTCTCAGACTGGGATAGCGTGTTCCAATAGTGTCTCAGACTGGGAGAGAGTGTTCCAATAGTGTCTCAGACTGGTATAGAGTGTTCCAATAGTGTCTCATAGACTGGGATAGAGTGTTCTAATAGTGTCTCAGACTGGGATAGAGTGTTCCAATAGTGTCTGATAGACTGGGATAGAGTGTTCCAATAGTGTCTCAGCCAGGGATAGAGTGTTCCAATAGTGTCTCAGACTGGAATAGAGTGTTCCAATAGTATCTCAGACTGGGATAGAGTGTTCGAATAGTGTCTCATAGACTGGGATAGAGTGTTCCAATAGTGTCTCAGACTGGGATAGAGTGTTCCAATAGTGTTTCAGACTGGGATCGAGTGTTCTAATAGTGTCTCAGACGGGGATAGAGTGTTCCAATAGAGTCTCCGACTGGGATAGAGTGTTCCAATAGTGTCTCAAACTGGGATAGAGTGTTCCAATAGTGTCTCAGACTGGGATAGAGTGTTCCAATAGTGTCTCAGAATGGGATAGAGTGTTCCAATAGTGTTTCAGACTGGGATCGAGTGTTCCAATAGTGTCTCATCGACTGGGATAGTGTGTTCTAATAGTGTCTCAGACTGGGATAGAGTGTTCCAATAGTGTCTGATAGACTGGGATAGAGTGTTCCAATAGTGTCTCATAGACTGGGATAGAGTGTTCCAATAGTGTCTCAGACTGGGATAGAGTGTTCCAATAGTATCTCAGACTGGGATAGAGTGTTCCAATAGTGTCTCATAGACTGGGATAGAGTGTTCCAATAGTGTCTCATAGACTGGGATAGAGTGTTCCAATAGTGTCTCAGACTGGGATAGAGTGTTCCAATCGTGTTTCAGACTGGGATCGAGTGTTCCAATAGTGTCTCAGACTGGGATAGAGTGTTCCAATAGAGTCTCAGACTGGGATAGAGTGTTCCAATAGTGTCTCATAGACTGGGATAGTGTGTTCCAATAATGTCTCAAACTGGGATAGAGTGTTCCAATAGTGTCTCAGACGGGGATAGAGTGTTCCAATAGTATCTCAGACTGGGATAGAGTGTTCCAATAGTGTCTCATAGACTGGGATAGAGTGTTCCAATAGTGTCTGATACACTGGGATGGAGTCTTCCAATAGTGTCTCAGACTGGGATAGAGTGTTCCAATAGTGTCTCATAGACTGGGGGAGAGTGTTCCAATAGTGTCTCAGACCGGGATAGAGTGTTCCAATAGTGTCTCCGACTGGGGTAGAGTGTTCCAATAGTGTCTCAGACTGGGGTAGAGTGTTCCAATAGCGTCTCAGACTGGGATTGTGTGTTCCAATAGTGTCTCAGACTGTAATAGTGTGTTTCAATAGTGTCTCAGACTGGGATAGAGTGTTTCAATAGTGTTTCAGACTGGGATAGAATGTTCCAATAGTGTCTCAGACTGGGATAGAGTGTTCCAATAGAGTCTCATTGACTGGGATAGAGTGTTCCAATAGGGTCTCATAGACTGGGATAGTGTGTTCCAAGAGTGTCTCATAGACTGGGATAGAGTGTTCCAATAGTGTCTCAGACTGGGATAGAGTGTTCCAATAGTGTCTCAGACTGGGAGAGTGTGTTCCAATTGTGTCTCAGTCTGGGGTAGAGTGTTCCAATAGTGTCTCAAAGACTGGGATAGAGTGTTCCAATAGTGTCTCAGATTGGGATAGAGTGTTCCAATAGTGCCTCATAGACTGGGATAGAGTGTTCCAATCGTGTCTCATAGACTGGGAGAGAGTGTTCCAATAGTGTCTCAGACTGGGGTAGAGTGTTCCAATAGTGTCTCAGACTGGGATAGAGTGTTCCAATAGTGTCTCAGACTGGGATAGAGTGTTCCAATAGTGTCTCAGACTGGGATAGAGTGTTCCAATAGTGTCTCATAGACTGGGATAGTGTGTTCCAATAGTGTCTCATAGACTGGGATAGAGTGTTCCAATAGGGTCTCAGACCGGGATAGAGTGTTCCAATAGTGTCTCATAGACTGGTATAGAGTGTTCCAATTGTGTCTCAGACTGGGATAGTGTGTTCCAATAGTGTCTCACACTGGGATAGAGTGTTCCAATAGTGTCTCATAGACTGGGATCGAGTGTTCCAACAGTGTCTCAGACTGGGATAGAGTGTTCCAATAGTGTCTCAGCCTGGGATAGAGTGTTCCAATAGTGTCTCAGACTGGGATAGAGTGTACAATAGTGTCTCAGACTGGCATAGAGTGTTCCAATAGTGTCTCATTGACTGGGATAGAGTGTTCCAATAGGGTCTCATAGACTGGGATAGAGTGTTCCAATAGTGTCTCAGACTGGGATAGAGTGTTCCAATAGTGTCTCATAGACTGGGATAGAGTGTTCCAATCGTGTCTCAGACTGGGATAGAGTGTTCCAATAGTGTCTCAGACTGGGATAGTGTGTTCCAATAATGTCTCATAGACTGGGATAGAGTGTTCCAATAGTGTCTCAGACTGGGATGGAGTGTTCCAATAGTGTCTCAGACTGGGATAGTGTGTTCCAATAGTGTCTCACACTGGGATAGAGTGTTCCAATGGTGTCTCCGTCTGGGGTAGAGTGTTCCAATAGTGTCTCAGACTGGGATAGAGTGTTCCAATAATGTCTCATAGACTGGGATAGTGTTGCAATAGTGTCTCAGATTGGGATAGAGTGTTCCAATAGTGCCTCATAGACTGGGATAGAGTGTTCCAATAGTGTCTCATAGACTGGGAGAGAGTGTTCCAATAGTGTCTCAGACTGGGATAGAGTGTTCCAATAGTGCCTCAGACTGGGATAGAGTGTTCCAATAGTGTCTCAGACTGGGATAGAGTGTTTCAATAGTGTCTCAGACTGGGATAGAGTGTTCCAATAGTGTCTCATAGACTGCGATAGAGTGTACCAATAGTGCCTCAGACTGGGATAGAGAGTTCCAATAGTGTCTCATAGACTGGGATAGAATGTTCCAATAGTGTCTGATACACTGGGATGGAGTCTTCCAATAGTGTCTCAGACTGGGATAGAGTGTTCCAATAGTGTCTCAGACTGGGGTAGAGTGTTCCAATAGTGTCTCATAGACTGGGATAGAGTGTTCCAATAGTGCCTCAGACTGGGATAGAGTGTTCCAATAGTGTCTCATCGACTGGGATAGAGTGTTCCAATAGTGTCTCAGACTGGGATAGAGTGTTCCAATAGTGTCTGACTGGGATAGTGTGTTCAAATAGTGTCTCAGACTGGGATAGAGTGTTCCAATAGTGTGTCAGGCTGGGATAGAGTGTTCCAATAGTGTCTCAGACTGGGATAGAGTGTTCCAATAGTGTTTCATATACTGGGATAGAGTGTTCCAATAGTGTTTCAGACTGGGATCGAGTGTTCCAATAGTGTCTCATAGACTGGGATAGAGTGTTCCAATAGTGTCTCATTGACTGGGATTGAGTGTTCCAATAGTGTGTCATAGACTGGGATAGCGTGTTCCAATAGTGTCTCATAGACTGGGATAGTGTGTTCCAATAGTGTCTCAGACTGGGATAGATTGTTCCAATAGTGTCTCATAGACTGGGATAGAGTGTTCCAATAGTGTCTCATAGACTGGGAGAGAGTGTTCCAATAGTGTCTCAGACTGGGATAGAGTGTTCCAATAGTGTCTCAGACTGGGGTAGAGTGTTCCAATAGTGTCTCAGACTGGGATAGCGTGTTCCAATAGTGTCTCAGACTGGGAGAGAGTGTTCCAATAGTGTCTCAAACTGGTATAGAGTGTTCCAATAGTGTCTCATAGACTGGGATAGAGTGTTCTAATAGTGTCTCAGACTGGGATAGAGTGTTCCAATAGTGTCTGATAGACTGGGATAGAGTGTTCCAATAGTGTCTCAGCCAGGGATAGAGTGTTCCAATAGTGTCTCAGACTGGAATAGAGTGTTCCAATAGTATCTCAGACTGGGATAGAGTGTTCGAATAGTGTCTCATAGACTGGGATAGAGTGTTCCAATAGTGTCTCAGACTGGGATAGAGTGTTCCAATAGTGTTTCAGACTGGGATCGAGTGTTCTAATAGTGTCTCAGACGGGGATAGAGTGTTCCAATAGAGTCTCCGACTGGGATAGAGTGTTCCAATAGTGTCTCAAACTGGGATAGAGTGTTCCAATAGTGTCTCAGACTGGGATAGAGTGTTCCAATAGTGTCTCAGAATGGGATAGAGTGTTCCAATAGTGTTTCAGACTGGGATCGAGTGTTCCAATAGTGTCTCATCGACTGGGATAGTGTGTTCTAATAGTGTCTCAGACTGGGATAGAGTGTTCCAATAGTGTCTGATAGACTGGGATAGAGTGTTCCAATAGTGTCTCATAGACTGGGATAGAGTGTTCCAATAGTGTCTCAGACTGGGATAGAGTGTTCCAATAGTATCTCAGACTGGGATAGAGTGTTCCAATAGTGTCTCATAGACTGGGATAGAGTGTTCCAATAGTGTCTCATAGACTGGGATAGAGTGTTCCAATAGTGTCTCAGACTGGGATAGAGTGTTCCAATCGTGTTTCAGACTGGGATCGAGTGTTCCAATAGTGTCTCAGACTGGGATAGAGTGTTCCAATAGAGTCTCAGACTGGGATAGAGTGTTCCAATAGTGTCTCATAGACTGGGATAGAGTGTTCCAATCGTGTCTCAGACTGGGATAGAGTGTTCCAATCGTGTTTCAGACTGGGATCGAGTGTTCCAATAGTGTCTCAGACTGGGATAGAGTGTTCCAATAGAGTCTCAGACTGGGATAGAGTGTTCCAATAGTGTCTCATAGACTGGGATAGTGTGTTCCAATAATGTCTCAAACTGGGATAGAGTGTTCCAATAGTATCTCAGACTGGGATAGAGTGTTCCAATAGTGTCTCATAGACTGGGATAGAGTGTTCCAATAGTGTCTGATACACTGGGATGGAGTCTTCCAATAGTGTCTCAGACTGGGATAGAGTGTTCCAATAGTGTCTCATAGACTGGGGGAGAGTGTTCCAATAGTGTCTCAGACCGGGATAGAGTGTTCCAATAGTGTCTCCGACTGGGGTAGAGTGTTCCAATAGTGTCTCAGACTGGGGTAGAGTGTTCCAATAGCGTCTCAGACTGGGATTGTGTGTTCCAATAGTGTCTCAGACTGTAATAGTGTGTTTCAATAGTGTCTCAGACTGGGATAGAGTGTTTCAATAGTGTTTCAGACTGGGATAGAATGTTCCAATAGTGTCTCAGACTGGGATAGAGTGTTCCAATAGAGTCTCATTGACTGGGATAGAGTGTTCCAATAGGGTCTCATAGACTGGGATAGTGTGTTCCAAGAGTGTCTCATAGACTGGGATAGAGTGTTCCAATAGTGTCTCAGACTGGGATGGAGTGTTCCAATAGTGTCTCAGACTGGGATAGCGTGTTCCAATAGTGTCTCACACTGGGATAGAGTGTTCCAATAGTGTTTCAGACAGGGATAGAGTGTTCCAATAGTGTCTCATAGACTGGGATAGAGTGTTCCAATAGTGTCTCAGACTGGGATAGAGTGTTCCAATCGTGTCTCATAGACTGGGATAGAGTGTTCCAATCGTGTCTCAGACTGGGATAGAGTGTTCCAATAGTGTCTCAGACTGGGATAGTGTGTTCCAATAATGTCTCATAGACTGGGATAGAGTGTTCCAATAGTGTCTCACACTGGGATGGAGTGTTCCAATAGTGTCTCAGACTGGGATAGTGTGTTCCAATAGTTTCTCAGACTGGGATAGAGTGTTCCAAAAGTGTCTCAGACTGGGATAGAGTGTTCCAATAGTGTTTCAGACTGGGATAGAGTGTTTCAATAGTGTTTCAGACTGGGATAGATTGTTCCAATAGTGTCTCAGACTGGGATAGATTGTTCCAATAGTGTCTCAGACTGGGATAGAGTGTTCCAATAGTGTCTCAGACTGGGATAGAGTGTTCCAATAGTGTCTCAGACTGGGATAGAGTGTTCCAATAGTGTCTCAGACTGGGATAGACTGTTCCAATAGTGTCTCATTGACTGGGATAGAGTGTTCCAATAGTGTCTCATAGACTGGGATAGTGTGTTCCAATAGTGTCTCATAGACTGGGATAGAGTGTTCCAATAGTGTCTCAGACTGGGATAGAGTGTTCCAATAGTGTCTCATTGACTGGGATAGAGTGTTCCAATAGTGTCTCATAGACTGGGATAGTGTGTTCCAATAGTGTCTCTTAGACTGGGAGAGAGTGTTCCAATAGTGTCTCAGACTGGGATAGAGTTTTCCAACAGTGTCTGATAGACTGGGATAGAGTGTTCCAATAGTGTCTCAGACTGGGATAGAGTGTTCCAATAGTGTCTCAGACTGGGATAGTGTTCCAATAGTGTGTCAGGCTGGGATAGAGTGTTCCAATAGTGTCTCAGACTGGGATAGAGTGTTCCAATAGTGTCTCATAGACTGGGATAGAGTGTTCCAATAGTGTCTCATAGACTGGGATAGAGTGTTCCAATAGTGTCTCAGACTGGGATAGAGTGTTCCAATCGTGTCTCATAGACTGGGATAGAGTGTTCCAATAGTGTCTCAGACTGGGATAGAGTGTTGCAATAGTGTCTCAGACTGGGATAGTGTGTTCCAATGGTGTGTCAGGCTGGGATAGAGTGTTCCAATAGTGTCTCAGACTGCGATAGAGTGTTCCAATAGTGTCTCATAGACTGGGATAGAGTGTTCCAATAGTGTCTCAGACTGGGATAGAGTGTTCCAATAGTGTCTCAGACTGGGATAGAGTGTTCCAATAGTGTCTCAGACTGGGATAGAGTGTTCCAATAGTGTCTCAGACTGGGATAGAGTGTTCCAATAGTGTCTCAGACTGGGATAGAGTGTTCCAATAGTGTCTCAGACTGGGATAGAGTGTTCCAATAGTGTCTGACAGACTGGGATAGTGTGTTCCAATAGTGTCTCATAGACTGGGATAGTGTGTTCCAATAGTGTCTCATAGACTGGGATATTGTTCCAATAGTGTCTCAGACTGGGATAGAGTGTTCCAATCGTGTCTCAGACTGGGATAGAGTGTTCCAATAGTGTCTCAATAGTGTCTCAGACTTGGATAGAGTGTTCCAATAGTGTCTCATAGACTGGGATAGAGTGTTCCAATGGCGTCTCATAGACTGGGATAGAGTGTTCCAATAGTGTCTGATAGACTGGGATAGAGTGTTCCAATAGTGTCTCAGACTGGGATAGAGTGTTCCAATAGTGTCTCAGACTGGGATAGAGTGTTCCAATAGTGTCTCATAGACGGGTATAGAGTGTTCCAATAGTGTCTCAGACTGGGATAGAGTGTTCCAATAGTGTCTCAGACTGGGATAGAGTGTTCCAATAGTGCCTCATAGACTGGGATAGAGTGTTCCAATAGTGTCTCATAGACTGGGATAGAGTGTTCCAATAGTGTCTCATAGACTGGGATAGAGTGTTCCAATAGTGTCTCAGACTGGGATAGAGTGTTCCAATAGTGTCTCAGACTGGGATAGTGTTCCAATAGTGTCTCATTGACTGGGATAGAGTGTTCCAATAGTGTCTCATAGACTGGGATAGTGTGTTCCAATAGTGTCTCATAGACTGGGATAGAGTGTTCCAATAGTGTCTCAGACTGGGATAGACTGTTCCAATAGTGTCTCATTGACTGGGATAGAGTGTTCCAATAGTGTCTCATAGACTGGGATAGTGTGTTCCAATAGTGTCTCTTAGACTGGGAGAGAGTGTTCCAATAGTGTCTCAGACTGGGATAGAGTTTTCCAACAGTGTCTGATAGACTGGGATAGAGTGTTCCAATAGTGTCTCAGACTGGGATAGAGTGTTCCAATAGTGTCTCAGACTGGGATAGTGTTCCAATAGTGTGTCAGGCTGGGATAGAGTGTTCCAATAGTGTCTCAGACTGGGATAGGGTGTTCCAGTAGTGTCTCATAGACTGGGATAGAGTGTTCCAATAGTGTCTCATAGACTGGGATAGAGTGTTCCAATAGTGTCTCAGACTGGGATAGAGTGTTCCAATAGTGTCTCAGACTGGGATAGAGTGTTCCAATAGTCTCATATATAC
This sequence comes from Somniosus microcephalus, assembly GCF_052327205.1. NCBI lineage: Eukaryota > Metazoa > Chordata > Chondrichthyes > Squaliformes > Somniosidae > Somniosus > Somniosus microcephalus. The sequence continues at coordinate 157,440,076 of NC_140992.1, read as the reverse complement.
TGGGATAGTGTTCCAATCGTGTCTCATAGACTGGGATAGAATGTTCCAATAGTGTCTCAGACTGGGATAGAGTGTTCCAATAGCATCTCAGACTGGGATAGAGTGTTCCAATAGTGTCTCAGACTGGGACAGATTGTTCCAACATTGTCTCAGACTGGGATAGAGTGTTTCAACAGTGTCTAATAGACTGGGATAGTGTGTTCCAATAGTGTCTCAGACTGGGATAGAGTGTTTCAATAGTGTCTCAGACTGGGATAGAGTGTTCTAATAGTGTCTCAGACTGGGATAGAGTGTTCCAATCGTGTCTCATAGACTGGGATAGAGTGTTCCAATAGTGTCTCAGACTGGGATAGAGTGTTGCAATAGTGTCTCAGACTGGGATAGTGTGTTCCAATGGTGTGTCAGGCTGGGATAGAGTGTTCCAATAGTGTCTCAGACTGCGATAGAGTGTTCCAATAGTGTCTCATAGACTGGGATAGAGTGTTCCAATAGTGTCTCAGACTGGGATAGAGTGTTCCAATAGTGTCTCAGACTGGGATAGAGTGTTCCAATAGTGTCTGACAGACTGGGATAGTGTGTTCCAATAGTGTCTCATAGACTGGGATAGTGTGTTCCAATAGTGTCTCATAGACTGGAATATTGTTCCAATAGTGTCTCAGACTGGGATAGAGTGTTCCAATCGTGTCTCAGACTGGAATAGAGTGTTCCAATAGTGTCTCAATAGTGTCTCAGACTTGGATAGAGTGTTCCAATAGTGTCTCATAGACTGGGATAGAGTGTTCCAATGGCGTCTCATAGACTGGGATAGAGTGTTCCAATAGTGTCTGATAGACTGGGATAGAGTGTTCCAATAGTGTCTCAGACTGGGATAGAGTGTTCCAATAGTGTCTCAGACTGGGATAGAGTGTTCCAATAGTGTCTCATAGACGGGTATAGAGTGTTCCAATAGTATCTCACAGACTGGGATAGAGTGTTTGAATAGTGTCTCATAGAATGGGATAGTGTGTTCCAATAGTGTCTCAGACTGGGATAGAGTGTTCCAATAGTGCCTCATAGACTGGGATAGAGTGTTCCAATAGTGTCTCATAGACTGGGATAGAGTGTTCCAATAGTGTCTCATAGACTGGGATAGAGTGTTCCAATAGTGTCTCAGACTGGGATAGAGTGTTCCAATAGTGTCTCAGACTGGGATAGTGTTCCAATAGTGTGTCAGGCTGGGATAGAGTGTTCCAATAGTGTCTCAGGCTGGGATAGAGTGTTCCAATAGTGTCTGATAGACTGGGATAGAGTGTTCCAATAGTGTCTCAGACTGGGATAGTGTTCCAATAGTGTCTCATTGACTGGGATAGAGTGTTCCAATAGTGTCTCATAGACTGGGATAGTGTGTTCCAATAGTGTCTCATAGACTGGGATAGAGTGTTCCAATAGTGTCTCAGACTGGGATAGACTGTTCCAATAGTGTCTCATTGACTGGGATAGAGTGTTCCAATAGTGTCTCATAGACTGGGATAGTGTGTTCCAATAGTGTCTCTTAGACTGGGAGAGAGTGTTCCAATAGTGTCTCAGACTGGGATAGAGTTTTCCAACAGTGTCTGATAGACTGGGATAGAGTGTTCCAATAGTGTCTCAGACTGGGATAGAGTGTTCCAATAGTGTCTCAGACTGGGATAGTGTTCCAATAGTGTGTCAGGCTGGGATAGAGTGTTCCAATAGTGTCTCAGACTGGGATAGGGTGTTCCAGTAGTGTCTCATAGACTGGGATAGAGTGTTCCAATAGTGTCTCATAGACTGGGATAGAGTGTTCCAATAGTGTCTCAGACTGGGATAGAGTGTTCCAATAGTGTCTCAGACTGGGATAGAGTGTTCCAATAGTCTCATATATACTGGGATAGTGTTCCAATCGTGTCTCATAGACTGGGATAGAATGTTCCAATAGTGTCTCAGACTGGGATAGAGTGTTCCAATAGCATCTCAGACTGGGATAGAGTGTTCCAATAGTGTCTCAGACTGGGACAGATTGTTCCAACATTGTCTCAGACTGGGATAGAGTGTTTCAACAGTGTCTAATAGACTGGGATAGTGTGTTCCAATAGTGTCTCAGACTGGGATAGAGTGTTTCAATCGTGTCTCAGACTGGGATAGAGTGTTCTAATAGTGTCTCAGACTGGGATAGAGTGTTCCAATCGTGTCTCATAGACTGGGATAGAGTGTTCCAATAGTGTCTCAGACTGGGATAGAGTGTTGCAATAGTGTCTCAGACTGGGATAGTGTGTTCCAATGGTGTGTCAGGCTGGGATAGAGTGTTCCAATAGTGTCTCAGACTGCGATAGAGTGTTCCAATAGTGTCTCATAGACTGGGATAGAGTGTTCCAATAGTGTCTCAGACTGGGATAGAGTGTTCCAATAGTGTCTCAGACTGGGATAGAGTGTTCCAATAGTGTCTGACAGACTGGGATAGTGTGTTCCAATAGTGTCTCATAGACTGGGATAGTGTGTTCCAATAGTGTCTCATAGACTGGAATATTGTTCCAATAGTGTCTCAGACTGGGATAGAGTGTTCCAATCGTGTCTCAGACTGGAATAGAGTGTTCCAATAGTGTCTCAATAGTGTCTCAGACTTGGATAGAGTGTTCCAATAGTGTCTCATAGACTGGGATAGAGTGTTCCAATGGCGTCTCATAGACTGGGATAGAGTGTTCCAATAGTGTCTGATAGACTGGGATAGAGTGTTCCAATAGTGTCTCAGACTGGGATAGAGTGTTCCAATAGTGTCTCAGACTGGGATAGAGTGTTCCAATAGTGTCTCATAGACGGGTATAGAGTGTTCCAATAGTATCTCACAGACTGGGATAGAGTGTTCGAATAGTGTCTCATAGAATGGGATAGTGTGTTCCAATAGTGTCTCAGACTGGGATAGAGTGTTCCAATAGTGCCTCATAGACTGGGATAGAGTGTTCCAATAGTGTCTCATAGACTGGGATAGAGTGTTCCAATAGTGTCTCATAGACTGGGATAGAGTGTTCCAATAGTGTCTCAGACTGGGATAGAGTGTTCCAATAGTGTCTCAGACTGGGATAGTGTTCCAATAGTGTGTCAGGCTGGGATAGAGTGTTCCAATAGTGTCTCAGGCTGGGATAGAGTGTTCCAATAGTGTCTGATAGACTGGGATAGTGTGTTCCAATAGTGTCTCAGACCGGGATAGAGTGTTCCAATAGTGTCTCCGACTGGGGTAGAGTGTTCCAATAGCGTCTCAGACTGGGATTGTGTGTTCCAATAGTGTCTCAGACTGTAATAGTGTGTTTCAATAGTGTCTCAGACTGGGATAGAGTGTTCCAATAGTGTCTCAGACTGGGATAGAGTGTTCCAATAGTGTCTCATGGACTGGGATAGTGTGTTCCAATAGTGTCTCATAGACTGGGATAGTGTGTTCCAATCGTGTCTCATAGACTGGGATAGAGTGTTCCAATAGTATCTCAGACTGGGATCGAGAGTTCCAATAGTTTCTCATAGACTGGGATAGAGTGTTCCAAAAGTGTCTCAGACTGGGATAGAGTGTTTCAATAGTGTTTCAGACTGGGATAGAGTGTTTCAATAGTGTTTCAGACTGGGATAGAATGTTCCAATAGGGTCTCATAGACTGGGATAGAGTGTTCCAATAGTGTCTCAGACTGGGATGGAGTGTTCCAATAGTGTCTCAGACTGGGATAGTGTGTTCCAATAGTGTCTCACACTGGGATAGAGTGTTCCAATAGTGTTTCAGACAGGGATAGAGTGTTCCAATAGTGTCTCATAGACTGGGATAGAGTGTTCCAATAGTGTCTCAGACTGGGATAGAGTGTTCCAATCGTGTCTCATAGACTGGGATAGAGTGTTCCAATCGTGTCTCAGACTGGGATAGTGTGTTCCAATAGTGTCTCACACTGGGATAGAGTGTTCCAATAGTGTCTCATAGACTGGGATCGAGTGTTCCAACAGTGTCTCAGACTGGGATAGAGTGTTCCAATAGTGTCTCAGCCTGGGATAGAGTGTTCCAATAGTGTCTCAGACTGGGATAGAGTGTACAATAGTGTCTCAGACTGGCATAGAGTGTTCCAATAGTGTCTCATTGACTGGGATAGAGTGTTCCAATAGGGTCTCATAGACTGGGATAGAGTGTTCCAATAGTGTCTCAGACTGGGATAGAGTGTTCCAATAGTGTCTCATAGACTGGGATAGAGTGTTCCAATCGTGTCTCAGACTGGGATAGAGTGTTCCAATAGTGTCTCAGACTGGGATAGTGTGTTCCAATAATGTCTCATAGACTGGGATAGAGTGTTCCAATAGTGTCTCAGACTGGGATGGAGTGTTCCAATAGTGTCTCAGACTGGGATAGTGTGTTCCAATAGGGTCTCACACTGGGATAGAGTGTTCCAATGGTGTCTCCGTCTGGGGTAGAGTGTTCCAATAGTGTCTCAGACTGGGATAGAGTGTTCCAATAATGTCTCATAGACTGGGATAGTGTTGCAATAGTGTCTCAGATTGGGATAGAGTGTTCCAATAGTGCCTCATAGACTGGGATAGAGTGTTCCAATAGTGTCTCATAGACTGGGAGAGAGTGTTCCAATAGTGTCTCAGACTGGGATAGAGTGTTCCAATAGTGCCTCAGACTGGGATAGAGTGTTCCAATAGTGTCTCAGACTGGGATAGAGTGTTTCAATAGTGTCTCAGACTGGGATAGAGTGTTCCAATAGTGTCTCATAGACTGCGATAGAGTGTACCAATAGTGCCTCAGACTGGGATAGAGAGTTCCAATAGTGTCTCATAGACTGGGATAGAATGTTCCAATAGTGTCTGATACACTGGGATGGAGTCTTCCAATAGTGTCTCAGACTGGGATAGAGTGTTCCAATAGTGTCTCAGACTGGGGTAGAGTGTTCCAATAGTGTCTCATAGACTGGGATAGAGTGTTCCAATAGTGCCTCAGACTGGGATAGAGTGTTCCAATAGTGTCTCATCGACTGGGATAGAGTGTTCCAATAGTGTCTCAGACTGGGATAGAGTGTTCCAATAGTGTCTGACTGGGATAGTGTGTTCAAATAGTGTCTCAGACTGGGATAGAGTGTTCCAATAGTGTGTCAGGCTGGGATAGAGTGTTCCAATAGTGTCTCAGACTGGGATAGAGTGTTCCAATAGTGTTTCATATACTGGGATAGAGTGTTCCAATAGTGTTTCAGACTGGGATCGAGTGTTCCAATAGTGTCTCATAGACTGGGATAGAGTGTTCCAATAGTGTCTCATTGACTGGGATTGAGTGTTCCAATAGTGTGTCATAGACTGGGATAGCGTGTTCCAATAGTGTCTCATAGACTGGGATAGTGTGTTCCAATAGTGTCTCAGACTGGGATAGATTGTTCCAATAGTGTCTCATCGACTGGGATAGAGTGTTCCAATAGTGTCTCATAGACTGGGAGAGAGTGTTCCAATAGTGTCTCAGACTGGGATAGAGTGTTCCAATAGTGTCTCAGACTGGGGTAGAGTGTTCCAATAGTGTCTCAGACTGGGATAGCGTGTTCCAATAGTGTCTCAGACTGGGAGAGAGTGTTCCAATAGTGTCTCAGACTGGTATAGAGTGTTCCAATAGTGTCTCATAGACTGGGATAGAGTGTTCTAATAGTGTCTCAGACTGGGATAGAGTGTTCCAATAGTGTCTGATAGACTGGGATAGAGTGTTCCAATAGTGTCTCAGCCAGGGATAGAGTGTTCCAATAGTGTCTCAGACTGGAATAGAGTGTTCCAATAGTATCTCAGACTGGGATAGAGTGTTCGAATAGTCTCAGACTGGGATAGAGTGTTCCAATAGTGTCTCAGACTGGGGTAGAGTGTTCCAATAGTGTCTCATAGACTGGGATAGAGTGTTCCAATAGTGCCTCAGACTGGGATAGAGTGTTCCAATAGTGTCTCATCGACTGGGATAGAGTGTTCCAATAGTGTCTCAGACTGGGATAGAGTGTTCCAATAGTGTCTGACTGGGATAGTGTGTTCAAATAGTGTCTCAGACTGGGATAGAGTGTTCCAATAGTGTGTCAGGCTGGGATAGAGTGTTCCAATAGTGTCTCAGACTGGGATAGAGTGTTCCAATAGTGTTTCATATACTGGGATAGAGTGTTCCAATAGTGTTTCAGACTGGGATCGAGTGTTCCAATAGTGTCTCATAGACTGGGATAGAGTGTTCCAATAGTGTCTCATTGACTGGGATTGAGTGTTCCAATAGTGTGTCATAGACTGGGATAGCGTGTTCCAATAGTGTCTCATAGACTGGGATAGTGTGTTCCAATAGTGTCTCAGACTGGGATAGATTGTTCCAATAGTGTCTCATAGACTGGGATAGAGTGTTCCAATAGTGTCTCATAGACTGGGAGAGAGTGTTCCAATAGTGTCTCAGACTGGGATAGAGTGTTCCAATAGTGTCTCAGACTGGGGTAGAGTGTTCCAATAGTGTCTCAGACTGGGATAGCGTGTTCCAATAGTGTCTCAGACTGGGAGAGAGTGTTCCAATAGTGTCTCAGACTGGTATAGAGTGTTCCAATAGTGTCTCATAGACTGGGATAGAGTGTTCTAATAGTGTCTCAGACTGGGATAGAGTGTTCCAATAGTGTCTGATAGACTGGGATAGAGTGTTCCAATAGTGTCTCAGCCAGGGATAGAGTGTTCCAATAGTGTCTCAGACTGGAATAGAGTGTTCCAATAGTATCTCAGACTGGGATAGAGTGTTCGAATAGTGTCTCATAGACTGGGATAGAGTGTTCCAATAGTGTCTCAGACTGGGATAGAGTGTTCCAATAGTGTTTCAGACTGGGATCGAGTGTTCTAATAGTGTCTCAGACGGGGATAGAGTGTTCCAATAGAGTCTCCGACTGGGATAGAGTGTTCCAATAGTGTCTCAAACTGGGATAGAGTGTTCCAATAGTGTCTCAGACTGGGATAGAGTGTTCCAATAGTGTCTCAGAATGGGATAGAGTGTTCCAATAGTGTTTCAGACTGGGATCGAGTGTTCCAATAGTGTCTCATCGACTGGGATAGTGTGTTCTAATAGTGTCTCAGACTGGGATAGAGTGTTCCAATAGTGTCTGATAGACTGGGATAGAGTGTTCCAATAGTGTCTCATAGACTGGGATAGAGTGTTCCAATAGTGTCTCAGACTGGGATAGAGTGTTCCAATAGTATCTCAGACTGGGATAGAGTGTTCCAATAGTGTCTCATAGACTGGGATAGAGTGTTCCAATAGTGTCTCATAGACTGGGATAGAGTGTTCCAATAGTGTCTCAGACTGGGATAGAGTGTTCCAATCGTGTTTCAGACTGGGATCGAGTGTTCCAATAGTGTCTCAGACTGGGATAGAGTGTTCCAATAGAGTCTCAGACTGGGATAGAGTGTTCCAATAGTGTCTCATAGACTGGGATAGTGTGTTCCAATAATGTCTCAAACTGGGATAGAGTGTTCCAATAGTGTCTCAGACGGGGATAGAGTGTTCCAATAGTATCTCAGACTGGGATAGAGTGTTCCAATAGTGTCTCATAGACTGGGATAGAGTGTTCCAATAGTGTCTGATACACTGGGATGGAGTCTTCCAATAGTGTCTCAGACTGGGATAGAGTGTTCCAATAGTGTCTCATAGACTGGGGGAGAGTGTTCCAATAGTGTCTCAGACCGGGATAGAGTGTTCCAATAGTGTCTCCGACTGGGGTAGAGTGTTCCAATAGTGTCTCAGACTGGGGTAGAGTGTTCCAATAGCGTCTCAGACTGGGATTGTGTGTTCCAATAGTGTCTCAGACTGTAATAGTGTGTTTCAATAGTGTCTCAGACTGGGATAGAGTGTTTCAATAGTGTTTCAGACTGGGATAGAATGTTCCAATAGTGTCTCAGACTGGGATAGAGTGTTCCAATAGAGTCTCATTGACTGGGATAGAGTGTTCCAATAGGGTCTCATAGACTGGGATAGTGTGTTCCAAGAGTGTCTCATAGACTGGGATAGAGTGTTCCAATAGTGTCTCAGACTGGGATAGAGTGTTCCAATAGTGTCTCAGACTGGGAGAGTGTGTTCCAATTGTGTCTCAGTCTGGGGTAGAGTGTTCCAATAGTGTCTCAAAGACTGGGATAGAGTGTTCCAATAGTGTCTCAGATTGGGATAGAGTGTTCCAATAGTGCCTCATAGACTGGGATAGAGTGTTCCAATCGTGTCTCATAGACTGGGAGAGAGTGTTCCAATAGTGTCTCAGACTGGGGTAGAGTGTTCCAATAGTGTCTCAGACTGGGATAGAGTGTTCCAATAGTGTCTCAGACTGGGATAGAGTGTTCCAATAGTGTCTCAGACTGGGATAGAGTGTTCCAATAGTGTCTCATAGACTGGGATAGTGTGTTCCAATAGTGTCTCATAGACTGGGATAGAGTGTTCCAATAGGGTCTCAGACCGGGATAGAGTGTTCCAATAGTGTCTCATAGACTGGTATAGAGTGTTCCAATTGTGTCTCAGACTGGGATAGTGTGTTCCAATAGTGTCTCACACTGGGATAGAGTGTTCCAATAGTGTCTCATAGACTGGGATCGAGTGTTCCAACAGTGTCTCAGACTGGGATAGAGTGTTCCAATAGTGTCTCAGCCTGGGATAGAGTGTTCCAATAGTGTCTCAGACTGGGATAGAGTGTACAATAGTGTCTCAGACTGGCATAGAGTGTTCCAATAGTGTCTCATTGACTGGGATAGAGTGTTCCAATAGGGTCTCATAGACTGGGATAGAGTGTTCCAATAGTGTCTCAGACTGGGATAGAGTGTTCCAATAGTGTCTCATAGACTGGGATAGAGTGTTCCAATCGTGTCTCAGACTGGGATAGAGTGTTCCAATAGTGTCTCAGACTGGGATAGTGTGTTCCAATAATGTCTCATAGACTGGGATAGAGTGTTCCAATAGTGTCTCAGACTGGGATGGAGTGTTCCAATAGTGTCTCAGACTGGGATAGTGTGTTCCAATAGTGTCTCACACTGGGATAGAGTGTTCCAATGGTGTCTCCGTCTGGGGTAGAGTGTTCCAATAGTGTCTCAGACTGGGATAGAGTGTTCCAATAATGTCTCATAGACTGGGATAGTGTTGCAATAGTGTCTCAGATTGGGATAGAGTGTTCCAATAGTGCCTCATAGACTGGGATAGAGTGTTCCAATAGTGTCTCATAGACTGGGAGAGAGTGTTCCAATAGTGTCTCAGACTGGGATAGAGTGTTCCAATAGTGCCTCAGACTGGGATAGAGTGTTCCAATAGTGTCTCAGACTGGGATAGAGTGTTTCAATAGTGTCTCAGACTGGGATAGAGTGTTCCAATAGTGTCTCATAGACTGCGATAGAGTGTACCAATAGTGCCTCAGACTGGGATAGAGAGTTCCAATAGTGTCTCATAGACTGGGATAGAATGTTCCAATAGTGTCTGATACACTGGGATGGAGTCTTCCAATAGTGTCTCAGACTGGGATAGAGTGTTCCAATAGTGTCTCAGACTGGGGTAGAGTGTTCCAATAGTGTCTCATAGACTGGGATAGAGTGTTCCAATAGTGCCTCAGACTGGGATAGAGTGTTCCAATAGTGTCTCATCGACTGGGATAGAGTGTTCCAATAGTGTCTCAGACTGGGATAGAGTGTTCCAATAGTGTCTGACTGGGATAGTGTGTTCAAATAGTGTCTCAGACTGGGATAGAGTGTTCCAATAGTGTGTCAGGCTGGGATAGAGTGTTCCAATAGTGTCTCAGACTGGGATAGAGTGTTCCAATAGTGTTTCATATACTGGGATAGAGTGTTCCAATAGTGTTTCAGACTGGGATCGAGTGTTCCAATAGTGTCTCATAGACTGGGATAGAGTGTTCCAATAGTGTCTCATTGACTGGGATTGAGTGTTCCAATAGTGTGTCATAGACTGGGATAGCGTGTTCCAATAGTGTCTCATAGACTGGGATAGTGTGTTCCAATAGTGTCTCAGACTGGGATAGATTGTTCCAATAGTGTCTCATAGACTGGGATAGAGTGTTCCAATAGTGTCTCATAGACTGGGAGAGAGTGTTCCAATAGTGTCTCAGACTGGGATAGAGTGTTCCAATAGTGTCTCAGACTGGGGTAGAGTGTTCCAATAGTGTCTCAGACTGGGATAGCGTGTTCCAATAGTGTCTCAGACTGGGAGAGAGTGTTCCAATAGTGTCTCAAACTGGTATAGAGTGTTCCAATAGTGTCTCATAGACTGGGATAGAGTGTTCTAATAGTGTCTCAGACTGGGATAGAGTGTTCCAATAGTGTCTGATAGACTGGGATAGAGTGTTCCAATAGTGTCTCAGCCAGGGATAGAGTGTTCCAATAGTGTCTCAGACTGGAATAGAGTGTTCCAATAGTATCTCAGACTGGGATAGAGTGTTCGAATAGTGTCTCATAGACTGGGATAGAGTGTTCCAATAGTGTCTCAGACTGGGATAGAGTGTTCCAATAGTGTTTCAGACTGGGATCGAGTGTTCTAATAGTGTCTCAGACGGGGATAGAGTGTTCCAATAGAGTCTCCGACTGGGATAGAGTGTTCCAATAGTGTCTCAAACTGGGATAGAGTGTTCCAATAGTGTCTCAGACTGGGATAGAGTGTTCCAATAGTGTCTCAGAATGGGATAGAGTGTTCCAATAGTGTTTCAGACTGGGATCGAGTGTTCCAATAGTGTCTCATCGACTGGGATAGTGTGTTCTAATAGTGTCTCAGACTGGGATAGAGTGTTCCAATAGTGTCTGATAGACTGGGATAGAGTGTTCCAATAGTGTCTCATAGACTGGGATAGAGTGTTCCAATAGTGTCTCAGACTGGGATAGAGTGTTCCAATAGTATCTCAGACTGGGATAGAGTGTTCCAATAGTGTCTCATAGACTGGGATAGAGTGTTCCAATAGTGTCTCATAGACTGGGATAGAGTGTTCCAATAGTGTCTCAGACTGGGATAGAGTGTTCCAATCGTGTTTCAGACTGGGATCGAGTGTTCCAATAGTGTCTCAGACTGGGATAGAGTGTTCCAATAGAGTCTCAGACTGGGATAGAGTGTTCCAATAGTGTCTCATAGACTGGGATAGAGTGTTCCAATCGTGTCTCAGACTGGGATAGAGTGTTCCAATCGTGTTTCAGACTGGGATCGAGTGTTCCAATAGTGTCTCAGACTGGGATAGAGTGTTCCAATAGAGTCTCAGACTGGGATAGAGTGTTCCAATAGTGTCTCATAGACTGGGATAGTGTGTTCCAATAATGTCTCAAACTGGGATAGAGTGTTCCAATAGTATCTCAGACTGGGATAGAGTGTTCCAATAGTGTCTCATAGACTGGGATAGAGTGTTCCAATAGTGTCTGATACACTGGGATGGAGTCTTCCAATAGTGTCTCAGACTGGGATAGAGTGTTCCAATAGTGTCTCATAGACTGGGGGAGAGTGTTCCAATAGTGTCTCAGACCGGGATAGAGTGTTCCAATAGTGTCTCCGACTGGGGTAGAGTGTTCCAATAGTGTCTCAGACTGGGGTAGAGTGTTCCAATAGCGTCTCAGACTGGGATTGTGTGTTCCAATAGTGTCTCAGACTGTAATAGTGTGTTTCAATAGTGTCTCAGACTGGGATAGAGTGTTTCAATAGTGTTTCAGACTGGGATAGAATGTTCCAATAGTGTCTCAGACTGGGATAGAGTGTTCCAATAGAGTCTCATTGACTGGGATAGAGTGTTCCAATAGGGTCTCATAGACTGGGATAGTGTGTTCCAAGAGTGTCTCATAGACTGGGATAGAGTGTTCCAATAGTGTCTCAGACTGGGATGGAGTGTTCCAATAGTGTCTCAGACTGGGATAGCGTGTTCCAATAGTGTCTCACACTGGGATAGAGTGTTCCAATAGTGTTTCAGACAGGGATAGAGTGTTCCAATAGTGTCTCATAGACTGGGATAGAGTGTTCCAATAGTGTCTCAGACTGGGATAGAGTGTTCCAATCGTGTCTCATAGACTGGGATAGAGTGTTCCAATCGTGTCTCAGACTGGGATAGAGTGTTCCAATAGTGTCTCAGACTGGGATAGTGTGTTCCAATAATGTCTCATAGACTGGGATAGAGTGTTCCAATAGTGTCTCACACTGGGATGGAGTGTTCCAATAGTGTCTCAGACTGGGATAGTGTGTTCCAATAGTTTCTCAGACTGGGATAGAGTGTTCCAAAAGTGTCTCAGACTGGGATAGAGTGTTCCAATAGTGTTTCAGACTGGGATAGAGTGTTTCAATAGTGTTTCAGACTGGGATAGATTGTTCCAATAGTGTCTCAGACTGGGATAGATTGTTCCAATAGTGTCTCAGACTGGGATAGAGTGTTCCAATAGTGTCTCAGACTGGGATAGAGTGTTCCAATAGTGTCTCAGACTGGGATAGAGTGTTCCAATAGTGTCTCAGACTGGGATAGACTGTTCCAATAGTGTCTCATTGACTGGGATAGAGTGTTCCAATAGTGTCTCATAGACTGGGATAGTGTGTTCCAATAGTGTCTCATAGACTGGGATAGAGTGTTCCAATAGTGTCTCAGACTGGGATAGAGTGTTCCAATAGTGTCTCATTGACTGGGATAGAGTGTTCCAATAGTGTCTCATAGACTGGGATAGTGTGTTCCAATAGTGTCTCTTAGACTGGGAGAGAGTGTTCCAATAGTGTCTCAGACTGGGATAGAGTTTTCCAACAGTGTCTGATAGACTGGGATAGAGTGTTCCAATAGTGTCTCAGACTGGGATAGAGTGTTCCAATAGTGTCTCAGACTGGGATAGTGTTCCAATAGTGTGTCAGGCTGGGATAGAGTGTTCCAATAGTGTCTCAGACTGGGATAGAGTGTTCCAATAGTGTCTCATAGACTGGGATAGAGTGTTCCAATAGTGTCTCATAGACTGGGATAGAGTGTTCCAATAGTGTCTCAGACTGGGATAGAGTGTTCCAATCGTGTCTCATAGACTGGGATAGAGTGTTCCAATAGTGTCTCAGACTGGGATAGAGTGTTGCAATAGTGTCTCAGACTGGGATAGTGTGTTCCAATGGTGTGTCAGGCTGGGATAGAGTGTTCCAATAGTGTCTCAGACTGCGATAGAGTGTTCCAATAGTGTCTCATAGACTGGGATAGAGTGTTCCAATAGTGTCTCAGACTGGGATAGAGTGTTCCAATAGTGTCTCAGACTGGGATAGAGTGTTCCAATAGTGTCTCAGACTGGGATAGAGTGTTCCAATAGTGTCTCAGACTGGGATAGAGTGTTCCAATAGTGTCTCAGACTGGGATAGAGTGTTCCAATAGTGTCTCAGACTGGGATAGAGTGTTCCAATAGTGTCTGACAGACTGGGATAGTGTGTTCCAATAGTGTCTCATAGACTGGGATAGTGTGTTCCAATAGTGTCTCATAGACTGGGATATTGTTCCAATAGTGTCTCAGACTGGGATAGAGTGTTCCAATCGTGTCTCAGACTGGGATAGAGTGTTCCAATAGTGTCTCAATAGTGTCTCAGACTTGGATAGAGTGTTCCAATAGTGTCTCATAGACTGGGATAGAGTGTTCCAATGGCGTCTCATAGACTGGGATAGAGTGTTCCAATAGTGTCTGATAGACTGGGATAGAGTGTTCCAATAGTGTCTCAGACTGGGATAGAGTGTTCCAATAGTGTCTCAGACTGGGATAGAGTGTTCCAATAGTGTCTCATAGACGGGTATAGAGTGTTCCAATAGTGTCTCAGACTGGGATAGAGTGTTCCAATAGTGTCTCAGACTGGGATAGAGTGTTCCAATAGTGCCTCATAGACTGGGATAGAGTGTTCCAATAGTGTCTCATAGACTGGGATAGAGTGTTCCAATAGTGTCTCATAGACTGGGATAGAGTGTTCCAATAGTGTCTCAGACTGGGATAGAGTGTTCCAATAGTGTCTCAGACTGGGATAGTGTTCCAATAGTGTCTCATTGACTGGGATAGAGTGTTCCAATAGTGTCTCATAGACTGGGATAGTGTGTTCCAATAGTGTCTCATAGACTGGGATAGAGTGTTCCAATAGTGTCTCAGACTGGGATAGACTGTTCCAATAGTGTCTCATTGACTGGGATAGAGTGTTCCAATAGTGTCTCATAGACTGGGATAGTGTGTTCCAATAGTGTCTCTTAGACTGGGAGAGAGTGTTCCAATAGTGTCTCAGACTGGGATAGAGTTTTCCAACAGTGTCTGATAGACTGGGATAGAGTGTTCCAATAGTGTCTCAGACTGGGATAGAGTGTTCCAATAGTGTCTCAGACTGGGATAGTGTTCCAATAGTGTGTCAGGCTGGGATAGAGTGTTCCAATAGTGTCTCAGACTGGGATAGGGTGTTCCAGTAGTGTCTCATAGACTGGGATAGAGTGTTCCAATAGTGTCTCATAGACTGGGATAGAGTGTTCCAATAGTGTCTCAGACTGGGATAGAGTGTTCCAATAGTGTCTCAGACTGGGATAGAGTGTTCCAATAGTCTCATATATACTGGGATAGTGTTCCAATCGTGTCTCATAGACTGGGATAGAATGTTCCAATAGTGTCTCAGACTGGGATAGAGTGTTCCAATAGCATCTCAGACTGGGATAGAGTGTTCCAATAGTGTCTCAGACTGGGACAGATTGTTCCAACATTGTCTCAGACTGGGATAGAGTGTTTCAACAGTGTCTAATAGACTGGGATAGTGTGTTCCAATAGTGTCTCAGACTGGGATAGAGTGTTTCAATAGTGTCTCAGACTGGGATAGAGTGTTCTAATAGTGTCTCAGACTGGGATAGAGTGTTCCAATCGTGTCTCATAGACTGGGATAGAGTGTTCCAATAGTGTCTCAGACTGGGATAGAGTGTTGCAATAGTGTCTCAGACTGGGATAGTGTGTTCCAATGGTGTGTCAGGCTGGGATAGAGTGTTCCAATAGTGTCTCAGACTGCGATAGAGTGTTCCAATAGTGTCTCATAGACTGGGATAGAGTGTTCCAATAGTGTCTCAGACTGGGATAGAGTGTTCCAATAGTGTCTCAGACTGGGATAGAGTGTTCCAATAGTGTCTGACAGACTGGGATAGTGTGTTCCAATAGTGTCTCATAGACTGGGATAGTGTGTTCCAATAGTGTCTCATAGACTGGAATATTGTTCCAATAGTGTCTCAGACTGGGATAGAGTGTTCCAATCGTGTCTCAGACTGGAATAGAGTGTTCCAATAGTGTCTCAATAGTGTCTCAGACTTGGATAGAGTGTTCCAATAGTGTCTCATAGACTGGGATAGAGTGTTCCAATGGCGTCTCATAGACTGGGATAGAGTGTTCCAATAGTGTCTGATAGACTGGGATAGAGTGTTCCAATAGTGTCTCAGACTGGGATAGAGTGTTCCAATAGTGTCTCAGACTGGGATAGAGTGTTCCAATAGTGTCTCATAGACGGGTATAGAGTGTTCCAATAGTATCTCACAGACTGGGATAGAGTGTTTGAATAGTGTCTCATAGAATGGGATAGTGTGTTCCAATAGTGTCTCAGACTGGGATAGAGTGTTCCAATAGTGCCTCATAGACTGGGATAGAGTGTTCCAATAGTGTCTCATAGACTGGGATAGAGTGTTCCAATAGTGTCTCATAGACTGGGATAGAGTGTTCCAATAGTGTCTCAGACTGGGATAGAGTGTTCCAATAGTGTCTCAGACTGGGATAGTGTTCCAATAGTGTGTCAGGCTGGGATAGAGTGTTCCAATAGTGTCTCAGGCTGGGATAGAGTGTTCCAATAGTGTCTGATAGACTGGGATAGAGTGTTCCAATAGTGTCTCAGACTGGGATAGTGTTCCAATAGTGTCTCATTGACTGGGATAGAGTGTTCCAATAGTGTCTCATAGACTGGGATAGTGTGTTCCAATAGTGTCTCATAGACTGGGATAGAGTGTTCCAATAGTGTCTCAGACTGGGATAGACTGTTCCAATAGTGTCTCATTGACTGGGATAGAGTGTTCCAATAGTGTCTCATAGACTGGGATAGTGTGTTCCAATAGTGTCTCTTAGACTGGGAGAGAGTGTTCCAATAGTGTCTCAGACTGGGATAGAGTTTTCCAACAGTGTCTGATAGACTGGGATAGAGTGTTCCAATAGTGTCTCAGACTGGGATAGAGTGTTCCAATAGTGTCTCAGACTGGGATAGTGTTCCAATAGTGTGTCAGGCTGGGATAGAGTGTTCCAATAGTGTCTCAGACTGGGATAGGGTGTTCCAGTAGTGTCTCATAGACTGGGATAGAGTGTTCCAATAGTGTCTCATAGACTGGGATAGAGTGTTCCAATAGTGTCTCAGACTGGGATAGAGTGTTCCAATAGTGTCTCAGACTGGGATAGAGTGTTCCAATAGTCTCATATATACTGGGATAGTGTTCCAATCGTGTCTCATAGACTGGGATAGAATGTTCCAATAGTGTCTCAGACTGGGATAGAGTGTTCCAATAGCATCTCAGACTGGGATAGAGTGTTCCAATAGTGTCTCAGACTGGGACAGATTGTTCCAACATTGTCTCAGACTGGGATAGAGTGTTTCAACAGTGTCTAATAGACTGGGATAGTGTGTTCCAATAGTGTCTCAGACTGGGATAGAGTGTTTCAATCGTGTCTCAGACTGGGATAGAGTGTTCTAATAGTGTCTCAGACTGGGATAGAGTGTTCCAATCGTGTCTCATAGACTGGGATAGAGTGTTCCAATAGTGTCTCAGACTGGGATAGAGTGTTGCAATAGTGTCTCAGACTGGGATAGTGTGTTCCAATGGTGTGTCAGGCTGGGATAGAGTGTTCCAATAGTGTCTCAGACTGCGATAGAGTGTTCCAATAGTGTCTCATAGACTGGGATAGAGTGTTCCAATAGTGTCTCAGACTGGGATAGAGTGTTCCAATAGTGTCTCAGACTGGGATAGAGTGTTCCAATAGTGTCTGACAGACTGGGATAGTGTGTTCCAATAGTGTCTCATAGACTGGGATAGTGTGTTCCAATAGTGTCTCATAGACTGGAATATTGTTCCAATAGTGTCTCAGACTGGGATAGAGTGTTCCAATCGTGTCTCAGACTGGAATAGAGTGTTCCAATAGTGTCTCAATAGTGTCTCAGACTTGGATAGAGTGTTCCAATAGTGTCTCATAGACTGGGATAGAGTGTTCCAATGGCGTCTCATAGACTGGGATAGAGTGTTCCAATAGTGTCTGATAGACTGGGATAGAGTGTTCCAATAGTGTCTCAGACTGGGATAGAGTGTTCCAATAGTGTCTCAGACTGGGATAGAGTGTTCCAATAGTGTCTCATAGACGGGTATAGAGTGTTCCAATAGTATCTCACAGACTGGGATAGAGTGTTCGAATAGTGTCTCATAGAATGGGATAGTGTGTTCCAATAGTGTCTCAGACTGGGATAGAGTGTTCCAATAGTGCCTCATAGACTGGGATAGAGTGTTCCAATAGTGTCTCATAGACTGGGATAGAGTGTTCCAATAGTGTCTCATAGACTGGGATAGAGTGTTCCAATAGTGTCTCAGACTGGGATAGAGTGTTCCAATAGTGTCTCAGACTGGGATAGTGTTCCAATAGTGTGTCAGGCTGGGATAGAGTGTTCCAATAGTGTCTCAGGCTGGGATAGAGTGTTCCAATAGTGTCTGATAGACTGGGATAGTGTGTTCCAATAGTGTCTCAGACCGGGATAGAGTGTTCCAATAGTGTCTCCGACTGGGGTAGAGTGTTCCAATAGCGTCTCAGACTGGGATTGTGTGTTCCAATAGTGTCTCAGACTGTAATAGTGTGTTTCAATAGTGTCTCAGACTGGGATAGAGTGTTCCAATAGTGTCTCAGACTGGGATAGAGTGTTCCAATAGTGTCTCATGGACTGGGATAGTGTGTTCCAATAGTGTCTCATAGACTGGGATAGTGTGTTCCAATCGTGTCTCATAGACTGGGATAGAGTGTTCCAATAGTATCTCAGACTGGGATCGAGAGTTCCAATAGTTTCTCATAGACTGGGATAGAGTGTTCCAAAAGTGTCTCAGACTGGGATAGAGTGTTTCAATAGTGTTTCAGACTGGGATAGAGTGTTTCAATAGTGTTTCAGACTGGGATAGAATGTTCCAATAGGGTCTCATAGACTGGGATAGAGTGTTCCAATAGTGTCTCAGACTGGGATGGAGTGTTCCAATAGTGTCTCAGACTGGGATAGTGTGTTCCAATAGTGTCTCACACTGGGATAGAGTGTTCCAATAGTGTTTCAGACAGGGATAGAGTGTTCCAATAGTGTCTCATAGACTGGGATAGAGTGTTCCAATAGTGTCTCAGACTGGGATAGAGTGTTCCAATCGTGTCTCATAGACTGGGATAGAGTGTTCCAATCGTGTCTCAGACTGGGATAGTGTGTTCCAATAGTGTCTCACACTGGGATAGAGTGTTCCAATAGTGTCTCATAGACTGGGATCGAGTGTTCCAACAGTGTCTCAGACTGGGATAGAGTGTTCCAATAGTGTCTCAGCCTGGGATAGAGTGTTCCAATAGTGTCTCAGACTGGGATAGAGTGTACAATAGTGTCTCAGACTGGCATAGAGTGTTCCAATAGTGTCTCATTGACTGGGATAGAGTGTTCCAATAGGGTCTCATAGACTGGGATAGAGTGTTCCAATAGTGTCTCAGACTGGGATAGAGTGTTCCAATAGTGTCTCATAGACTGGGATAGAGTGTTCCAATCGTGTCTCAGACTGGGATAGAGTGTTCCAATAGTGTCTCAGACTGGGATAGTGTGTTCCAATAATGTCTCATAGACTGGGATAGAGTGTTCCAATAGTGTCTCAGACTGGGATGGAGTGTTCCAATAGTGTCTCAGACTGGGATAGTGTGTTCCAATAGGGTCTCACACTGGGATAGAGTGTTCCAATGGTGTCTCCGTCTGGGGTAGAGTGTTCCAATAGTGTCTCAGACTGGGATAGAGTGTTCCAATAATGTCTCATAGACTGGGATAGTGTTGCAATAGTGTCTCAGATTGGGATAGAGTGTTCCAATAGTGCCTCATAGACTGGGATAGAGTGTTCCAATAGTGTCTCATAGACTGGGAGAGAGTGTTCCAATAGTGTCTCAGACTGGGATAGAGTGTTCCAATAGTGCCTCAGACTGGGATAGAGTGTTCCAATAGTGTCTCAGACTGGGATAGAGTGTTTCAATAGTGTCTCAGACTGGGATAGAGTGTTCCAATAGTGTCTCATAGACTGCGATAGAGTGTACCAATAGTGCCTCAGACTGGGATAGAGAGTTCCAATAGTGTCTCATAGACTGGGATAGAATGTTCCAATAGTGTCTGATACACTGGGATGGAGTCTTCCAATAGTGTCTCAGACTGGGATAGAGTGTTCCAATAGTGTCTCAGACTGGGGTAGAGTGTTCCAATAGTGTCTCATAGACTGGGATAGAGTGTTCCAATAGTGCCTCAGACTGGGATAGAGTGTTCCAATAGTGTCTCATCGACTGGGATAGAGTGTTCCAATAGTGTCTCAGACTGGGATAGAGTGTTCCAATAGTGTCTGACTGGGATAGTGTGTTCAAATAGTGTCTCAGACTGGGATAGAGTGTTCCAATAGTGTGTCAGGCTGGGATAGAGTGTTCCAATAGTGTCTCAGACTGGGATAGAGTGTTCCAATAGTGTTTCATATACTGGGATAGAGTGTTCCAATAGTGTTTCAGACTGGGATCGAGTGTTCCAATAGTGTCTCATAGACTGGGATAGAGTGTTCCAATAGTGTCTCATTGACTGGGATTGAGTGTTCCAATAGTGTGTCATAGACTGGGATAGCGTGTTCCAATAGTGTCTCATAGACTGGGATAGTGTGTTCCAATAGTGTCTCAGACTGGGATAGATTGTTCCAATAGTGTCTCATCGACTGGGATAGAGTGTTCCAATAGTGTCTCATAGACTGGGAGAGAGTGTTCCAATAGTGTCTCAGACTGGGATAGAGTGTTCCAATAGTGTCTCAGACTGGGGTAGAGTGTTCCAATAGTGTCTCAGACTGGGATAGCGTGTTCCAATAGTGTCTCAGACTGGGAGAGAGTGTTCCAATAGTGTCTCAGACTGGTATAGAGTGTTCCAATAGTGTCTCATAGACTGGGATAGAGTGTTCTAATAGTGTCTCAGACTGGGATAGAGTGTTCCAATAGTGTCTGATAGACTGGGATAGAGTGTTCCAATAGTGTCTCAGCCAGGGATAGAGTGTTCCAATAGTGTCTCAGACTGGAATAGAGTGTTCCAATAGTATCTCAGACTGGGATAGAGTGTTCGAATAGTGTCTCATAGACTGGGATAGAGTGTTCCAATAGTGTCTCAGACTGGGATAGAGTGTTCCAATAGTGTTTCAGACTGGGATCGAGTGTTCTAATAGTGTCTCAGACGGGGATAGAGTGTTCCAATAGAGTCTCCGACTGGGATAGAGTGTTCCAATAGTGTCTCAAACTGGGATAGAGTGTTCCAATAGTGTCTCAGACTGGGATAGAGTGTTCCAATAGTGTCTCAGAATGGGATAGAGTGTTCCAATAGTGTTTCAGACTGGGATCGAGTGTTCCAATAGTGTCTCATCGACTGGGATAGTGTGTTCTAATAGTGTCTCAGACTGGGATAGAGTGTTCCAATAGTGTCTGATAGACTGGGATAGAGTGTTCCAATAGTGTCTCATAGACAGGGATAGAGTGTTCCAATAGTGTCTCAGACTGGGATAGAGTGTTCCAATAGTATCTCAGACTGGGATAGAGTGTTCCAATAGTGTCTCATAGACTGGGATAGAGTGTTCCAATAGTGTCTCATAGACTGGGATAGAGTGTTCCAATAGTGTCTCAGACTGGGATAGAGTGTTCCAATCGTGTTTCAGACTGGGATCGAGTGTTCCAATAGTGTCTCAGACTGGGATAGAGTGTTCCAATAGAGTCTCAGACTGGGATAGAGTGTTCCAATAGTGTCTCATAGACTGGGATAGTGTGTTCCAATAATGTCTCAAACTGGGATAGAGTGTTCCAATAGTGTCTCAGACGGGGATAGAGTGTTCCAATAGTATCTCAGACTGGGATAGAGTGTTCCAATAGTGTCTCATAGACTGGGATAGAGTGTTCCAATAGTGTCTGATACACTGGGATGGAGTCTTCCAATAGTGTCTCAGACTGGGATAGAGTGTTCCAATAGTGTCTCATAGACTGGGGGAGAGTGTTCCAATAGTGTCTCAGACCGGGATAGAGTGTTCCAATAGTGTCTCCGACTGGGGTAGAGTGTTCCAATAGTGTCTCAGACTGGGGTAGAGTGTTCCAATAGCGTCTCAGACTGGGATTGTGTGTTCCAATAGTGTCTCAGACTGTAATAGTGTGTTTCAATAGTGTCTCAGACTGGGATAGAGTGTTTCAATAGTGTTTCAGACTGGGATAGAATGTTCCAATAGTGTCTCAGACTGGGATAGAGTGTTCCAATAGAGTCTCATTGACTGGGATAGAGTGTTCCAATAGGGTCTCATAGACTGGGATAGTGTGTTCCAAGAGTGTCTCATAGACTGGGATAGAGTGTTCCAATAGTGTCTCAGACTGGGATGGAGTGTTCCAATAGTGTCTCAGACTGGGATAGCGTGTTCCAATAGTGTCTCACACTGGGATAGAGTGTTCCAATAGTGTTTCAGACAGGGATAGAGTGTTCCAATAGTGTCTCATAGACTGGGATAGAGTGTTCCAATAGTGTCTCAGACTGGGATAGAGTGTTCCAATCGTGTCTCATAGACTGGGATAGAGTGTTCCAATCGTGTCTCAGACTGGGATAGAGTGTTCCAATAGTGTCTCAGACTGGGATAGTGTGTTCCAATAATGTCTCATAGACTGGGATAGAGTGTTCCAATAGTGTCTCACACTGGGATGGAGTGTTCCAATAGTGTCTCAGACTGGGATAGTGTGTTCCAATAGTTTCTCAGACTGGGATAGAGTGTTCCAAAAGTGTCTCAGACTGGGATAGAGTGTTCCAATAGTGTTTCAGACTGGGATAGAGTGTTTCAATAGTGTTTCAGACTGGGATAGATTGTTCCAATAGTGTCTCAGACTGGGATAGATTGTTCCAATAGTGTCTCAGACTGGGATAGAGTGTTCCAATAGTGTCTCAGACTGGGATAGAGTGTTCCAATAGTGTCTCAGACTGGGATAGAGTGTTCCAATAGTGTCTCAGACTGGGATAGACTGTTCCAATAGTGTCTCATTGACTGGGATAGAGTGTTCCAATAGTGTCTCATAGACTGGGATAGTGTGTTCCAATAGTGTCTCATAGACTGGGATAGAGTGTTCCAATAGTGTCTCAGACTGGGATAGAGTGTTCCAATAGTGTCTCATTGACTGGGATAGAGTGTTCCAATAGTGTCTCATAGACTGGGATAGTGTGTTCCAATAGTGTCTCTTAGACTGGGAGAGAGTGTTCCAATAGTGTCTCAGACTGGGATAGAGTTTTCCAACAGTGTCTGATAGACTGGGATAGAGTGTTCCAATAGTGTCTCAGACTGGGATAGAGTGTTCCAATAGTGTCTCAGACTGGGATAGTGTTCCAATAGTGTGTCAGGCTGGGATAGAGTGTTCCAATAGTGTCTCAGACTGGGATAGAGTGTTCCAATAGTGTCTCATAGACTGGGATAGAGTGTTCCAATAGTGTCTCATAGACTGGGATAGAGTGTTCCAATAGTGTCTCAGACTGGGATAGAGTGTTCCAATCGTGTCTCATAGACTGGGATAGAGTGTTCCAATAGTGTCTCAGACTGGGATAGAGTGTTGCAATAGTGTCTCAGACTGGGATAGTGTGTTCCAATGGTGTGTCAGGCTGGGATAGAGTGTTCCAATAGTGTCTCAGACTGCGATAGAGTGTTCCAATAGTGTCTCATAGACTGGGATAGAGTGTTCCAATAGTGTCTCAGACTGGGATAGAGTGTTCCAATAGTGTCTCAGACTGGGATAGAGTGTTCCAATAGTGTCTCAGACTGGGATAGAGTGTTCCAATAGTGTCTCAGACTGGGATAGAGTGTTCCAATAGTGTCTCAGACTGGGATAGAGTGTTCCAATAGTGTCTCAGACTGGGATAGAGTGTTCCAATAGTGTCTGACAGACTGGGATAGTGTGTTCCAATAGTGTCTCATAGACTGGGATAGTGTGTTCCAATAGTGTCTCATAGACTGGGATATTGTTCCAATAGTGTCTCAGACTGGGATAGAGTGTTCCAATCGTGTCTCAGACTGGGATAGAGTGTTCCAATAGTGTCTCAATAGTGTCTCAGACTTGGATAGAGTGTTCCAATAGTGTCTCATAGACTGGGATAGAGTGTTCCAATGGCGTCTCATAGACTGGGATAGAGTGTTCCAATAGTGTCTGATAGACTGGGATAGAGTGTTCCAATAGTGTCTCAGACTGGGATAGAGTGTTCCAATAGTGTCTCAGACTGGGATAGAGTGTTCCAATAGTGTCTCATAGACGGGTATAGAGTGTTCCAATAGTGTCTCAGACTGGGATAGAGTGTTCCAATAGTGTCTCAGACTGGGATAGAGTGTTCCAATAGTGCCTCATAGACTGGGATAGAGTGTTCCAATAGTGTCTCATAGACTGGGATAGAGTGTTCCAATAGTGTCTCATAGACTGGGATAGAGTGTTCCAATAGTGTCTCAGACTGGGATAGAGTGTTCCAATAGTGTCTCAGACTGGGATAGTGTTCCAATAGTGTCTCATTGACTGGGATAGAGTGTTCCAATAGTGTCTCATAGACTGGGATAGTGTGTTCCAATAGTGTCTCATAGACTGGGATAGAGTGTTCCAATAGTGTCTCAGACTGGGATAGACTGTTCCAATAGTGTCTCATTGACTGGGATAGAGTGTTCCAATAGTGTCTCATAGACTGGGATAGTGTGTTCCAATAGTGTCTCTTAGACTGGGAGAGAGTGTTCCAATAGTGTCTCAGACTGGGATAGAGTTTTCCAACAGTGTCTGATAGACTGGGATAGAGTGTTCCAATAGTGTCTCAGACTGGGATAGAGTGTTCCAATAGTCTCATATATACTGGGATAGTGTTCCAATCGTGTCTCATAGACTGGGATAGAATGTTCCAATAGTGTCTCAGACTGGGATAGAGTGTTCCAATAGCATCTCAGACTGGGATAGAGTGTTCCAATAGTGTCTCAGACTGGGACAGATTGTTCCAACATTGTCTCAGACTGGGATAGAGTGTTTCAACAGTGTCTAATAGACTGGGATAGTGTGTTCCAATAGTGTCTCAGACTGGGATAGAGTGTTTCAATAGTGTCTCAGACTGGGATAGAGTGTTCTAATAGTGTCTCAGACTGGGATAGAGTGTTCCAATCGTGTCTCATAGACTGGGATAGAGTGTTCCAATAGTGTCTCAGACTGGGATAGAGTGTTGCAATAGTGTCTCAGACTGGGATAGTGTGTTCCAATGGTGTGTCAGGCTGGGATAGAGTGTTCCAATAGTGTCTCAGACTGCGATAGAGTGTTCCAATAGTGTCTCATAGACTGGGATAGAGTGTTCCAATAGTGTCTCAGACTGGGATAGAGTGTTCCAATAGTGTCTCAGACTGGGATAGAGTGTTCCAATAGTGTCTGACAGACTGGGATAGTGTGTTCCAATAGTGTCTCATAGACTGGGATAGTGTGTTCCAATAGTGTCTCATAGACTGGAATATTGTTCCAATAGTGTCTCAGACTGGGATAGAGTGTTCCAATCGTGTCTCAGACTGGAATAGAGTGTTCCAATAGTGTCTCAATAGTGTCTCAGACTTGGATAGAGTGTTCCAATAGTGTCTCATAGACTGGGATAGAGTGTTCCAATGGCGTCTCATAGACTGGGATAGAGTGTTCCAATAGTGTCTGATAGACTGGGATAGAGTGTTCCAATAGTGTCTCAGACTGGGATAGAGTGTTCCAATAGTGTCTCAGACTGGGATAGAGTGTTCCAATAGTGTCTCATAGACGGGTATAGAGTGTTCCAATAGTATCTCACAGACTGGGATAGAGTGTTCGAATAGTGTCTCATAGAATGGGATAGTGTGTTCCAATAGTGTCTCAGACTGGGATAGAGTGTTCCAATAGTGCCTCATAGACTGGGATAGAGTGTTCCAATAGTGTCTCATAGACTGGGATAGAGTGTTCCAATAGTGTCTCATAGACTGGGATAGAGTGTTCCAATAGTGTCTCAGACTGGGATAGAGTGTTCCAATAGTGTCTCAGACTGGGATAGTGTTCCAATAGTGTGTCAGGCTGGGATAGAGTGTTCCAATAGTGTCTCAGGCTGGGATAGAGTGTTCCAATAGTGTCTGATAGACTGGGATAGAGTGTTCCAATAGTGTCTCAGACTGGGATAGTGTTCCAATAGTGTCTCATTGACTGGGATAGAGTGTTCCAATAGTGTCTCATAGACTGGGATAGTGTGTTCCAATAGTGTCTCATAGACTGGGATAGAGTGTTCCAATAGTGTCTCAGACTGGGATAGACTGTTCCAATAGTGTCTCATTGACTGGGATAGAGTGTTCCAATAGTGTCTCATAGACTGGGATAGTGTGTTCCAATAGTGTCTCTTAGACTGGGAGAGAGTGTTCCAATAGTGTCTCAGACTGGGATAGAGTTTTCCAACAGTGTCTGATAGACTGGGATAGAGTGTTCCAATAGTGTCTCAGACTGGGATAGAGTGTTCCAATAGTGTCTCAGACTGGGATAGTGTTCCAATTGTGTGTCAGGCTGGGATAGAGTGTTCCAATAGTGTCTCAGACTGGGATAGGGTGTTCCAGTAGTGTCTCATAGACTGGGATAGAGTGTTCCAATAGTGTCTCATAGACTGGGATAGAGTGTTCCAATAGTGTCTCAGACTGGGATAGAGTGTTCCAATAGTGTCTCAGACTGGGATAGAGTGTTCCAATAGTCTCATATATACTGGGATAGTGTTCCAATCGTGTCTCATAGACTGGGATAGAATGTTCCAATAGTGTCTCAGACTGGGATAGAGTGTTCCAATAGCGTCTCAGACTGGGATAGAGTGTTCCAATAGTGTCTCAGACTGGGACAGATTGTTCCAACATTGTCTCAGACTGGGATAGAGTGTTTCAACAGTGTCTAATAGACTGGGATAGTGTGTTCCAATAGTGTCTCAGACTGGGATAGAGTGTTTCAATCGTGTCTCAGACTGGGATAGAGTGTTCTAATAGTGTCTCAGACTGGGATAGAGTGTTCCAATCGTGTCTCATAGACTGGGATAGAGTGTTCCAATAGTGTCTCAGACTGGGATAGAGTGTTGCAATAGTGTCTCAGACTGGGATAGTGTGTTCCAATGGTGTGTCAGGCTGGGATAGAGTGTTCCAATAGTGTCTCAGACTGCGATAGAGTGTTCCAATAGTGTCTCATAGACTGGGATAGAGTGTTCCAATAGTGTCTCAGACTGGGATAGAGTGTTCCAATAGTGTCTCAGACTGGGATAGAGTGTTCCAATAGTGTCTCAGACTGGGATAGAGTGTTCCAATAGTGTCTGACAGACTGGGATAGTGTGTTCCAATAGTGTCTCATAGACTGGGATAGTGTGTTCCAATAGTGTCTCATAGACTGGAATATTGTTCCAATAGTGTCTCAGACTGGGATAGAGTGTTCCAATCGTGTCTCAGACTGGAATAGAGTGTTCCAATAGTGTCTCAATAGTGTCTCAGACTTGGATAGAGTGTTCCAATAGTGTCTCATAGACTGGGATAGAGTGTTCCAATGGCGTCTCATAGACTGGGATAGAGTGTTCCAATAGTGTCTGATAGACTGGGATAGAGTGTTCCAATAGTGTCTCAGACTGGGATAGAGTGTTCCAATAGTGTCTCAGACTGGGATAGAGTGTTCCAATAGTGTCTCATAGACGGGTATAGAGTGTTCCAATAGTATCTCACAGACTGGGATAGAGTGTTCGAATAGTGTCTCATAGAATGGGATAGTGTGTTCCAATAGTGTCTCAGACTGGGATAGAGTGTTCCAATAGTGCCTCATAGACTGGGATAGAGTGTTCCAATAGTGTCTCATAGACTGGGATAGAGTGTTCCAATAGTGTCTCATAGACTGGGATAGAGTGTTCCAATAGTGTCTCAGACTGGGATAGAGTGTTCCAATAGTGTCTCAGACTGGGATAGTGTTCCAATAGTGTGTCAGGCTGGGATAGAGTGTTCCAATAGTGTCTCAGGCTGGGATAGAGTGTTCCAATAGTGTCTGATAGACTGGGATAGTGTGTTCCAATAGTGTCTCAGACCGGGATAGAGTGTTCCAATAGTGTCTCCGACTGGGGTAGAGTGTTCCAATAGCGTCTCAGACTGGGATTGTGTGTTCCAATAGTGTCTCAGACTGTAATAGTGTGTTTCAATAGTGTCTCAGACTGGGATAGAGTGTTCCAATAGTGTCTCAGACTGGGATAGAGTGTTCCAATAGTGTCTCATGGACTGGGATAGTGTGTTCCAATAGTGTCTCATAGACTGGGATAGTGTGTTCCAATCGTGTCTCATAGACTGGGATAGAGTGTTCCAATAGTATCTCAGACTGGGATCGAGAGTTCCAATAGTTTCTCATAGACTGGGATAGAGTGTTCCAAAAGTGTCTCAGACTGGGATAGAGTGTTTCAATAGTGTTTCAGACTGGGATAGAGTGTTTCAATAGTGTTTCAGACTGGGATAGAATGTTCCAATAGTGTCTCAGACTGGGATAGAGTGTTCCAATAGAGTCTCATTGACTGGGATAGAGTGTTCCAATAGGGTCTCATAGACTGGGATAGAGTGTTCCAATAGTGTCTCAGACTGGGATGGAGTGTTCCAATAGTGTCTCAGACTGGGATAGTGTGTTCCAATAGTGTCTCACACTGGGATAGAGTGTTCCAATAGTGTTTCAGACAGGGATAGAGTGTTCCAATAGTGTCTCATAGACTGGGATAGAGTGTTCCAATAGTGTCTCAGACTGGGATAGAGTGTTCCAATCGTGTCTCATAGACTGGGATAGAGTGTTCCAATCGTGTCTCAGACTGGGATAGAGTGTTCCAATAGTGTCTCAGACTGGGATAGTGTGTTCCAATAATGTCTCATAGACTGGGATAGAGTGTTCCAATAGTGTCTCACCCTGGGATGGAGTGTTCCAATAGTGTCTCAGACTGGGATAGTGTGTTCCAATAGTGTCTCAGACTGGGATAGTGTGTTCCAATAGTTTCTCAGAGTGGGATAGAGTGTTCCAAAAGTGTCTCAGACTGGGATAGAGTGTTTCAATAGTGTTTCAGACTGGGATAGAGTGTTTCAAACTGGGATAGAATGTTCCAATAGTGTCTCAGACTGGGATAGAGTGTTCCAATAGTGTTTCAGACTGGGATAGAGTGTTTCAATAGTGTTTCAGACTGGGATAGATTGTTCCAATAGTGTCTCAGACTGGGATAGATTGTTCCAATAGTGTCTCAGACTGGGATAGAGTGTTCCAATAGTGTCTCAGACTGGGATAGAGTGTTCCAATAGTGTCTCAGACTGGGATAGAGTGTTCCAATAGTGTCTCAGACTTGGATAGACTGTTCCAATAGTGTCTCATTGACTGGGATAGAGTGTTCCAATAGTGTCTCATAGACTGGGATAGTGTGTTCCAATCGTGTCTCATAGACTGGGATAGAGTGTTCCAATAGTGTCTCAGACTGGGATAGACTGTTCCAATAGTGTCTCATTGACTGGGATAGAGTGTTCCAATAGTGTCTCATAGACTGGGATAGTGTGTTCCAATAGTGTCTCTTAGACTGGGAGAGAGTGTTCCAATAGTGTCTCAGACTGGGATAGAGTTTTCCAACAGTGTCTGATAGACTGGGATAGAGTGTTCCAATAGTGTCTCAGACTGGGATAGAGTGTTCCAATAGTGTCTCAGACTGGGATAGAGTGTTCCAATAGTGTCTCAGACTGGGATAGAGTGTTCCAATAGTGTCTCATAGACTGGGATAGAGTGTTCCAATAGTGTCTCATAGACTGGGATAGAATGTTCCAATAGTGTCTCAGACTGGGATAGAGTGTTCCAATAGCATCTCCGACTGGGATAGAGTGTTCCAATAGTGTCTCAGACTGGGACAGATTGTTCCAACATTGTCTCAGACTGGGATAGAGTGTTCCAATAGTGTCTCATAGACTGGGATATTGTTCCAATAGTGTCTCAGACTGGGATAGAGTGTTCCAATAGCATCTCAGACTGGGATAGAGTGTTCCAATAGTGTCTCATAGACTGGGATAGAGTGTTCCAATAGTGTCTCAGACTGGGATAGAGTGTTCCAATAGTGTCTCAGACTGGGATAGAATGTTCCAATAGTGTCTCAGACTGGGATAGAGTGTTCCAATAGCATCTCAGACTGGGATAGAGTGTTCCAATAGTGTCTCAGACTGGGATAGAGTGTTCCAATAGTGTCTCAGACTGGGATAGAGTGTTCCAATAGTGTCTGATAGACTGGGATAGAGTGTTCCAATAGTGTCTCAGACTGGGATAGAGTGTTTCAATAGTGTCTCAGACTTGGATAGAGTGTTCCAATAGTGTCTCATAGACTGGGATAGAGTGTTCCAATGGCGTCTCATAGACTGGGATAGAGTGTTCCAATAGTGTCTGATAGACTGGGATAGAGTGTTCCAATAGTGTCTCAGACTGGGATAGAGTGTTCCAATAGTGTCTCAGACTGGGATAGAGTGTTCCAATAGTGCCTCATAGACTGGGATAAAGTGTTCCAATAGTGTCTCAGACTGGGATAGAGTGTTCCAATAGTGCCTCATAGACTGGGATAGAGTGTTCCAATAGTGTCTCATAGACTGGGATAGAGTGTTCCAATAGTGTCTCATAGACTTGGATAGAGTGTTCCAATAGTGTCTCATAGACTGGGATAGAGTGTTCCAATGGCGTCTCATAGACTGGGATAGAGTGTTCCAATAGTGTCTGATAGACTGGGATAGAGTGTTCCAATAGTGTCTCAGACTGGGATAGAGTGTTCCAATAGTGTCTCAGACTGGGATAGAGTGTTCCAATAGTGTCTCATAGACGGGTATAGAGTGTTCCAATAGTGTCTCAGACTGGGATAGAGTGTTCCAATAGTGCCTCATAGACTGGGATAGAGTGTTCCAATAGTGTCTCATAGACTGGGATAGAGTGTTCCAATAGTGTCTCATAGACTGGGATAGAGTGTTCCAATAGTGTCTCAGACTGGGATAGAGTGTTCCAATAGTGTCTCAGACTGGGATAGTGTTCCAATAGTGTCTCATTGACTGGGATAGAGTGTTCCAATAGTGTCTCATAGACTGGGATAGTGTGTTCCAATAGTGTCTCATAGACTGGGATAGAGTGTTCCAATAGTGTCTCAGACTGGGATAGACTGTTCCAATAGTGTCTCATTGACTGGGATAGAGTGTTCCAATAGTGTCTCATAGACTGGGATAGTGTGTTCCAATAGTGTCTCTTAGACTGGGAGAGAGTGTTCCAATAGTGTCTCAGACTGGGATAGAGTTTTCCAACAGTGTCTGATAGACTGGGATAGAGTGTTCCAATAGTGTCTCAGACTGGGATAGAGTGTTCCAATAGTGTCTCAGACTGGGATAGTGTTCCAATAGTGTGTCAGGCTGGGATAGAGTGTTCCAATAGTGTCTCAGACTGGGATAGGGTGTTCCAGTAGTGTCTCATAGACTGGGATAGAGTGTTCCAATAGTGTCTCATAGACTGGGATAGAGTGTTCCAATAGTGTCTCAGACTGGGATAGAGTGTTCCAATAGTGTCTCAGACTGGGATAGAGTGTTCCAATAGTCTCATATATACTGGGATAGTGTTCCAATCGTGTCTCATAGACTGGGATAGAATGTTCCAATAGTGTCTCAGACTGGGATAGAGTGTTCCAATAGCATCTCAGACTGGGATAGAGTGTTCCAATAGTGTCTCAGACTGGGACAGATTGTTCCAACATTGTCTCAGACTGGGATAGAGTGTTTCAACAGTGTCTAATAGACTGGGATAGTATGTTCCAATAGTGTCTCAGACTGGGATAGAGTGTTTCAATAGTGTCTCAGACTGGGATAGAGTGTTCTAATAGTGTCTCAGACTGGGATAGAGTGTTCCAATCGTGTCTCATAGACTGGGATAGAGTGTTCCAATAGTGTCTCAGACTGGGATAGAGTGTTGCAATAGTGTCTCAGACTGGGATAGTGTGTTCCAATGGTGTGTCAGGCTGGGATAGAGTGTTCCAATAGTGTCTCAGACTGCGATAGAGTGTTCCAATAGTGTCTCATAGACTTGGATAGAGTGTTCCAATAGTGTCTCAGACTGGGATAGAGTGTTCCAATAGTGTCTCAGACTGGGATAGAGTGTTCCAATAGTGTCTGACAGACTGGGATAGTGTGTTCCAATAGTGTCTCATAGACTGGGATAGTGTGTTCCAATAGTGTCTCATAGACTGGAATATTGTTCCAATAGTGTCTCAGACTGGGATAGAGTGTTCCAATCGTGTCTCAGACTGGAATAGAGTGTTCCAATAGTGTCTCAATAGTGTCTCAGACTTGGATAGAGTGTTCCAATAGTGTCTCATAGACTGGGATAGAGTGTTCCAATGGCGTCTCATAGACTGGGATAGAGTGTTCCAATAGTGTCTGATAGACTGGGATAGAGTGTTCCAATAGTGTCTCAGACTGGGATAGAGTGTTCCAATAGTGTCTCAGACTGGGATAGAGTGTTCCAATAGTGTCTCATAGACGGGTATAGAGTGTTCCAATAGTATCTCACAGACTGGGATAGAGTGTTCGAATAGTGTCTCATAGAATGGGATAGTGTGTTCCAATAGTGTCTCAGACTGGGATAGAGTGTTCCAATAGTGCCTCATAGACTGGGATAGAGTGTTCCAATAGTGTCTCATAGACTGGGATAGAGTGTTCCAATAGTGTCTCATAGACTGGGATAGAGTGTTCCAATAGTGTCTCAGACTGGGATAGAGTGTTCCAATAGTGTCTCAGACTGGGATAGTGTTCCAATAGTGTGTCAGGCTGGGATAGAGTGTTCCAATAGTGTCTCAGGCTGGGATAGAGTGTTCCAATAGTGTCTGATAGACTGGGATAGTGTGTTCCAATAGTGTCTCAGACCGGGATAGAGTGTTCCAATAGTGTCTCCGACTGGGGTAGAGTGTTCCAATAGCGTCTCAGACTGGGATTGTGTGTTCCAATAGTGTCTCAGACTGTAATAGTGTGTTTCAATAGTGTCTCAGACTGGGATAGAGTGTTCCAATAGTGTCTCAGACTGGGATAGAGTGTTCCAATAGTGTCTCATGGACTGGGATAGTGTGTTCCAATAGTGTCTCATAGACTGGGATAGTGTGTTCCAATAGTGTCTCATAGACTGGGATAGAGTGTTCCAATAGTATCTCAGACTGGGATCGAGAGTTCCAATAGTTTCTCATAGACTGGGATAGAGTGTTCCAAAAGTGTCTCAGACTGGGATAGAGTGTTTCAATAGTGTTTCAGACTGGGATAGAGTGTTTCAATAGTGTTTCAGACTGGGATAGAATGTTCCAATAGTGTCTCAGACTGGGATAGAGTGTTCCAATAGAGTCTCATTGACTGGGATAGAGTGTTCCAATAGGGTCTCATAGACTGGGATAGAGTGTTCCAATAGTGTCTCAGACTGGGATGGAGTGTTCCAATAGTGTCTCAGACTGGGATAGTGTGTTCCAATAGTGTCTCACACTGGGATAGAGTGTTCCAATAGTGTTTCAGACAGGGATAGAGTGTTCCAATAGTGTCTCATAGACTGGGATAGAGTGTTCCAATAGTGTCTCAGACTGGGATAGAGTGTTCCAATCGTGTCTCATAGACTGGGATAGAGTGTTCCAATCGTGTCTCAGACTGGGATAGAGTGTTCCAATAGTGTCTCAGACTGGGATAGTGTGTTCCAATAATGTCTCATAGACTGGGATAGAGTGTTCCAATAGTGTCTCACCCTGGGATGGAGTGTTCCAATAGTGTCTCAGACTGGGATAGTGTGTTCCAATAGTGTCTCAGACTGGGATAGTGTGTTCCAATAGTTTCTCAGAGTGGGATAGAGTGTTCCAAAAGTGTCTCAGACTGGGATAGAGTGTTTCAATAGTGTTTCAGACTGGGATAGAGTGTTTCAAACTGGGATAGAATGTTCCAATAGTGTCTCAGACTGGGATAGAGTGTTCCAATAGTGTTTCAGACTGGGATAGAGTGTTTCAATAGTGTTTCAGACTGGGATAGATTGTTCCAATAGTGTCTCAGACTGGGATAGATTGTTCCAATAGTGTCTCAGACTGGGATAGAGTGTTCCAATAGTGTCTCAGACTGGGATAGAGTGTTCCAATAGTGTCTCAGACTGGGATAGAGTGTTCCAATAGTGTCTCAGACTTGGATAGACTGTTCCAATAGTGTCTCATTGACTGGGATAGAGTGTTCCAATAGTGTCTCATAGACTGGGATAGTGTGTTCCAATCGTGTCTCATAGACTGGGATAGAGTGTTCCAATAGTGTCTCAGACTGGGATAGACTGTTCCAATAGTGTCTCATTGACTGGGATAGAGTGTTCCAATAGTGTCTCATAGACTGGGATAGTGTGTTCCAATAGTGTCTCTTAGACTGGGAGAGAGTGTTCCAATAGTGTCTCAGACTGGGATAGAGTTTTCCAACAGTGTCTGATAGACTGGGATAGAGTGTTCCAATAGTGTCTCAGACTGGGATAGAGTGTTCCAATAGTGTCTCAGACTGGGATAGAGTGTTCCAATAGTGTCTCAGACTGGGATAGAGTGTTCCAATAGCATCTCAGACTGGGATAGAGTGTTCCAATAGTGTCTCAGACTGGGATAGAGTGTTCCAATAGTGTCTCAGACTGGGATAGAGTGTTCCAATAGTGTCTGATAGACTGGGATAGAGTGTTCCAATAGTGTCTCAGACTGGGATAGAGTGTTTCAATAGTGTCTCAGACTTGGATAGAGTGTTCCAATAGTGTCTCATAGACTGGGATAGAGTGTTCCAATGGCGTCTCATAGACTGGGATAGAGTGTTCCAATAGTGTCTGATAGACTGGGATAGAGTGTTCCAATAGTGTCTCAGACTGGGATAGAGTGTTCCAATAGTGTCTCAGACTGGGATAGAGTGTTCCAATAGTGCCTCATAGACTGGGATAAAGTGTTCCAATAGTGTCTCAGACTGGGATAGAGTGTTCCAATAGTGCCTCATAGACTGGGATAGAGTGTTCCAATAGTGTCTCATAGACTGGGATAGAGTGTTCCAATAGTGTCTCATAGACTGGGATAGAGTGTTCCAATAGTGTCTCAGACTGGGATAGAGTGTTCCAATAGTGTCTCAGACTGGGATAGTGTTCCAATAGTGTGTCAGGCTGGGATAGAGTGTTCCAATAGTGTCTCAGGCTGGGATAGAGTGTTCCAATAGTGTCTGATAGACTGGGATAGTGTGTTCCAATAGTGTCTCATAGACTGGGATAGTGTGTTCCAATAGTGTCTCATAGACTGGGATATTGTTCCAATAGTGTCTCAGACTGGGATAGAGTGTTCCAATAGTGTCTCAGACTGGGATAGAGTGTTCCAATAGTGTATCATAGACTGGGATAGTGTGTTCCAATAGTGTCTCAGACTGGGATAGAATGTTCCAATAGTGTCTCAGACTGGGATAGAGTGTTCCAATAGTGCCGCATAGACTGGGATAGAGTGTTCCAATAGTGTCTCAGACTGGGATAGAGTGTTCCAATAGTGTCGCATAGACTGGGATAGAGTGTTCCAATAGTGTGTCAGGCTGGGATAGAGTGTTCCAATCGTGTCTCAGACTGGGATAGAATGTTCCAATAGTGTCTCAGACTGGGACAGAGTGTTGCAATAGTGTCTCAGACTGGGATAGAGTGTTTCAATAGTGTCTCAGACTGGGATAGAGTGTTCCAATAGTGTCTGATAGACTGGGATAGAGTGTTCCAATAGTGTCTCATACTAGGATAGAGTGTTTCAATAGTGTCTCAGACTGCGATAGAGTGTTCCAATAGTGTCTCATAGACTGGGATCGAGTGTTCCAATAGTGCCTCATAGACTGGGATAGAGTGTTCCAATAGTGTCTCATAGACTGGGATAGAGTGTTCCAATAGTGTCTCAGACTGGGATAGAGTGTTCCAATAGTGTCTCATAGACTGGGATAGTGTGTTCCAATAGTGTCTCAGACTGGGATAGAGTGTTCCAATTGTGTCTCATAGACTGGGATAGAGTGTTCCAATAGTGTCTCATAGACTGGGATAGAGTGTTCCAATAGTGTCTCAGACTGGGATAGAGTGTTCCAATAGTGTCTCAGACTGGGATAGAGTGTTCCAATAGTGTCTCATAGACTGGGAGAGTGTGTTCCAATCGTGTCTCAGACTGGGATAGAGTGTTCCAATTGTGTCTCATAGACTGGGATAGAGTGTTCCAATAGTGTCTCATAGACTGGGATAGAGTGTTCCAATAGTGTCTCAGACTGGGATAGTGTGTTCCAATAGTGTATCATAGACTGGGATAGAGTGTTCCAATCGTGTCTCAGACTGGGATAGTGTTCCAATAATGTCTCAGACTGGGATAGAGTGATCCAATAGTGTCTCAGACTGGGATAGTGTTCCAATAGTGTCTCAGACTGGGATAGAGTGTTCCAATAGTGTCTCATAGACTGGGATAGAGTGTTCCAATAGTGTCTCAGACTGGGATAGAGTGTTCCAATAGTGTCTCAGACTGGGATAGAGTGTTCCAATAGTGTCTCAGACTGGTATAGTGTGTTCCAATAGTGTCTCATAGACTGGGATAGAGTGTTCCAATAGTGTCTCAGACTGGGATAGTGTTCCAATCGTGTCTCATAGACTGGGATAGAGTGTTCCAATAGTGTCTCAGACTGGGATAGAGTGATCCAATAGTGTCTCAGACTGGGATAGTGTTCCAATAGTGTCTCAGACTGGGATAGAGTGTTCCAATAGTGTCTCATAGACTGGGATAGAGTGTTCCAATAGTGTCTCAGACTGGGATAGAGTGTTCCAATAGTGTCTCAGACTGGGATAGAGTGTTCCAATAGTGTCTCAGACTGGTATAGTGTGTTCCAATAGTGTCTCATAGACTGGGATAGAGTGTTCCAATAGTGTCTCAGACTGGGATGGAGTGTTGCAATAGTGTCTCAGAATGGGATAGTGTGTTCCAATAGTGTCTCAGACTGGGATAGAGCGTTCCAATATTGTCTCAGACTGGGATAGAGTGTTCCAATAGTGCCTCAGACTGGGATAGAGTGTTCCAATAGTGTCTCAGACTGGGATAGAGTTTTCCAATAGTGTCACATAGACTGGGATAGAGTGTTCCAATAGTGTCTCAGACTGGGATAGAGTTTTCCAATCGTGTCACATAGACTGGGATAGAGTGTTCCAATAGTGCCTCAGACTGGGATAGAGTGTTCCAATAGTGTCTCAGACTGGGATAGAGTTTTCCAATAGTGTCACATAGACTGGGATAGAGTGTTCCAATAGTGTCTCAGACTGGGATAGAGTGTTCCAATAGTGTCTCAGACTGGGATAGAGTTTTCCAATAGTGTCACATAGACTGGGATAGAGTGTTCCAATAGTGTCTCAGACTGGGATAGAGTCATAGAGTTATACAGCACAGAAAGAGGCCCTTCGGCCCATCGTGTCTGCGCCGTCCATCAATCCCTGTCCGGTCTAATCCCATTTTCCAGCATTTGATCCATAGCCTTGTATGGAATGGCATTTCAAGTGCTCATCCAAATGCTTCTTGAATGTTGTAAGGGTTCCTGCCTCTACCACCCTTTCAGGCAGTGAGTTCCAGATTCCAACCACCCTCTGGGTGAAAAAGTTCCTCCTCAAATCCCCTCTAAACCTCCTGCCCCTTACCTTGAATCTATGCCCCCTTGTTATTGACCCCCCCTACTAAGGGGAAAAGTTCCTCTTTATCTACCCTATCTATGCCCATCATTTTGTACACCTCAATCAGGTCCCCCCTCAGCCTTCTTTGCTCCAAGGAAAACAACCCCAGCCTGTTTAGTCTTTCTTCATAGCTGAGGCGCTCCATCCCAGGTAACATCCTGGTGAATCTTCTCTGCACCCTCTCCAAAGCAGTCACATCCTTCCTATAGTGAGGCGACCAGAACTGCACACAGTACTCCAGCTGTGGCCTCACCAGCGTTTTGTACAGCTCCATCATAACCTCCCTGCTCTTATATTCTATGCCTCGGCTAATGAAGGCAAGTATCCCATATGCCATTTTAACCAGCTTATCTACCTGTTCCGTTGCCTTCAGGGATCTATGTACATGTACACCAAGGTCCCTCTGACCCTCTGTACTTCCTAGGGTCCTACCACTCATTGTGTATTCCCTTGCCTTATTTGTCCGTCCAAAATGCATCACCTCGCACTTTTCAGGGTTAAATTCCATTTGCCACTTTTCCGCCCATCTGACCAACCCGTTTATATCGTCCTGTAGCCCGAGGCTTTCCTCCTCGCAATTTACCACCCCACCAATTTTCGTGTCATCTGCGAACTTACTGATCATACCTTTTACATTCTCATCCAAATCATTTATGTAGATCGCAAACAGCAAGGGACCCAGCACCGATCCCCGAGGTACCCCACTGGACACAGGCTTCCAGTCACAAAAGCAACTTTCGACCATCACCCTCTGCCTCCTGCCACTCAGCCAGTTTAGGATCCAACGTGCCAAGGCACCCTGGATCCCATGGGCTCTTACCTTCTTGACCAGTCTCCTATGCGGGACTTTGTCAAAAGCTTTACTGAAGTCCATGTAAACCACATCCACAGCATTTCCCTCATCCACACACCTAGTCACCCCCTCGAAAAATTCAATCAGATTGGTCAGACATGATTTACCCTTGACAAAGCCATGCTGACTATCCCCGATTAATCCTTGCCTCTCCAAGTGGAGACTAATTTTGTCCCTCAGAATTTTTTTCCAATAATTTCCCTACCACAGATGTTAGGCTCACTGGCCTGTACTTCCCTGGTTTATCCTGCTACCCTTCTTGAATAATGGTACTACGTTAGCTGTTCTCCAGTCCTCTGGTACATCCCCTGTGGCCAGAGAGGTTCTGAAAATTTGTGTCAGAGCCCTGCAATCTCCTCCTTTGCCTCACACAAACAGCCTGGGATACATCTCGTCCGGGCCTGGGGATTTATCCACTTTTTGGCCTGCTAAAACCGCTAGTACCTCCTCCCTCTCGATGCTAATATGTTCAAGTATGTCACAGTCCCCCTTGCCCGATTTCTATGTCTACATCGTTTTTCTCCATAGTAAACACAGATGCAAAAAATTCATTTAAAACCCCGCCTACATCATCTGGCTCCACACACAGATTGCCACTTTGGTCCCTAATGGGCCCTACCCGTTCCCTGGTTATCCTCTTGCCCCTTAATATACTTATAAAACATCTTAGGATTTTCCTTTATTTTGCTCGCCAGTGTTATTTCATGGCCCCTCCTCGCCCTCCTAATTTCTTTTTTAAGTATGCCCCTGCACTTTTTATACTCCTCTAGGGCTTCCTCCGTCTTTAGTCTTTTGTAACTGCCAAAAGCCCCCCTTTTTTTTCCTAATGCATTTTTGTATATCCCCTGTCATCCAAGGTTCCCTTTGCTCGTTGGTCCCACCCTTGACCTTTACAGGAACATGTTGGCGTTGTACTCTCTCTATTTCCCTTCTGAAAGTCTCCCACTGTTTTGATGTGGATTTTCCTATAAGTAGCTGCTCCAGTCCACTTTGGCCAGATCCTGCCTTATCATATTAAAATCGGCCTTCCCCCAATTAGAACCCTTATTTCCGGCCGTCTTTGTCTTTTTCCATGACCACCTTAAATCTCACCGAATTATGGTCACTGTCGCCAAAATGCTCTCCTACTGACACTGTCCACACACTTGCCTGGCTACATTCCCTAGAATTAGGTCCAGTGCCGCCCCCTCTCTTGTAGGACTTTCTGCATGTTGGCTCAAAAAGCTCTCCTGGATGCACTTTTAAGAATTCTGCACCCTCTAAGCCTTTCACACTCTGACTATCCCAATTAATATTGGGGAAGTTGAAAAT
>NC_140992.1:157383707-157400401 GCF_052327205.1 Somniosus microcephalus | reverse complement strand
CCCTTGGAGCCCTGGTAACATTCTGCACTGCACTCCTTCCAAGGCCAGTGTATCCTTTCTAAGGTGCGGTG
This sequence comes from Somniosus microcephalus, assembly GCF_052327205.1. NCBI lineage: Eukaryota > Metazoa > Chordata > Chondrichthyes > Squaliformes > Somniosidae > Somniosus > Somniosus microcephalus. The sequence goes on along the minus strand of NC_140992.1, from coordinate 157,400,330 downwards.
ACCAGAACTGTACACCGTGCTCCAGATGTGGTCTAACCAGGCTTTGTACAGCTGTAGCAGAAGTTCCTACCCTTTGTATTGCAGCCCTCTCGTTATAAAGGTGAATATTCCATTAGCCTTTTTGATTATTTTTTTGTACCATTTTAGTGACCTGTGTACAGCGACCCCTAAATCTCATTGGATCTCCACTGCTCCTAGCTTTTTTTAAAAAAAATTTGTTGAAGGGGTGTCGTCCTTTAGGAGATTGTGGCCCCGATGCACAGCAAGCACCCACAAACTGCAATGAGATAAATGACCAGATAATGTTTTAGTGATGTTGGTTTAGGGATAAATATTGGCCCAGGACACCGGAGTGAACTCCCCTGCTCTTAAAATAGTGCCATGGGATATTTTACATCCATTTGAGGGCGCAGACGGGGCTTCGGTTTAATGAAAGATGGCACCTCCGACAGTGCAGCACCGGAGTATCAGCCTCGGTTATGTTCAGTTCTCTGGACTGGCCCACAACCGACTGATGAGAGTGCTACTACTGCGCCAAGGCGGACACCATACAAGGTAAATCAGGGAAATTACTTTCAATTGCAAGTGGTACACAGGTTCAAAACTAGGAATGGGCAAATTTAGGACCAAGAAAGAGAGTGACCAATACCGGGAACAAATTCTCAGCTAGATTAGTGGAGGCGAAAAACCTGGAATCATTCAAGAATCAATTAAATGCTGCTGTGGGGAGGAATCTTAGGGTCATTCTGAATGGTTCAATACTGGGAATCAGGTTGGTGGGACATCCCTGAATGCCTCCTCGTGTCTTGTTGACCACAACTGGATACAGTGCTCTGACCAGAGTACTGCACAGATGGGAGCCTGACTTCCTCAACCAAGTGACCATTCTGCAAATCCCACCACAGCCTCGCCCCACCTCGTCTCTGCAACCGCCTCCTCCGTTATATCCCCTCCCACACCCTTCAGTTCCTCTCCCTCTGGCCCCCAGCACCATTGCTGGCAGAGTCCAGCAGGAGAAATACCTGGGTCGCACTCACAGGCCCAGCATTCAAAGTGGTTGTGGTGTTGCATGGCAACAATCAGCAAGACAAGCCGAAGAGGGGGAAGTTCGGTAAACACACGAGGGAGAAAGGAATAGAAGGATCTGCTGAGAGGGTGAGATGAAGAGGGGCGGGAGGAGGCTCGTGTGGAGCATAAACACCGGCACGGACCAGTTGAGACAAGTGGCCTGTTTCTGTGCTGTAAATAATTATGTAATTCAGTGTAACATTAAAGATACAGAAAATCCTTTCAGTAGCTTTATTTTCTTTTAAAAGCAAACAAAATTGGCAATAATTGTTTTGCTTCAGGTTTTCATGAAACAATTTTTTGGCCAGTGTTGTTGACGAGTTGTATTTACATTGCGTGTTATGTATTTGAAACCTCTTGAAGCTCTTCCCATCTAATGAGTTACTGGTACGATGACTTTGGTAAACACAGCAGCCATCATGCCCAGTAATGTCACACAAACATATCGGGATGAAGCATTGGTTGATCTTGTGTTTTTGGCGGTGGGTTGGACGCCAGGAAAGCTCCCCTGCTCTTCCAGTAGTGCCATGGGATCTTTAACATCAACCGAAATAGGCAGACGAGATTGCAGTTGAACATCTTGTCCGAAAGCGATGTAGCACTCCCTCAGTCCCGCACGCAGAGAGAGACGAGGTTACGTGCTCAAGTCTCTGGAGTGCGTCATGAAGCCAAAATGTTCCAACGCAATGGCGACATTACTAGCCTGCACGCAAGTGACGAGACGCTCGTCTCAAGTCATGGCCCAATCTGACAGTGAGACAGCGAGAAACATCCCTCCGTGCACAAGCACCCACTAAATGACACCTCCAGCCACGGCCAGAATGGGCTGGAGATACAGGGTGAGGCACCGATATAAAAAGCGCTTTTACAACCAATGAAGTACTTTTGAAGTGCAGTCACTGTTTTAACATGGGGGAAACGCGGCAGCCAATTTGCGCACATTGAAATATATCGACTGGTGTAAGTTTATCCTGTAATGTTTTGGCACCAATTTACTAAAGACGCCCAGTAGCTACCCTGTTTGAATTATGCTGTAGTCCAATTTCACGGAGAAAGTGCCCTCATAGGCTGAACAGGGAACGTTCAACCCACGACATCAACAGCAGAATAGTCCACTTGGAACAGGAGGGGAGAAACAGCTTGATGGCAAAAGCGGAATGGGCATTACTGAGGATTCAACTCAAGGAATGCTCAGATTTATTAAGGAGCTGGGTTACTCTGGGAGTAAAACGCTTGCAGATTAACTCTACCTAAGACCGTGTATGCATGCAAACGGGAGACTTTCCCAGCTCCATAGCTACGAGTGTATATTCAGCCCCCTGTGCTGCACGGGGAGGCATTGGGTAGTTTGCAGTCACAGACCCTTTGCTGGACCTGATCAAAGTTTACAGAATCGAGAGAGAGAGAGGATTTTAATTCGCTTCCCTCGCCAGCATTCTCCCATCAAACGGTCGCTTCCACTTCCACTCCCTCCTCGTCCTCCAGCAGGCTATAAACCGCGTGGATCTGGACCGGCCTCTGTAACGGGGTGTGCGAGTAACTTGGCCATGCAGTTGTGCAGCTCCACCGCCTGCCCGGTGAGTGACACGTCGTACTTGTAGCTCGTTCCCTTCGTGTCCAAGTTATTGAAAAATGAATAAACTTCCTGTACAAAGAAACCACCAAAAATTAAATATACAGAATCTGCAGGAAAAAAATTAATAATGATAGTGAAAATGTTATTGTATGGAGTTATGTTTCCCAGTCCCTTTTATCACCTAGGCCTCAAAGACAGAAGGTTGTGGGTTCAAGTCCCACTCCAGAGACTTGAGCACAAAATCTAGGCCGACGCTCCCAGTGCAGCGCTGAGGGAGTGCTGCACTGTCGGAGGTGCCGTCTTTCGGATGAGACGTTAAACCGAGGCCCCGTCTGCGCTCTCAGGTGGACGTAAAAGATCCCGTGGCCACTATTTGAAGAGCAGGGGGGAGTTCTCCCGTGTCCTGGTCAATATTTATCCCTCAGCCAACACCATCAAAAACGGATTAACTGGTCATTTATCACATTGCAGTTTGTGGGACCTTGCTGTGCGCAATTTGACTGGTGCGTTTCTACATTACAACAGTAAGTAAACTTCAAAAGTACTGCTTTGGCAGTAAAGCGCATTGGGACGTTCTGAGGTCCTGAAAGGTGCTATAAAATTCAAGTCTTTCTTTCTTTACTGCCCCTTGGGAGAATCTGCACCAACCTGGTTAGGGAGTTGCAATATATACAGCGCCGGCGAGAGAGCGAGAGAGAGAAAGAGCGGGTGAGAGAGAGAGAAAGAGAAAGAGCAGGTGAGAGAGAGAGAGAGAGAGAAAAAGAGTGGGCGGGTGAGAGAGATGGAGAGAAAGAGCGGGCGGGCGAGAAAGAGCGATACACAAAACACAACCTTACCTTGCAACTGGAGTCTTCGTCCATTTCCTCAGTCCCGTTGTGAATATAAATCACGTCGAAGAAAAAATAAGGAGATTGCAGAATTTTCTGAGAGGTGGAGAAAACACAGGGATTACACAGGGCATCGAGTAAGGCAGGTGCTACCCGTTACACAGAGTAATGATCTGGCTGTTCAGCTGCTCTCTGTCCAGTCCTTTAGTCGTTTGTGAGCAGAAGTTATACTTGCAGTGCCTTTAAACCAGTGAAACATCCCAGTGTGCTTCGCCAAAGGAGTAGAATGGATACCAACCAAACACAGAGCAGGCAACGAGGATCAAAAATTGATAGATTTTTGTTGGGTAAGAGTATTGAGGGTTACGGTGCCAAGGCGGGTAAAATGGAGTTGAGATACAGATCAGCCATGAGGGGCTGAATGGCCTCCTCTGGCTCCTATCAGTAGTTGAAGAGGCAGGTTCTTGGGAGGCTTTTGAAGGTGGAGAGAGATACAGTGTTAGAAAGAGAAGGACCGAGCACATAAAGGCAGTGTTGCTGCTGTTGGACTGGGCGGGGCAGGAGCGACAGAAAGTCTAGACCCAGGAACAGCGGAGGACACCAGCAGGGGCGGGACGAGCCTATGGAGGGATTGGAAACAAGGGCGTATTTTTTCAAATTCAGTGCAGGGAGCCGAGGGAAGTTGATTGGCGGGCGGGACTAAGTGCCGGTGGTGGAGACCTCGGGGAGTTGAGAATCTGCCCAGGGTGGTGCTCGGAAGGTCAATGAAGACGTCAAGGTCACAGGTCAGGCGTTGACTTTTCACTGCTCTCGTCCTCTGCGGCTGGTGTTGCACAGAACAAATACTCAAACGACATGGATTATGATGGCAGGCAATGCCTGGAGTGATGGGTTTGTGCAGAGGTGTGCCTGTGGGGAGGGGGCCGTCAGACTGTCCGGGCAGCTACAGATTTAATATTGAACACAAGCAATTTTAGGAACAGAACAGATAATTTAGTCCAACAAGCCCACTCCCTCAATCCCACGTCCCATCTTTCAATTCAATTCGCTTTATTGGCATGACAAGGTACATCTTATGTTGCCAAAGCATCGAAAAACATTTATGGTTGAACACATAAACGCAGATCTATCCATACAGTGTATAAACAGATATATCCCTGAGTGTATAAATATACATTCATATAATTTGTATATACTCTTTTCTTAGATTTAATGGTTGTCCCTCTGTTTATGGCAAGCTGTAATATAGTGTGCCGCTAAGGTTACACAATTTCTCTGTTCCCCGAGTAGGTATGGAAGTTTTTGGTCGTCATTCAAATTTCTGAATTCAGGGCATATTTTTGTGAATTTTGGGTAGAAATTCTCCCTTTTGCCCTGATATTTTCTACAAGCTGTGAGGAAGTGTATCTCTGTCTCCACCACTCCCTGACTGCAGTGAGAGCATATCCTGTCCTCTCTTGGCAGCCGGGTCTGCCTTTTTCGATGGCCAGGCTATGTTCACTAAGTCTGTACATTGTCAAGGTTTCTCCAGAAACGCACAGCTGCCTCTTCACCCCACACCGCCCACTTCAACTGCTGTCCCTGGTAACATTCCACAGATCAATTAAAAAGTTCCGCCCTTCTTTTCCAACCGACTAATTGTGCCCTCCGGGATTTGAACCCAACACCACAGCACGATTGTCGATCCATTTTCCAGACAGCGACGCCCCCAGTGGCTAATTACGCTGCCCGGGTTCGATTCCCGATCTGTACCAAGTTGGCAGATTTCCGCTGGGGCGGCAATACAGGGCTAAAACAGGCCTCAGTTCCACGGGTCAGAGAAGGGAAAATCATCCGGGGCTCCTCTTGCTCATTAGCCGGTGTGATGGGAGGTAAGTGTGAGAGTGTTGGCCAAAGACAGGACCGGCCGGGGCTCTGATCTACCCTCTCCCGAGAGGTGGAACTCCCTGTAGACACTCACTGTCTAGAAAGAAAGAACTTGCTTCACGACCTCCTAATTAGGAACAGATGTAGGCCTTTGGCCCTTCGAGCCTGCTCCACCAGCCATAAGACCATGGTTCAACTTCGACCTCAACTCCACATTTCTGCCCGATCCCCATATCTCTCAATTCCCCAGTGCCGAAAAATCTATCGATTTCTTGAATATACTCAACGACTGAGCATCCACAGCCCTCTGGGGTAGAGAATTCCAAGATTCACAACCCGCTGAGTGAAGAAATTTCTCATCTCAGTCCTAAATGGTGTAGGAGGGAGGGATTTAAATTCCTGAGGCATCCTGGACTGATTCTGGGGAAGGTGGGACCTGTACAAGCTGGACGGATTACACCTCGGCAGAACCGGGACCAACATCCTCGCAGGGGGGTTTGCTAGTGCTGTTGGGAAGGATTTAAACTAGTTTGTCAGGGGGCTGGGAACCTCAGTGTGGGCCCAGAACGGAGAGAAACGAAGCTGGAAGTGCAAGTTAGAAAAGTAGTCAGCAAAACTAGTAGGGAGCAGAAACAAAGGCCAACAGTAAAGAGGGTCAAAGTGCAGACAAATATTAAACAGGCAAAGTTGAAAGCACTTTATCTAATTGCATGTAGCATTCGCAACAAGGTGGATGAATTAATGGCACTAATAGAAGTAAATGGGTATGATGTAATTGGCATTACAGAGACATGGTTGCAGGGTAACCAAAGCTGGGAACTGAATGTTCCAGGGTACTCAACATTTAGGAAGGACAGACAAAAAAGAAAAGGAGGTGGCGTAGCGCTGTTAATAAGGGATGCGATCGGTACGGTAGAGATAAAAGATCTTGGCTCGGCAGATCGTGATGTAGAACTGGAATCAGTTTGGGTGGAGCTAAGAAACAGCAAAGGGTGGAAAACATTGGTGGGAGTTGTGTATAGGCCACCAAACGGTAGTGGTGATGTAGGGCACAGTATCAATCAAGAGATTAGAAGTGTATGTAACAAGGGCAATACGGGAATCATGGGGGACTTTAATCTACATATTGACTGCAAATCAAATTATCACTAATGGTGTGGAGGACGAATTCTTGGAATGCATGTGAGATGGTTTCCTGGATCAGTATGTGGAGGAACCAACCAGGGAACAGGCTATTCTGGATCTGGTACTGTGTAATGAGAAAGGGCTAATCAATAATCTTGTGGTAAAGGGGCCTTTAGGGACAAGTGACCATAATACGATTGAATTTTACATTAAGTTTGAGAGTGATGTAGTCCAATCTGAAACTAAGGTCTTCAATCTAAACAGAGGAAACTACAAGGGTATGAGGGACAAGTTGGCCATGGTAGATTGGGAGACTACACAAAGGTATGAAGGTGGACATACAATGGCTAACATTCAAGGAAATAATGCATCATTTGCAACAAACATATATTCCTCTGGGGCATAAAAACCCAAAAGGAAAAGTGATCCAACCATGGGTAACAAAAGAAATTAAAGCTAGTATTAAGTCAAAGGAGGAAGCTTATAAAGTTGCCAGAAAGAGCGGTCAGCCTGAGGATTGGGATCTTTTTAGAAATCAGCAAAGGGGGACCAAGAAATTGATAAAGGGAAAATGGAATATGAGCACAAACTAGCGAAAAATACAAAAACAGATTGTAAAAGCTTCTATAGGTATGTGAAAAGGAAAAGACTGGCGAAGGTAAATGTAGGTCCTTTACAGTCAGAGATGGGAGAATTTATAATGGGGAATGAGGAAATGGCAGAGAAATTAAATAAATACTTTGTTTTTGTCTTCACGGAGGAAGACATAAAAAACCTCCCAGAAATACGAGAAAACCAAGGGTGTGACAAGAATGAGGAACTTAAAGAAACTATTATTAGTAAAAAAACAGTACATTGGGATAGTGGACGCATTGGTTATCATCTTCCAAAATTCTATAGATTCTGGAACGGTTCCTGCAGATTGGAGGATAGCAAATGTAACCCCACTATTTAAGAAAGGAGGGAGAGAGAAAACGGGGAACTACAGACCTGTTAGCCTCACATCAGTAGTTGGGAAAATGCTGGAATCTATTATAAAGGATGCAATAACTGGGCACTTAGAAACTAATAGTAAGATTGGGCAGAATCAACGTGGATTTATGAAAGGGAAATCCTGTTTGACAAACCTATCGGAGTTCTTTGAGGATGTAACTAGTGGAGTAGACAAAGGGGAACCGGTAGATGTGTATTTGGATTTTCAGAAGGCCTTCGATAAGGTCCCACACAAGAGGTTGGTGAACAAAATTAGGGCACATGGAATTGTGGGTAATATACTAGCATGGATTGAGAATTGGTTAACAGACAGAAAACAATGAGTAGGGATAAACGGGTCTTTTTCAGGATGGCAGGCTGTGACTAGTGGGGTACCGCAAGGATCGGTGCTTGGGCCCCAGCTATTCACAATCTATATCAATGATTTGGATGAGGGGACTAAATGTAACATTTCCAAATTTGCTGATGATACAAAGCTAGGTGGCAGTGTCAGTTGTGAAGAGGATGTGAAGAGGCTTCAAGGGGATCTCGACAGGCTCAGTGAGCGGGCGAGAGCATGGCAGATGGAATATAATGTGGATAAATGTGAAGTTATCCACTTTGGTAGAAAAAAACAGAAAGGCAGAGTATTTCCTAAATGGTGAAAGATTGGGGAATGCAGATGCTCAAAGGGACCTGGGTGTCCTTGTACATGAGTCACTGAAAGTGAATGTGCAGGTGCAACAAGTTCCTCAGGGCAGTGTCCTAGGCCCAACCATCTTCAGCTGTTTCATCAATGACCTTCCCTCCATCATAAGGTCAGAAGTGGGGATGTTCGCTGATGATTGCACACTGTTCAGCACCATTCGAGACTCGTGAGATACTGACGCAGTCCGTGTCCATATGCAGCAAGACCTGGACAACATTCAGACTTGGGCTGACAAGTGGCAAGTAACATTCGCACCACACAAGTGCCGGGCAATGACCATCTCCCCTTGACATTCAATGGCATTACCATTGCTGAATCCCCCACTATCAACATCCTGGGGGTTACCATTGATCAGAAACTGAACTGGACCAGCCACATAAATACTGTGGCTACAAGAGCAGGCCAGAGGCTGGGAATTCTGCGGCGAGTGTCTCACCTCCTGACTCCCCAAAGCCTTTCGACCATCTACAAGGCACAAGTCAGGAGTGTGATGGAATACTCCCCACTTGCCTGGATGAGTGCAGCTCCAACAACACTCAAGAAGCTCGACACCATTCAGGATAAAGCAGCCCGCTTGATTGGCACCCCATCCACCTTCAACATTCACTCCCTCCACCACCGGCGCACTGTGGCTGCAGTGTGTACCATCTACAAGATGCACTGCAGCAACTCGCCAAAGCTCCTTCAACAGCACCTTCCAAACCCGCGACCTCTACCACTTAGAAGGACAAGGGCAGCAGACGCATGGGAACATCACCACCTACAAGTTCCCCTCCAAGCCACACACCATCCTGACTTGGACCTGTATCGCCGTTCCTTCACTGTCGCTGGGCCAAAATCCTGGAACTCCCTTCCTAACAGCATTGTGGGTGTACCTACACCATATCGACTGCAGCGGTTCAAGGCGGCGGCTCACCACCTTCTCAAGGGCAATTAGGGATGGGCACTAAATGCAGGCCTAGCCAGCGACGCCCACATCCCATCAATGAATAAATAAAAAACAAGCCATTAGGAAGGCAAATGGTATGCTGGCCTTCATTACAAGAGGATTTGAGTACAGGAGTAAAGAAGTCTTACTCCAATTATATAGGGCCTTGGTGAGACCACACCTGGAGTACTGTGTATAATTTTTGTCTCCTTACCTAAGGAAGGATATACTTGCCATAGAGGGAGTGCAACAAAGGTGCACGAGATTGATTCCTGGGATGGCGGGACTGTCGTAGGAGAAGAAATTGAGTAAACGAGGCCTGTATTCTCTTGAATTCAGAAGAATGAAAGGGGATCTCATTGAAGCATACAAAATTATTACAGGGCTTGATAGGGTGGATGCTGGGAGAATGTTTCCCTTGGCTGGGGAGTCTAGAACCAGGGGCCACAGCCTCAAGATAAAGGGTAGGCCATTCAGGACTGAGATGAGAAGAAATTTCTTCACACAGAGGGTGGTGAATCTTTGGAATTCTCTACCCCAGAGGGCTGTGGAGGCTCAGTCATTGGGTATATTCAAAACAGAAGTCGATAGATTTCTGACTAGTAAGGGCATCAAGGGATATGGCGATAGGGCCGGTGAATGGAGTTGAGGCAGAAGATCAGCCATGATCTCATTGAATGGCGGAGCAGGCTCGAAGGGCCGAACGGCCGACTCCTGCTCCTATTTCTTATGTTCTTATGACCCAGCACGTCCCAAAGCCCTTCACAACAACCACTACTTGTATTTATATAGCGCCTTTAACGTAGTAAAACGTCCCAAGGTGCTTCACAGGAATATTGTAAGACAAAAAATTTGACACCGAGCCACACAGGGAGAAAATTAGGGCAGGTGACCAAAAGCTTAAGAGGGGGAAAATTTGAGCAGCACAGATATCTCGGGGGTGGGGGTTGTGGGTCTGAAGGAGATTACAGAGATAGGGAGGGGTCGAGGTCATGGAGGGAGTTGAAAACAAGGATGGGAATTCTGAAATCGAGGTGTTGCTGGACCGGTCAGCGAGCACAGGGGTGATGGGTGAACGGGATTTGGCCACAGTCAATGAAGTACTTTTGAAATGTAGGGAAAGGTGATAGCCAATATGCGCACAGCAAGCTCCCACAAACAGCTGTGTGATAAATAACCAGATAATTTTTTTCCCCCTCTAGGCTCACGCATCAAGAATGGCCACTTGGGTGCAGCAGCAGACGGTCCCAGGTCCATCAGGCGAGAGGGGCGGGGGGGTACAAAGTTCAAGCAGGAAATGAAAGACCATTCCCTACTCACATTGAGCCGCTCCATTGAGGCCGACTGTGGGTGGCAGGGTGTTCGAATGTAGACCAGGATCATTCGTACAATGTACGGCGGTGGGATGGTCTGAACATTTTCCGTTACTGGCAGCTCAATCTTCTGCTGTCTGTGGGATCAGATTAAAAAAGAATTGATCAGAGTAGTAAGCTCAAGGATAATGCCTGCTGAGCGAGCGGATAACAAAAGAAATCGGAGCAGGAGTAGGCCACTCACATGAGGTTAAACAGCCCGTCCAGATCTGAAAAAAGACTTTAAGGAGAAGAACAAAGAATTACATAGAACATCCAGCACAGAAACAGGCCAATCGGCCCGACAGGTTTATACTCCAGAGGAGCCTCCTCCCGCCCTGCCCCCCCGGATCCCTCTCCCTCATGTTCCGCATCAAGCCTCCCCTTAAATCCCTCGGTGCTCTCTGCTTCAGCCACTCCCTGTGGCAGCAAGTTCCACATTCTCACCGCTCTGTGTAAAGAAATTCCTCCTAAATGATTTTATTTGATTGATCCGTTAGTGACTATCTTATATTGATGCGCCCTTGTTCTGCACGCCTCCACAAGTGCAAACAGTTTCTCCACAACAACCCAATCGAACCTCTATCTGGTCTCCGGTCAGTCGTCTCTTCTCCAGAGAAACTGGCCCCAGCCTATTCGACCTTTCCTGATTGTTCCATCCTCTCTCAGTCCGTAACATTCTTGTAAATCTTTTCTGCACTTTCCAGTGTTATACAGTGACAGACCTGTACCCACCAGTACTGTACCCCAGTGTTATACAGTGACAGACCTGTACCCACCAGTACTGTACCCCAGTGTTATACAGTGACAGACCTGTACCCACCAGTACTGTACCCCAGTGTTATACAGTGACAGACCTGTACCCACCAGTACTGTACCCCAGTGTTATACAGTGACAGACCTGTACCCACCAGTACTGTACCCCAGTGTTACACAGTGACAGACCTGTACCCACCAGTACTGTACCCCAGTGTTATACAGTGACAGACCTGTACCCACCAGTACTGTACCCCAGTGTTATACAGTGACAGACCTGTACCCACCAGTACTGTACCCATGTTATAGTGACAGACCTGTACCCACCAGTACTGTACCCATGTTATACAGTGACAGACCTGTACCCACTAGTACTGTACCCCAGTGTTATACAGTGACAGACCTGTACCCACCAGTACTGTACCCGTGTTATACAGTGACAGACCTGTACCCACCAGTACTATAACCCAGTGTTATACAGTGACAGATCTGTACCCACCAGTACTGTACCCCAGTGTTATACAGACAGACCTGTACCCACCAGTACTGTACCCCAGTGTTATACAGTGACAGACCTGTACCCACCAGTACTGTACCCCAGTGTTAGTGACAGACCTGTACCCACCAGTACTGTACCCCAGTATTACAGTGACAGACCTGTACCCACCAGTACTGTACCCCAGTGTTATACAGTGACAGACCTGTACCCACCAGTACTGTACCCGTGTTATACAGTGACAGACCTGTACCCACCAGTACTGTACCCATGTTATACAGTGACAGACCTGTACCCACTAGTACTGTACCAGTGTTATACAGTGACAGACCTGTACCCACCAGTACTGTACCCCAGTGTTATACAGTGACAGACCTGTACCCACCAGTACTGTACCCCAGTGTTATAGTGTGACAGGCCTGTACCCACCAGTACTGTACCCCAGTGTTATACAGTGACAGACCTGTACCCATCAGTACTGTACCCCAGTGTTATACAGTGACAGACCTGTACCCACCAGTACTGTACCCCAGTGTTATAGTGACAGACCTGTACCCACCAGTACTGTACCCGTGTTAGTGACAGACCTGTACCCACCAGTACTGTACCCCAGTGTTAGTGACAGACCTGTACCCACCAGTACTGTACCCCAGTGTTATACAGTGACAGACCTGTACCCACCAGTACTGTACCCCAGTGTTATACAGTGACAGACCTGTACCCACCAGTACTGTACCCCAGTGTTATACAGTGACAGACCAGTACCCACCAGTACTGTACCCCAGTGTTATACAGTGACAGACCTGCACCCATCAGTACTGTACCCCAGTGTTATACAGTGACAGACCTATACCCACCAGTACTGTACCCCAGTGTTATACAGTGACAGACCTATACCCACCAGTACTGTACCCCAGTGTTATACAGCTGAAAATGCTCAATTCAGAACGTCCAAATCTATAATTATACTATTGAAGATTATTGAGACAGATCCAGTGGATACGACATGAAACTTTCATATTTATTGGTTTACTGAGCTCCTAATAACAACACTGCACAGTGTCCCTGACTAGGGGTTTCCACATCTTACACAGTGCACCCCCCAACACCAGGCCTAGAATGCACACTGCAGTCAGGTAGAGCAACACGGATAGTCTGCAGGTAAGCACCGGCTGCGACACTAATCTATTCAGGGACTTGTGGACCTTCATTAGAAAAGGATACTGAACGACTCACAGACATTCGTGTCCAGATCATACAGGCAGCTGCAAACCTCCCGGGGGTCAGAGGTAAATCCAGACAGCTGGAAGGAGAGAAATAGGACATGTAACGTGCAAAATAGCCAACATCTCACATCAGTGCTACAAAGAGGACAATATGTTAGAATGAGACTTGAGCTCAAGTCATTACGTAAATAGAATTACACTCCAATGCCATCCAGAGACCCAAGGCTGGCGCTGCACCATGACTGTTGACATGGCAAAACTCAATGGGAAATTGAGGGAGGGGTGGGAGCGGGAGGCGGAGGGAGTGCACGAGAGGGAGCGGGAGGCGGGGCCAGAGGGTGAGGGGGGGGGGGGGGGGAGCGAGGCGGGAGAGCGAGAGAGAAGGTATTCTGTAGTATCATAAACAAAAGACTTATAAACTTCCTTGAGGAGCACAATGTCTTGAGTAAAAGCCAAATTGGATTCCTGCCAAACTATAGAACATCAGATCATATCTTCACCCTACAGACCCTAATTGACAAACACGTTCATCAAAACAAAAGCAAAATCTACGCATGCTTTATAGATTTCCAGAAGGCTTTCGATTCCATCTGGCATGACGGTTTATTCCTGAAACTTATCGAAAGCGGGGTAGGGGGAAAAACATATGATGTAATTAAGTCAATGTATACAAACAACAAACGTGCAGTTAAAATTCGAGACAAACAAACAAAATACTTCCCACAGGGGCGGGGGGTGACGCAGGGCTCGCCAATCTCACCGACACTCTTTAATGTTTACATAAATGAATTGGCAAAACTACTTGAACAATCTACAGCACCCGGCCTCACCCTATATGAATCCAAGGTTAAATTCCTCCTCTATGCAGACGACCTGGTTCTGCTGTCACCAACTAAGGAGGGTCTACAGCAGAACCTGGATCTGCTGGAGTCGTACTGCCAGACTTGGGCCCTGACAATAAATCCCCAAAAAACCAAAGTCCTTGTGTTCCAGCAAAGATCCAAAATAAATTTCACACTAGGAACAACCAAAATTGAACAAACCACTAACTACACATACTTGGGCTTAAAAATCAGTTCTACGGGAAATTTCAAACTGGCTGTGAATGAACAAAGAGAAAGCAAGAAGGGCTTTCTATGCCATTAAAAAATCAATCCAAATAGAAATCCCAATTAGCATTTGGCTCAAAATTTTCAAATCAGTAATTGAACCAATTGCACTCTATGGCAGTGAAGTGTGGGGACCGCTAACACAACAAGAATTTGCAAAATGGGACAAACACCCAATTGAGATCCTACATGCAGAATTCTGTAAAAGTATCCTCCGGACTCAAAGGAAAACCGTAAACAATGCATGCAGGGCAGAACTAGGCCAATATCCATTAATAATCACTATCCAAAAAAGAGCCACCAAATTTTGGAAACACCTAGAAATGAGCAACCCCCAATGCTATCATTACGAAGCCCTGAAATGCCAAGAGAGGACCATAAAGAAGAATACCCTCAGTCAACTAGTCCTGGGACTCAGTGAAGTAACTACTAACACTACTAACAATAACCAGCCCCAGGACAGTGACAGCGTAACACAAAGAATTCGACCCAACACAATCGTCGCTAAGCAAAAGGAAAAATATGTCATATTGGGCAGAAACAACAAAAACCCAAAGCAAACTCAATTGTTACTTGGCCCTAAACAGACAATACAACATGGCTGATTACCTGACCATGGTAAAGGATAGCAAACTGAGAAAAACCTCAACAATGTACAGGCTTAGTGAACAAATGTAAGAAGTCACACAACACCAGGTTATAGTCCAACAGCTTTATTTGAAATCACAAGCTTTCGGAGCGCTGCTCCTTCTTCAGGTGAAGTGGAGAAATGCATAAAGACACAGCTTATATAGTCAGAGAATCATGTCAGATGTTTACAGGTAACCTTTCCAACTGCCATTTATCACACCTCGGCAGAGAGATAATCACAGCAGTCAAAGGTGTGAATGGTGTCCAAACAGGTCAGTCAGGGAAACATTACATCAAAGAACAATGAGGTGGGGTCACAAGGGGTCAAATATTGCAGATGCTGGGGTCTGTATGAAAAACAAAAAAACAGACAAAAAACATTTTTTTTGGCTGGAAATCACAGCAGGTCCGGCCGCATCTGTGTAGAGAGAACAAGCCAATGTCGACTCGAGTCTGGATGACCCTGCGTCAGGTGGGGTTACATGTAGCGTGACATGAACCCAAGATCTCGGTTGAGGCCGTCCTCATGGGTGCGGAACTTGGCTATCAGTTTCTGCTCGACGATTTTGCGTTGTCGTGTGTCTCGAAGGCCGCCTTGGAGAATGCTTACCCGAAGATCAGAGGCTGAATGTCCTTGACTGCTGAAGTGTTCCCCGACTGGGAGGGAACACTCCTGCCTGGTGATTGTTGCGCGGTGTCCGTTCATCCGTTGTCGCAGTGTCTGCATGGTCTCGCCGACGTACCATGCTTTGACTGCTGTGATTATCTCTCTGCCGAGGTGTGATAAATGGCAGTTGGAAAGGTTACCTGTAAACATCTGACATGATTCTCTGACTATATAAGCTGTGTCTTTATGCATTTCTCCACTTCACCTGAAGAAGGAGCAGCGCTCCGAAAGCTTGTGATTTCAAATAAAGCTGTTGGACTATAACCTGGTGTTGTGTGACTTCTTACATTTGTCCACCCCAGTCCAACTCCGGCATCTCCACACCAAGACTTAGTGAACATAGCCTGGCGATCGAAAAAGGTAGACACAGGCAGACCCGGCTACCAAGAGAGGACAGGATATGCTCTCACTGCAGTCAGGAGTGGTGGAGACAGAGATGCACTTCCTCACAGCTTGTAGAAAATATCAGGGCATAAGGGAGAACTTCTACCCAAAATTCACAAAAATATGCCCGGAATTCAGAAATTTGAATGACGACCAAAAAACTCCCATACCTACTAGGGGAAGAGAGAAATTGTGTAACACTAGCGGCACACTATGTTACAGCTTGCCATAAACAGAGGGACAACCACTAAATATAAGAAGAGAGTATATATAAATTATATGAAAGTATATTTATACACTCAGGGATATATCGGTTTATAACACTGTATGGAGAGATCTGTATTTTTGTGCACAAACATGAATGTTTTTTCGATGCTTTGGCAACATAAAATGTAACTTGTCATGCCAATAAAGTGATTTGAATTGAATTGAGACGGGCGAGAGAGAGAGAGAGAGACGGGAGGGAGAGAGAGAGAGAGAGGAGGAGAGAGAGAGGCGGGAGAGAGAGAGAGGCGGGAGAGAGAGAGAGAGAGGCGGGAGAGAGAGAGAGAGGCGGGAGAGAGAGAGAGAGAGGCGGGAGAGAGAGAGAGAGAGGCGGGAGAGAGAGAGAGGCGGGAGAGAGAGAGAGGCGGGAGAGAGAGAGGCGGGAGAAGAGAGAGGCGGGAGAGAGAGAGAGGCGGGAGAGAGAGAGAGGCGGGAGAGGAGAGAGAGGCGGGAGAGAGAGAGAGGCGGGAGAGAGAGAGAGGCGGGAGAGAGAGAGAGGCGGGAGAGAGAGAGAGAGACGGGAGAGAGAGAGAGACGGGAGAGAGAGAGAGGACGGGAGAGAGAGAGAGGCGGGAGAGAGAGAGAGGCGGGAGAGAGAGAGAGGCGGGAGAGAGAGAGAGGCGGGAGAGAGAGAGAGGCGGGAGAGAGAGAGAGAGGCGGGAGAGAGA
>NC_140992.1:157317121-157382121 GCF_052327205.1 Somniosus microcephalus | reverse complement strand
CATCCCCCCTCCCGCCTCCATCCCCCCTCCCTCCCTCCCCCCTCTCTCCCTCTCTCCCCCCCTCCCCCCCTCTCTCCCTCTCTCCCTCCCTCGCCCTCCCTCCCTCGCCCTCCCTCCCTCGCTCTCCCCCTCCCTCCCTCGCCCTCCCCCTTCCTCCCTCACACTCCCTCACCCTCGCCTCCCTCCCTCTTCTTCCCCCTTCCACCCTCTCCCTCCCGCACCCTCCCTCACCCCCTCCCTCCCTCTCTCTCCCCTCTCCCCTCTCTCCCCACCCTCCCTCTGTCCCCCTCCCTCCCTCGCTCTCCCCCTCCCTTCTCCCTCCCCCTCCCTCTCCCTCCCCTCCCCCTCCCCCTCCCTCTCCCTCCCTCTCCCTCCCTCCCTCTCCCTCCCTCTCTTCTCCCCCTCCATCACTATCTCTCCCCTCCCTCCATCACTGTCTCCTCTCCCTCCCTCTCCGCCTCCCTCTCCTCCCTCTCTCTCCCCCTCCCCCTCCCTCTCCCCTTCCTCCCCCTCCCTCTCCCCCTCCCTCTCCCCCTCCCTCTCACTCCCCATTCCTCTCACTCCCCATCATTCTCCCCATCCCTCTCACTCCCCATCCCTCTGACTCCCCCTCCCTCTTGCCCTCCCTCTCTCTCCCCTCCCTCCCTCCCTTGCTCTCTCCCTCCCTCCCCCTCTCCCTCCTTTTCTCTTCACCTCCCTCCATCACTCTCCCCTCCCTCCATCACTGTCTCCACTCCCTCCCTCCCTCTCCCCCTTACCCTCCCTCTCCCCCTCCCCCTCCCTCTCCCCCTCCCTCTCCCTACCCCTTCCCGCCCCTTCCCTTTTTCTCCCCTTCCCTCCCTCTCTCTCCCCTTCCCTCCCTCTCTCTCCCCCTCCCTCCCTCTCTCGCCCCCTCCCTCCCTCTTTCGCCCCCTCCCTCCCTCTCTCGCCCCCTCCTCCCTCCTCTCTCCCCCCCTCCCTCCCCCTCCCTCCCTCTCTCTCGCCCTCTCTCCCCCTCCCTCCCTCTCTCTCCCCCTCCCTCCCTCTCTCTCCTCCCTCTCTCTCCCCCTCCCTCCCTCTCTCTCCCCCTCCCTCCCTCTCTCTTGCTTCCCCCTCCCTCTCTTCCTCTCTCTCTCTCCCTCCCTCCCCCTCTCTCCCTCTCTCCCCCCTCCCTCTCCCCCTCTCTCGTCCCCTCCCTCTCCCCCTCTCTCCTCCCCTCCCTCTCCCCCTCTCTCCTCCCCTCCCTCTCCCCTCCCCTCCCTCTCCCCCTCTCTCCTCCCCTCCCTCTCCCCTCCCCTCCCTCTCCCCCTCCCTCTCCCCCTCCCTCTCCCCCTCCCTCTCCCCCTCCCTCTCTCTCCCCCTCTCTCCCCCCTCTCTCCCCCCTCTCTCCCACTTTCTCCCTCCTCTCTCCCCCTTTCTCCCTCTCACTCTCCCTCCCTATCTCTCCCACTCCCTTCCTCTCTTTCCCACTCCCTTCCTCTCTCTCCCTCTCGCTCTCCCCCCCTCTCTCACTGCCACCCTCTCTCTCCCCCTCTCTCTCACTGCCACCCTCTCCCCCCTCTCTCTCCCCCTCTCTCTCTCCCCCTCTCTCTCTCCCCCTCTCTCTCTCCCCCTCTCTCTCTCTCCCCTCTCTCTCCCCCCTCTCTCCCCCCCTCTGTCTCTCCCCCCTCTGTCTCTCCCCCCTCTGTCTCTCCCCCCTCTGTCTCTCCCCCCTCTGTCTCTCCCCCCTCTGTCTCTCCCCCCTCTGTCTCTCCCCCCTGTCTCTCCCCCCTCTCTCTCTCCTCTCTCCCCCCTCTCGCCCCCCTCTCTCTCGCCCCCCTCTCTCTCGCCCCCCTCTCTCTCCCCCCCTCTCTCTCCCCCCCTCTCTCTCCCCCCCTCTCTCTCCCCCCCTCTCTCTCGCCCCCCTCTCTCTCTCCCCCTCTCTCTCTCCCCCTCTCCCCCTCTCTCTCTCCCCCCCTCTCTCCTCCCATCTCTCCTCCCCTCTCTCTCCCCCCTCTCTCCCCCCCTCTCTCTCGCCCCCCTCTCTCTCCCCCCTCTCTCTCTCCCCCTCTCTCTCCCCCTCTCTCTCCCCCCCTCTCTCCTCCCCTCTCTCTCTCTCCCCCTCTCTCTCCCCCACTCTCTCTCCCCCCCACTCTCCCCCCCCCTCTCTCCCCCCCCCTCCCCCCTCTCAATTCAATTCAATTCAATTCAATTAAAATCGCTTTATTGGCATGATAAGGTACATCTTATGTTGCCAAAGCATCGAAAAACATTTATGGTTGAACACATAAACGCAGATCTATTCATACAGCGTACAAACAGATAAATCCCTGAGTGTATAAATATACATTCATGTAATTTGTATATACTCTTTTCTTATATTTAGTGGTTGTCCCTCTGTTTATGGCAAGCTGTAACATAGTGTGCCGCTAAGGTTACACAATTTCTCTCTTCCCCTAGTAGGTATGGGAGTTTTTGGTCGTCATTAAAATTTCTGAATTCCGGGCATATTTTTGTGAATTTTGGGTAGAAATTCTCCCTTATGCCCTGATATTTTCTACAAGCTGTGAGGAAGTGCATCTCTGTCTCCACCATTCCCTGACTGCAGTGACAGCATATCCTGTCCTCCCTTGGTAGCCGGGTCTGCCTGTGTCTACCTTTTTCGATCGCCAGGCTATGTTCACTAAGTCTGTACATTGTCAAGGTTTTTCTCATTTTGCTATCCTTTACCCTGGTCAGGTAATCAGCCATGTTGCATTGTCTGTTTAGGGCCAAGTAGCAATTGAGTTTGCTTTGGGTTTTTGTTGTTTCTGCCCAATATGACCTCCCTCCCTCCCTCCCTCTCTCCCCATCTCTCTACCCTCCCTCCCCCTCTCTCTCCCACTTACTCCCATCCTCTCGCTCCCCCTTACTCCCATCCTCTCTCTCCCCCTCACTCCCATCTTACCTCTCCCTCCCCCTCCCCCTCACTCCCTCTCTCACTACCTCCCTCCCCCTCTCCCTCCCTCTCTCCCTCCCTCCCTCCCTCTCTCTCCCCACCCTCCCTCTCTCCCCATCTCTCTACCCTCCCTCCCTCTCTCCCACCCTCTCTCTCCCACTTACTCCCATCCTCTCTCTCCCCCTCACTCCCATCTTCTCTCTCCCCCTCCCTCCCCCTCACTCCCTCTCTCATTCCCTCCCTCCCTCTCTCCCGCCCCCTCTCCCTCTCTCCCTGCCTCTCTCCCCTCCCTCGCTCCCCCTCCCCCCTCTCTTTCCCACCTCCCACTCTCTCCTCCCCCTCCTCCCACCTCTCCCTCCCTCTCCCCCCCTCCCCCCTCTCTCCCTCCCCTCCCTCCCTCCCTCCCTCTCCCCTCCCTCTCCCCCTCCCTCCCTCTCCCCCTCCCTCTCTCCCCCTCCCCCTCTCACCCCCTCCCCCCCTCTCCCCCTCTCCCCCTCTCTCCCTCTCTCTCTCCCTCTCTCCCCCTCTCTCCCCCTCTCCCCCCTCCCCCCCTCCCTCCCCCTCTCTCTCTCTCTCCCCCTCCCTCCCCCTCTCTCTCTCTCTCCCCCTCCCTCCCCCTCTCTCTCTCTCTCCCCCTCATTTAATTCAAATCGCTTTATTGGCATGACAAGGTACATCTTATGTTGCCAAAGCATCGAAAAACATTCATGGTTGTACACAAAAATACAGATCTATCCATACAGTGTATAAACAGATATATCCCTGAGTGTATAAATATACATTCATATATACTCTTTTCTTATATTTAGTGGTTGTCCCTCTGTTTATGGCAAGCTGTAACATAGTGTGCCGCTAAGGTTACACAATTTCTCTCTTCCCCTAGTAGGTATGGGAATTTTTGGTCATCATTCAAATTTCTGAATTCTGGGCATATTTTTGTGAATTTAGGGTAGAAATTCTCCCTTATGCCCTGATATTTTCTACAAGCTGTGAGGAAGTGCATCTCTGTCTCCACCACTCCCTGACTGCAGTGAGAGCATATCCTGTCCTCTCTTGGTAGCCGGGTCTGCCTGTGTCTACCTTTTTCGATCGCCAGGCTATGTTCACTAAGTCTGTACATTGTCAAGGTTTTTCTCAGTTTGCTATCCTTTACCCTGGTCAGGTAATCAGCCATGTTGCATTGTCTGTTTAGGGCCAAGTAGCAATTGAGTTTGCTTTGGGTTTTTGTTGTTTCTGCCCAATATGACAGGTATTTTTCCTTTTGCTTAGCGACGATTGTGTTGGGTCGAATTCTTTGTGTTACGCTGTCACTGTCCTGGGGCTGGTTATTGTTAGTAGTGTTAGTAGTTACTTCACTGAGTCCCAGGACTAGTTGACTGAGGGTATTGGCATTTCAGGGCTTCGTAATGATAGCATTGGGGGTTGCTCATTTTTAGGTGTTTCCAAAATTTGGTGGCTCTTTTTTGGAGGCTCCCCCTCTCTCTCTCCCCCTCCCTCTCACTTCCCATCACTCTCACTTCGCATCCCTCTCACTTCCCATCCCTCTCACTTCCCATCCCTCTCACTCCCCATCCCTCTCACTCCCCATCCCACTTGCCCTCCCTGCCCCCTCCCAGGCCCCTCCCTCCATCTCCCCCTCCCTGCCCCCTTCCAGGCCCCTCCCTCCATCTCCCCCTCCCAGCCCCCTCCCTCCCTCCCTTGCCCCTCCCTCTCCCTCCTCGCCCCAACCCCCCTCCCTCCTTCCCCTCACCCCCCTCTCTACCTCCCCCTCCCTCTGTTTATTTCGAAGTGCTGTTCGTGGTGTTTGGTTTTGTCCCAGAATGTACAAACTGCACTGTTTTGTTCCATTTTTCACAACTTTAACCTGAAGGAAATGCTCGAAGAGGCATAGGTAACATTCCCCCCCCCCCGCCAACCCCCTCGTTTCTTCCACTGTAAAGGTGTTGGGAAGTGCAGCCGCCCGTGTGTTGAGCGAGAGGCGAATCTGTACCCTCGCCACACAAGGGGCGGGAGCTCCTGGTCTGAGCCCTCGGCGGGCCTGAGAGCAACTGGGCCCTCGGCGGGGCTGAGAGAGACTCTGGGCCCTTGGCGGGGTTGTGTGAGACTCCGGGCCCTTGTTGGGGTTGTGTGAGACTCCAGGCCCTCGGCGGGGCTGAGAGAGACTCCGGGCCCTCGGCTGGGTTGTGTGAGACTCCGGGCCCTCGGCAGGGTTGTGTGAGACTCCGGGCCCTCGGCGGGGTTGTGTGAGACTCCAGGCCCTCGGCGGGGTTGTGTGAGACTCCGGCCCTTGGCGGGTTTGTGTGAGACTCCGGGCCCTCGGCGGGTTTGTGTGAGACTCCGGGCCCTCAGCTGGGTTGTGTGAGACCCCGGGCCCTCGGCGGGTTTGTGTGAGACTCCGGCCCTCGGCGGGTTTGTGTGAGACTCCGGGCCCTCGGCGGGTTTGTGTGAGACTCCGGGCCCTCGGCAGGTTTGTGTGAGATTCCGGGCCCTCAGCGGGTTTGTGTGAGACTCCGGCCCTCGGCGGGTTTGTGTGAGACTCCGGGCCCTCGGCGGGGTTTGTGTGAGACTCCGGGCCCTCGGCGGGTTTGTGTGAGACTCCGGGCCCTTGGCGGGGTTTGTGTGAGACTCCGGGCCCTCGGCGGGTTTGTGTGAGACTCCGGGCCCTCGGCGGGTTTGTGTGAGACTCCGGGCCCTCGGCGGGTTTGTGTGAGACTCCGGGCCCTCGGTGGGGCTTGTGTGATACTCCGGGCCCTCGGCGGGTTTGTGTGAGACTCCGGGCCCTCGGAGGGTTTGTGTGAGACTCCGGGCCCTCGGCGGGGTTGTGTGAGACTCCGGGCCCTCGGCGGGGTTGTATTAGGCTCCGGGCCCTCGGCTGGGTTGTGAGAGACTCTGGGCACTCGGCGGGTTTGTGTGAGACTCCGGGCCCTCGGCGGGGTTGTATTAGGCTCCGGGCCCTCGGCTGGGTTGTGAGAGACTCTGGACACTCGGCAGGGCTGTGTGAGACTGCGGGCCCTCGGCGGGGTTGTGTGAGACTGCGGGCCCTCGGCGGGGTTGTGTGAGACTCCGGGCCCTCGGCGGGGTTGTGTGAGACTCCGGGCCCTCGGCGGGGTTGTGTGAGACTCCGGGCCCTCGGCGGGGTTGTGTGAGACTCCGGCCCTCGGCGGGGTTGTGTGAGACTCCGGGCCCTCTGCGGGGTTGTGTGAGACTCCGGCCCTCGGCGGGGTTGTGTGAGACTCTGGGCCCTCGGCGGGGTTGTGTGAGACTCTGGGCCCTCGGCGGGGTTGTGTGAGACTCTGGGCCCTCGGCGGGGTTGTGTGAGACTCCGGGCCCTCGGCGGGGTTGTGTGAGACTCCGGGCCTTCGGCGGGGTTGTGTGAGGCTCCGGGCCCTCGGCGGGGTTGTGTGAGGGCCCGGGCCCTCGGCTGGCTTGTGGGATGATCCGGGCCCTCGGCGGGGTTGTGTGAGACTCCGGGCCCTCGGCGGGGCTGTTTGAGGATCCGGGCCCTCGGCGGGGCTGTTTGAGGATCCGGGCCGTCAGCGGGGTTGTGTGAGGATCCAGGCCCTCGGCGGGGCTGCGTGAGGATCCGGGCCCTCTTCGCGGTTGTGTTACGCCTTGAGCCCTCGGCGGGGTTGTGTGAGACTCCGGGCCCTCGGCGGGGTTGTGTGAGACTCCGGGCCCTCGGCGGCAGGGAGCTGGAGAAATGTCCCTGACACCCACCCAGGCTCTGCTCACCTCTCTGCTGACTGAATTTAGTTCCTGTCTGCAGGCCGTAGCTGGAAACTCTGTCTGATCCTTACACAGATCTTCACAATACTTGCATTTAATGTAAAACAACATCGCAAAGCGCTTTGCAGGCGTGTAATATAAAAAGACGGAGAATCAGATCTCCAGTGTTGCCCTTCCTCTACCAGTGGGCATGGCAGGATATCCGTTGTATAACTGACCACAGTAGCCACACACTGCCTCAGTTTATCTTGGGTCTCTGTTAGTTTGATTAGAACTCAGGTTAGATTATTTTATTGGAATCATGGGATATGGCGATAGTGCAGGAAAGTGGAGTTGAGGTAGAAAATCAGCCATGATCTTATTGAATGGCAGAGCAGGCTTGAGGGGCCGAATGGCCTACTCCTGCTCCTATTTCCTATGTTCTTATATGCTCTAATCTCGTCTATCAGATGGACATCCTGCTACCTCGACCCCATTTTCACTAAACTCCTGACCATCCAATTTCCCTCAGCTGACATTATAAATGGTTCCCTCTCTTCAGTTACTACCCCTTCCCTTCAAAACCACTGTCATCGCCCCTTCAAAACATCGACCTCTCTGTCCTGATCAACTACAACCCCATCTCCAACCGCCTTTTCCTTTGAGATTCTTGCAGGTGTTCCAAGGTGAACTGCTTATTTTACCTGGTGCCGTAACATTTGGGGATGTAGTATATGAGTAATTTAAGACACGACATTTGCTAAATGTAACATGTTTGGGAGGAAAAAGATGACTGTTTCCCAAAGCCCATGCCTGGATTTGTTGTTGACTAGTTTACAGAGATTAATTGCTGTGATTAATCAACAACTCCATTATCATTGTATCATGTGACTACCAGGTGGCAGAAGGGAAACTAGAGGGACCTTGTTCTTTTTTATGTCTAGCATTTTCCATGCT
The DNA here is from genome assembly GCF_052327205.1 of Somniosus microcephalus. Lineage (NCBI taxonomy): Eukaryota > Metazoa > Chordata > Chondrichthyes > Squaliformes > Somniosidae > Somniosus > Somniosus microcephalus. The sequence goes on along the minus strand of NC_140992.1, from coordinate 157,374,563 downwards.
ACATCGAGTCTGCAGCACAGAAACAGGCCATTCGGCCCAACAGGTCTATGCTGGTGTTTAGGCTCCACATGAGCCTCCTCCCACCCGACTTCACTTAACCCTATCGGCATAACCTTCTATTCCTATCTCCCTCTGGTGCTTATCTAGCTTCCCCTTAAACTTGCCTACATTATGCACATGGTGAATGGATGCATGTGCATTTAATTTCTTTTTGATGCTGTTGGTTGCTGGAGACCTGTTGGCCAGGACACCAAGAGAACTCGCTGCTCCTCCACGCATAATACACATGGTGGATGCTGAATCATTGAGTATATTCAAGGCTGAGAGCGATAGATTGTTGGACTCTTGGGAATCAAGGGATATGGGATGACGTAATAAAGACTCACTACGCACTTGGTTGTACATAAAGCAAGGCTTTAATCGACTTGTAACAAAACATGGAGGTCTAGTTAGTAGTCACTAGCTTCCTGTTTCCAGACTGTCTCTGGCCAAGGTGGGCCCACGCCCGAGTATTTATACTCCTCGGGCGGCGCCCTCAGCTGGCCGTTCAGTAGTACTTCTTGTAGAAGTTGCGATTTATGACATGGGGATTGGGCGAGAAAGTTGAGGTTGAAGATCAGCCATGATCTTATTGAATGGTGGACAGGGCCGTATGGCCTAGTCCTGCTCCTAATTCTTATGTTCTTTAGTAGCCAAGGGATTGTGAACATTCACCTGAGCCTGATCAGGCTGCAGTCACCAACTCTAAATGGACTTAATCCTGCAAGATTTGGTCACATGACTTTTACTGAAGTCTGCAAATGTGTCGACAGAAAGGTATTTCCTTAAATTTTTAATTTTTAAAAATTCATACACAGAATGTGGGCATCGCTGGCAAGGCCGGCATTTATTGCCCGTCTTTAATTGCTCTTGTCAAGGTGGTGGTGGGCCACCTTCTTGAACCGCTGCAGTCTGTTTGGTGAAGGTTCTCCCATAGTGCTGTTAGGGAGGGAATTCCAGGATTTTGACCCAGCGCTGATGAAGGATCGGTGATATATTTCCAAGTCAGGATGGTGTGAGACTTTGTGGGGAACTTGGAGGTGATGGTGTTCCCATGCGCCTGCTGCCCTTGTCCTTCTAGGTGGTAGAGGTCGAGGGTTTGGGAGGTGCTGTCGAAGAAGCCTTGGTGAGTTGCTGCAGTGCATCTTGTAGATGGTACACACTGCAGCCACGGTGCACCAGTGGTGGAGGGAGTGAATGTTTAAGGTGGTGGATGGGGTGCCGATCCAGGTGGTGGCTTTGTCCTGGATGGTGTTGAGCTTCTTCAGTGTTGTTGGAGTTGCACTCATCCAGGCAAGTGGAGAGTATTCCATCACACTCCTTACTTATGCCTTGTAGATAGTGGAAAGGTTGTGGGGAGTCAGGAGGTGAGACACTCGCTGCAGAACACCCAGCTTCTGACCTGCTCTTGTAGCCACAGTATTTATGTGGCTGGTCCAGTTAAGTTTCTGGTCAATGGTGACCCCCAGGATGTTGATGGTGGTGGATTTGGCGATGCTAATGCTGTTGAATATCAAGGGGTGGTGGTAAGACTCTCGCTTGTTAGGCATGGTCATTGCCCGGCACTTGTGTGGCGCGAATGTCACTTGTCCTGGTGATTTGCTGGATTATTTTACGGGTGACGTATTGGTGAGAGAATTGTGATGCTATTTGATTGCAAAGTCCAGAGCACTTATTTCTACCACCAAAGGCTCTCACAGATATTTAAAGAAAAAAGACTTGCATTTATATCGCGCCTTTCACCACCTCGGGACGTCCCGAAGCCCCCGGCCCTAACCCTGAACTCACATCTTCCTCCCGTTTCTCCCCGATCTCCCCTCATACCTCTTGTCCATGAGACACATTTCCTGCTCCCTCGAACCTATTCCCACCAAACTGCTGACCACCCAACTTCCTTTTCTGGCTCCCATGTTAGCTGATATTGTTAATGGTTCTCTCTCCTCAGGTACTGTCCCCCTCTCCCTCAAATCTGCCGTCATCACCCCTCCTCAAAAAACCAACCCTTGACCCTTCCGTCCTTGCAAACTACCGCCCCATCTCCGACCTCCCTTTCCTCTTCAAAGTCCTTAAACTTTGGAGTTGCACTCATCCGCCTCCCAAATCCATTCCCACAACTCCATGTTTGAATCATTCCAGTCTGATTTCCACCCCTGCCACAGTACTGAAATGGCTCATATCAAAGTCACAAATAACATCCTTTGTGACTGTGACTGTGGTAAACTATCCCTCCTTGTCCTTCTTGACTTGTCTGCAGCCTTTGACATGGTTGACCACCCCATCTCTCTCCAGCGCCTCGTCCAGCTGGGTGGGACTGCACTCGCCTGGTTCTATTCTTATTTATCTAATCGTAGCCAGAGAATCGCCTGCAGTGGCTTCTCTTCCCGCTCCCGCATCGTTACCTCTGGTGTCCCCCAAGGATCTATCCTTGGCCCCCTCCTGTTTTTCATCTACATGTTGTCCCTTGGCGACATCATCCGAAAACACAGCATCAGTTTCCACATGTACGCTGACGACACCCAGCTCTACCTCACCACCACTTCTCATCCACAGTGTCTAAATTGTCAGACTGCTTGTCCGACATCCAGTTCTGGATGAGAAGAAATTTTCTCCAATTAAATATTGGGAATGTTTTTGGTCCCCGCCACAAACTCCATTCCCTAGCCACTGACTCCATCCCTCTCCCTATCATCTGTCTGAGGCTGAACCACACTGTTCGCAACCTTGGTGTCTTAATGAGTTTCCGACCACATATCCGCAGCATAAATAAGACTGCCTATTTCCACCTCCATAACATCGCCCATCTCCGCCCCTGCTTCAGCTCATCCGCTGCTGAAACCCTCATCCATTCCTTTGTTACCTCCAGACTTGACTATTCCAATGCACTCCTGGCTGGCCTCCCACGTTTTACCCTATGTAAATTTGAGGTCATCCAAAACTCGGCTGCCCGTGTCCTAACTTGCACCAAATCCCATTCACCCATCCACCTCTGTGCTCACTGACCTACATTGGCTCCCGGTTAAGCAATGTCTCAATTTCAAAATTGTCATCCTTATTTTCAAATCACTCCATGGCCTCGCGCCTCCCTATCTCTGTAATCGCCTCCAACCCTCTAATTCTGCCCCCTTAAGCATCCCTGATTATAATCGCTCAACCATTGGTGGCCGTGCCTTCTGTTGCCTGGGCCCTAAGCTCTGAAATTCCCTCCCTAAACCTCTCCGCCTTGCTACCTCTCTGTCCTCCTTAAAATCTACCTCTTTGTCCAAGCTTTTGGTCACCTGCCCTAATTTCTCCTTATGTGGCTCCGTGTCAAATCTGTTTGTCTTATAAACCTCCTGTGAAGCACCTTGGGACATTTTACTATGTTAAAGGCGCTGTATAAATACAAATTGTTGTTGTTTACAGCCATTGAAGTACATTTGATGTCTAGTCACTGCTGTAATGAAGGAAACACGGCGGCCAATTAGAGCACAAACAGCTTCCACAAACAGCTATGTGATAATGACTAGATAATCTGTTTTAGTGATGTTGATTGAGTGGTAAATATTAGTCAGGACACCGGAGAGAACTCTCCTGCTTTTCTTTGAAATAGTGCTGTGGGATCTTTTACGTCCACCTGAGAGAGCAGATAGGACCTCGGCTTAACGTCTCATCTGAAAGAGGGCAACTGTGACAGTGCAGCTCCCTCAGCGCTGCACTGGGAGTGTCGGCCTGGTTTTTGTGCTCAAGTCTCTGGACTTGAACCCACAACCTTCTGACTCCGAGGCGACAGTGCTGCCCACTGAGCCATGGCTGACACCTAGGTTATGAAATCACACACTGGCTATGGTCAGATCATTGCCTGAAACAGACTGTAAATCCACTGAGATTAGCTGATTTATTTACAACTAGCTGGGGAGCCCCGTGTTGCGAGGGCAATTTTGGGGCGCTTGGTCTCCCTGCCCCTGTGTGTCCCCCCTCTCCCTGTCATATCCTCTCCCTGTCCTATCCCTCCCTCCCCTCCCCTCCTCTACCTCCCCTCCCCTCCTCTCCCTCCCTCCCCTCCCCTGTCTCCCTCCCCTGTCTCCCTCCCCCACCCCCACCCCTCCCCCACTCCCCCGCTCCCCTCTGTCCCTCTCTCCGGCCCCTCCCCCTACCTAGCGCCTGAGGTCCGGTGCTGTTCCGATAGCGGGAATGCTGAGCGGCGGCCGGCGCCGGGAGCGGGCTCTCGTGGGCGGCGCATGCGCGGTCAGTGCGGGCGGCGCATGCGCGGTCAGTGTGGGCGGCGCCCCCCCCGCGATTTCCCGAGGCTCCCCCCCCCGCGATTTCCCGAGGCTCTCCACCCCCCCCGCGCGATTTCCCGAGGCTCTCCCCCCCCCCCCCCCCCTATTAAATTGTTATTTAATTCCCTAACACATCATTAAAATATTTACCTTAGTCCCCTAACACACAGAAAGTGTGGGGGAAAAAATTGTGAAAAATCAAGATGGCGGCCACTCACCTCGGTTCAGAAGGATAAGGCCCGCCCACACATGCACCGATTGGTCGACCGGTCAGGTCACCGAAGCGTAGGATTGGTCAATCGTCGAGTCACTCGACACTCAACTGTAGGAAGGAACCCGCCGTCCGATTGGTGGACCTCGACGTCACACGGTCGCTAATGAGATGCTAATGAGCGGAATGCTGAACGTTTTTGGGATACCGCGGGCGGGATTTTTGTCCGGCCGAAACGTAAATACGCCTATGCCCGGTCCGGAATCGCAAGCTTTCTTTTGAGGCGACACGCGCGTCGGTACGCTCTAACTTTCAAACGTATAGAGAACGGACAGACATCGGGACAGACAGAAGAGCCGCTATAGACTAGCTGGGGAGCCCTGCGTTGCGAGGGCAATTTTGGGGCGCTTGGTCTCCCTGCCCCTGTGTGTCCCCCCCTCTCCCTGTCATGTCCTCTCCCTGTCCTATCCCTCCCCTTCCCTGTCCCATCCCTCCCCTCCCCCCCTCCTCTCCTCTCCCTCCCCTCCCCTCCCCTGTCTCCCCTCCCCTCCCCTGTCTCCCTCCCTCCCCTCCCCTGTCTCCCTCCCCTCCCCTCCCCGGTCTCCCTCCCTCCCTCCCCTCGCCTGTCTCCCTCCCTCCCCTCGCCCACCCCCACCCCTCCCCTCTGTCCCTCTCTCCGGCCCCTCCCCCTGCCTAGCGCCTGAGGTCCGGAGCTGAGGTCCCCTGCGTATCGCGCGGCTGATGGACGGCCGCTGTGGGCGGGCGGGCGGCGCATGCGCGGTCAGTGCGGGCGGCGCGTGCGCGGTCAGTGCGGGCGGTGCATGCGCGGTCAGTGCGGGCGGCGCAAGCCCCCCGCGATTTCCCGAGGCTCGCCCCCCCCCCGCGATTTCCCGAGGCTCTTCCCCCCCCCCGCGATTTCCCGAGGCTCCCCCCCCCCGCGATTTCCTGAGGCTCTCTCCCCCCCCCCCGCGATTTCCCGAGGCTCCCCCCCCCCCATTAAATTGTTATTTAATTCCCTGACACATCATTAAAATATTTACCTTAGTTCCCTAACACACAGAAAGTGTGGGGGAAAAAATTGTGAAAAATCAAGATGGCAGCCACTCACCTCGGTTCAGAAGGATAAGGCCCGCCCACACACGCACCGATTGGTCGACCGGTCAGGTCACCGAAGCGTAGGATTGGTCAATCGTCGAGTCACTCGACACTCAACTGTAGGATGGCACGCGCCCGTCCGATTGGTCGACCTCGACGTCACACGGTCGCTAATGAGATGCTAATGAGCGGAACGCTGAACGTTTTTCGGATACCGCGGGCGGGATTTTTGTCCGGCCGAAACGTAAATACACCTATGACCGGTCCGGAATCGCAAGCTTTCTTTTGAGGCGACGCGCACGTCGGTACGCTCTATAACTTTCAAACGTATAGAGAACAGACAGACAGACAGACATCGGGACAGACAGAAGAGCCGCTTTATATATATATAGATTAGTCAGCAGATCTGAGCTCCTCTCTGAGCAGTATCATCCCCCCGTCAAGTTTGTACATACCTTATGGGTGATGATTGATTTGTTCAGACATCCCACGTACAAATTCCTTTCCCCTCTGTCTTTCTAAGGGTTTTCTTGGCATTGACACTGATGAATTAAAAACACAATGCTGGAAACACTCCTCAGAACTATGGAAGGGTCATATGAACATAGGTTAGGCCAGGCAGCCCTTCGAGCCTGTTCCACCCTTCAATGAGATGATGCCTGATCTGCACCTCTGCTTCATTGACCCGCCTTGGCCCATATCCGTTGATAACCTTATCCAACTAAAATCTATCGATTTCAGTCTTAAATTCCAATTGACCCCAGCACCCACAGTCTGGTGGAGAGAATTCCAGATTTATCCTACCCTTTGTCTGAAAACATGCTTCCTGATTTCACTCCTAAATGGCCTAGCTCTCATTTTAAGCTTATGCCCCCTTGTTCTGGATTCCCCCATCAGATGAAACAGTTTCTATCTACCCTATTAAGTCCCTTTATCATTTTAAACACCTCGATTAGATCACCCGTCTAAACTCCATGTTTGAGGGCCCAATTTTCTGGATCGTGCGGGAAATGTTCGGGTTCCCCGAATGTGGGGTTCCGACCCGAAAAAAAAAATGGGTCAGCCAGCTGGACGCAATTTTCCCTCAAGTGGCTAATTAAGTTCCAGCGTGTGGGCAGCCTTGCTAAGTGTCCATTTCCAGCCAGAAAGCCCCACAGTATGATGTCATAATTCGTGGTGCTTTTAAAGTGTCCAGCAAGCTTCTCCACCTCTGCAGGCTTCTCAACCACTCTTACACAATGGCAGAGGAGCCGTCACTGCAGACCTTGGTGGATGGGGTAAGGGCCCACAGGGAGGTCCTCTACCCTCGCTCAGGGAGGAAGAGGCCTCCCAAAGAGTCCAGGGCTGCCTGGATGGAGGTGGCAGCAGAGGTAAACTCTCTGGGAGTCACCCGTCGCACCTGGATGCAGTGCAGGAAGCGCTTCCATGACCTTCACCGCACAGGGAAAGCAAGTACGAAGTTTCTATCACCCTCAACCTGATCCCCATTGCCTTTCCCTAACAGCATTCAGCTTCAGCAATCTCTTCCTCCACATCCCACTTCACAGTCACATCCATGCACCCTTACCCATTCCGTATCTCTCTATGCTCACATTCACATAACTATTCCACCATCCAGTCTTGTAAATAGTTTTAATGCCATCATTTTCCTGTACATAAAAAATCTGGTGGCAGCTGCTGCAGTTATGGCGTCTGTCATTTGGCGAATGAGGATATCACATCGAGGCCTTAGGATAACTTGCAGATGTCAGCAAGCTGGTCAAATAGGTAGGAAAGTGTAGACATGGGCCACTGTCCATGGTCAGTTAAGAAGCAGTGAGGCTGCAGTGTTTGATGTACCAGGCTATGCAAATCTGCCCAGGATGAGTGCGTTCCTTGCATTCTGCCCAGCAATGTAGACTGGCGCAGTATGAAGGAGTCATGGCAGCTGCCAGGGAGCCTGGCACAAACATGCAAAATCACCTTCTTGTGGTCACATACCAGCTGAGCGTTAAGGGAGTGGAAGCCCTTGCGGTTGACAAAAACTCTTGGATTGCGGTGGGGTGCCCTAAGGGCCACATGTGTGCAGTCAATGACGCCCTGCACCCTTGGAAAGTCTGCCAGCTGAGCTAATCCACGCGCTCGCGCCGTCACACTTGCGCGATCCCGGGTGAAATGGATGTGATTGTGCGCGAGGGCAAAGAGGGCATCGGTTACCTGCGTGATGCAAGTGTGTGCAGCCGCCTGTGAGATGCCGCTGATGTCTGCTGCTGATCCCTGGAAGGAGCCTGAGGCATAAAATTTGAGTGCGGTGGTGACTTTGATGGCCACTGGTAAGTAGTGTGGACCTGGTGCTCTGGGCTCCAGGTCTTGCTGCAGCATTGCGCAGATGTCAGTCACAACCTCTCACGAAAGTCGGAGCCGCCTCTGGCACTGCTGCTCAGTCATGTTGAGGTAGCTGACCCTGTGTCTGTAGACCCTGTTTGGGGGGTATTTCCTGCGCCGACGGCCTTCCATGTGCTGGCCCCTTCTGGCCTGTGCTGCCCCAGGTCGCTGAGCCGCAGCCTGCCGCTCCTGCTGGTGCTGCTGTTGTTGCTGGTGATGCTGTTGCTGGAGTTGCTCCAGCCTCCTCTGCTGTTGGAGATCCTCTAATGCCAGGAAGGGAAGGAACAAAAGGCCTCCCATGCTTCTGGCAGATGCCTCCATTGAGGAGGCGCTGAGTTAGGGTGGTGAGAGGGGCTTCCCAGGAGCTCTCACTGGAGAAGTGTGTGAGGCTCCAACCTTCCACAGCTGTGCCTAAGCCTTCAAAAAGTTGCCCCAAGCCTTCAGCAACAAGGTCCTGCAGCCTGCAAATGCTGCCTGTTTAAATCTCTTCAGTCCTGATTGACCTGCAGCTGAAAGCAAGCAAGCCAACTCTGTTCACGCCAGGTTTCATCAGCGGTGTTCCTACCAGGCGTGTTTTACATGGGGGAAGCCAGAAAATTGCAAGGACCCTTGAAAATAGGTTTAAACATGTGAATAATTGGTCATTAGGCTCCTGCCGATCATTCCCGCCTGCAGCGGGCGGGACCGATTCGGGTCCCGCTTGTAATGTATATACCTTTAAGGGGGGAACTACTTTTTACAGCTCATGTATACTGCAGTACCGGCAGTGACCACACCTGTATATAGCACTGAGTAGTAATCTGTACAGCCCAGTTCCCGTGTGAGCCACATTGAATAAACACCTGTTATACCGTTCTCCTGCAGTCTGTGTCTTATTATACACAGACACAACATTGGCGACAAGGCAAGTTCGAACCTACCTGCAACTCTGCATCACCTCCCAGGGATTCGTTCCTGGAGATCAGTGGATTGGAGGTCAAGGCCAGAGACTCGCGTCGACCACGGGCAACCGCCCAGTCATCCAGCAGAGACTCGAGAATTGCGGGGGAGGCTGTCGAGAGCCAGGCTTGGCTTTCCAGTCGAGGTGGTCCAGCGAAACGGGCTGGCAACAGGTAGTGCGCAGACCCTTCCCGGACAGCGGCGGGCTAGAGCCCGACCGAGTGGCACAGCAAAGGGCCGAGCAGTGTCGACGGGGGAGAGAGAGGGCAGAGCGCACAGGGCACAGCCGGTGTTCAGGGGCTGAGCAGCGTCGAAGAGAGGGAGAGAGAGACGCGCAGAAACCCGCGAGGCACCGCCATTGCCACGAGGACCGCCGAGAGCGGCGTTGGCAGCAGCGCAGGAGAAGCGCGTGAAACCTACAGGGCGCCGCCATTGCCACGAGAACCGCCGGGAGCGGCGTTGGCAGCAGCGGGGGAGGAAGGAAAGCGCGGGAGACGCCATTTTAAGCCATTGGGAGACGCCATTTTAAACCACACCCAAAATGCCGAAGAGTGGCAGTATCACCGCATTTGACAATGAAGTCGAAGATTGGACTACATATGTCGAACGAACAGAGGTATACTGCAAGGCAAATGAGGTGTCAGATGACAAGAAAGCGTCGGTATTGTTAAATTTAATGGGTGCAAAGACGTATGGTTTATTACGAAATCTAGTAACCCCAACGAAGCCAATGGAAAAGAGTTTTGAAGACATAGTAACGATACTACAGGAACATTTAAACCCCACACCGCTGCTGATAGCAGAAAGATTCAAGTTTCACAAACGGAACCAGCATAAGGATGAAAGCAATGCTGATTATTTAACAGAACTGCGCAAACTATCGAAACACTGCCAGTTTGGAGCGGGACTGGCAGATACCTTAAGGGACAAGTTTGTGTGTGGGCTTCAAAATGAAGGAACCCAGAAACGGCTTTTATCTGAAAAGGACCTTACGCTGGAAAAGGCTTTCAGCATTGCGGTATCATATGAAGCAGCAGCACAGGGCGCTGCAGAGATACAACAGAGACCGCAAGAATATGGCACAAACGAAATATCATATAGAACAGAGAAGTGCTATCGCTGCGGCAGAACAACACACGACCAGAATGATTGCTGGTTCAAAGACAAAGTGTGCAGACAGTGTGGAAAAGTAGGACACATAGCACGAGTCTGCAGGTCGGGAAAGAAAACCAGCAATAAGAAACCTACCAAAGGAAAGTACAAGAAGGTACATAAGATGACGGAGAATAGTTCAGACGAACAAAAGAGTGATAACGACTCCGAAAGCAGGGAACTGAGCTGTCTGAAACTACATAATGTGATCACAACGGAGGATCACCGAACCATTTGGGTCACTCTCAAGATAGCAGTCCAGGTAAAGATGGAATTGGACACAGGATCAGCCCTAACAGTCATAAACCGACGGGACTACGAGCGGCTATTCTCACACATACCCTTGAGAGACACAAAAATTATTTTGAAGACGTACACGGGGCAAAAAGTCTACCCCAAAGGAAAAATAAGGGTGACCGTTATATATAACGGTAAGGAAACACCAAAACTAGACCTGTATGTATTGCAAGATGGAGGACCACCATTACTGGGACGTGAATGGATCCGGAAAATACAACTGGATTGGCATTCCATACAGGCACTGACTGTGGCTGACAAAAAGGATGACGACGTCACACCTGGGCGACTGTCAAAGATCCTAACTGACGCGAAAGAAGTGTTCCAGCAAGGACTCGGAACACTAAAAGGCATGACAGCGACGATTAAAATTGAAGAAAACGCAAGCCCAAATTTTTTTAAGACCTTATGCGATCCGCACAGCCGTCGAAGCAGAGCTGGAGAGTCTGGAACGTTCAGGTGTACTGTCCAAGGTAGACTGGAGTGAGTGGGCTACACCCATCGTCCCTGTGATGAAAAAGTCATTGAGCAGCACGCCTGGGGAACCAAGGAAGGTTCGCATCTGTGGGGACTTTAAGTTAACAGTGAACCCGGTCCTTCACACCGTACAATATCCACTTCCGCCAATTGAAGATATTTTCGCCTCGCTATCTGGAGGGAAACGCTTCACTAAGATTGATCTGGTCCAGGCGTATCTGCAAATGGAGGTAGAAGAAGCATCAAAAAAATACCTCACAATCAACACCCATAAAGGTCTCTACCAATACCGGCTGGTATTCGGGGTAGCATCAGCTCCGGCTATTTGGCAGAGGGCAATGGAACAAGTCCTGCAAGGGATCCCAGGGACCCAGTGTTATTTGGACGACATCCTGGTCACGGGCGAAAATGACAGTGATCACCTTGCCAACCTGGAGCAGGTGCTCACTAGATTGCAGGAATATGGGCTCCGAGCTAACTGCCCCAAATGCGAGTTTTTTAGAAAACAGATCTCGTATTGTGGCCACGTTATCGATAAAGAGGGGTTACATAAGTCCTCAGAAGATTGAGGCAGTAGTCAAGGCTCCAGCACCGGAAAATGTGTCACAACTGAGGTCGTTCCTCGGGCTGGTAAACTACTACCATAAATTCTTGCCAAATTTGTCTACAATACTACACCCACTGAACAACCTACTGCAAACTGGGGTGCCATGGAAGTGGAGTGACGAATGTAGACGAGCTTTGCAGAAGAGCAAAACACTAGTCACATCGAAAGAAGTATTGGCCCATTACAACCCAGCATTATCAATTCGGTTGGCATGTGATGCGTCACCCTACGGCATTGGAGCGGTGCTGTCGCACAAATTCTCGGACGGCTCAGAGAGGCCAATAGCCTTTGCGTCACGATCACTAACCTCAGCCGAGCATAACTACGCCCAGATTGACAGGGAGGCCCTCAGCCGAGTGTGGGGAGTGAAAAAGTTCAATCACTATCTGCACGGGCAGAAATTCACCCTGCTGACGGATCACCAGCCTCTTGTCTCCATTTTTAATCCGAAGAAGGGCGTTCCGGTGATGACTGCGCAACGACTACAAAGATGGTCACTTTTTCTAGGGGCGCACCACTATGAGATTGAATATAAGGGCACGAAACAGCATGGAAATGCTGATGGGCTATCACGCCTGCCACTGCCTACTGCGGAGGAAGCACCAGCAGTGGATACTGTCGAAATATTCCATTCCACTATAGTTGAATACCTACTGGTAACTAACGCTTGTATCGAAAAGGAAACCCGAAATGACCCGACACTGTCTCGGGTATATGATTTGACAGTGAAGGGATGGCCAGCACATGGCGACTCACTGTTGCCAGCATTCTCGACAAGGAGAGAACAGCTGTCAGTGTGCCGGGGGACCTTGATGTGTGGATCCCGAGTGGTAATTCCACCCAAGTTAAGGGATAGAGTGCTCAATGAGCTTCATGAGGGTCATCTGGGAGGGGTAAAAATGAAAAGCCTAGCCAGGGCTTATGTGTGGTGGCCGGGAATCGATAAACAAATCGAGGACCTGACCAAGAGCTGCTCAGGATGCCAGAAAGTCCAAAATGCACCACCACAGGCCCCTCTACACCCATGGGAGTGGCCCTCATCTCCATGGCAACGGGTGCATATTGATTTTGCTGGTCCATTCATGGACTCAATGTTTTTAATAGCCGTGGATGCGCACTCGAAATGGCCTGAGGTCATCAAAATGTCCTCCACCACCACGGAGAAAACTATTGCAGTCCTACGGACCATTTTTGCCAGGAATGGCTTGCCAGAACAGGTTTGCTCCGACAACGGACCACAGTTTGTGCCCGAAGAGTTCCGGAGGTTCTTGAAAAAGAATGGGGTAAGGCATTACACATCCGCCCCGTATCATCCAGCCACAAATGGATTGGCTAAGAGGTTCGTACAAACCTTTAAGAAGGCAATAAAGGCTATGTGCAATGACAACATTCCGCTGCAGCACAAGGTGTACAATTTCCTGTTCGCCTACCGGAATGCGACACATACAGTCACCAACCAGGCCCCAGCCATGATGTTCTTTAACCGAAGGTTAAGATCTCGCCTGGATTTGCTCAGACCAAATGTACGAAGAGATGTTGAGAGTAAGCAATTCTAGCACATCCATGAGAAGCCAACAAGGAGCTTCAATGTAGGGCAACCAGTCTTGGCCCGTGACTACCGAACAGAAAAATGGCAGCCAGGAACGATATGCACACGGCAGGGCCCACTAATGTACACAGTGGACGTTGGGGAGAGCATCGTGAGACGCCATGCTGACCAGATCCTAGAGTCACAGGAACAAGTCAACCCCATGCGTCGCCCGTACGTACCTGGTGATGAACCCGACGTACAGGTCGCATCTACCCCAGAAACAGTAGCATCGGAAGCTGATGAACCAACCGACGACAGGGGGCCAGAATCGCCTCCGCACCAAGAGCAAGACACTCGGGAAAGGCGCTATCCAGAAAGGATCAGGAAGCCTCCCCAAAGACTGAATTTATAAATAGACTATTTTCAGCTAATGTTGCATGCTAAAAGTGTTAATTGTAATTAGTTTGATATTTAATTGTTAAATGAGTGTTATGGTACTGTTAATCTAAAAGGGGAGGAATTGTAATGTATATACCTTTAAGGGGGGAACTACTTTTTACAGCTGATGTATACTGCAGTACCGGCAGTGACCACACCTGTATATAGCACTGAGTAGTAATCTGTACAGCCCAGTTCCCGTGTGAGCCACGTTGAGTAAACACCTGTTATACCGTTCTCCTGCAGTCTGTATCTTATTATACACAGACACAACACCGCTGAAAAACGGGGGCGAAAGTCGGGCGGGGGGGGGTGTCGTGACCCCCTATTTCTGTGATTTTCGGCCCCCGCCCGCCTGAAAACCCGCCCGACGGCTGGGAGAAAATCGGGGCCCGGGTTTCTGCCCCTCTCACAGCACAAAAGCAGCCCTGTTTGTGTGACCTGTCCTCATAATTTAACCTTTTTAACACCAGCATCATTGTGGTGAATCTGCGCTATACCCCATTTCAAGGCCAATATTGTTCCTGAGGTGCGGTGCACAAAACTGGCCAAGGCTCTATGCAACCCGAGCATAACTTCCTCACTTTTGCATTCCAGCCCCCTTCAGATAAAGGCCAACATTCCATTCACTTTCCTGATTAAGTTTTGTAACTGTCCACTCGTGATTTGTGTACCTGGTCATCCAAATCCCTTTGCTTCTCCACAGCTCCAAGTCTTTCACCATTAAGAAAATACTCTGATTTGTCTTTCCGAGATCCAAGATGGATCACCTCATACTTCCCTACATTGAACTCCATCTGCCATAATTTTGTCCACATATTTAGTGTATCTGTATCCCTTTGTAACTTTCTGCTCTACACAACTTACTGTGCCGCCTAACTTCATGTCATCTGAAAACTTAGATATACACCTCTCTGTTTCTTCATCCAAGTCATTGACATATATGGTGAAAAGCTGAGACCCCAGTACAGATCCCCTGGGAACACCACTTGACAACCAGAAGTAACTCTTTTTCCCTACTCTGTCTCCTACCTCCCAACTAATTACTGATCCATATCACAAAGTTCCAGTTCCATGCACTCTCATTTTTGCTAATAATCTCCTGTGCAGAACCTTATCAAATGCCTTCTAGAAGTCTATATAGATATTCATAGACACTCACCTTTCCACCATGTTAGTGACCTCAGAAAATTCAACTACATCAGTCAGACATGATCTATGCTTCACACATCCAAGGTGACTCGCTTTGATCAACTGATACCTGTCCAGGTGCTCAGTCACTCGGTCATTGATATATTTCAGTAACTTCTCCACAACTGATGTTAAACTGACAAGTCTGTAATTAACTGGTTTCTCTCTCCCTCCCTTATGAAATAATGGAATGAAATTTGCAATTTCCAAAGGTACAATTCCCGAATCTAGAGAGCTTTGGGAAATTATGACCAACTCAAGTGCAATTTTCTCACCTTTTAATATCATGGGGTGGAAACCGTCACATTCTGGAGATTTGTCAATCTTAAGTCCCATTATTTTTTATTCGTTCATGAGATGTGGGCGTTGCTGGCCAGCATTTATTGCCCATCCCTAATTGGCCTTGAGAAGGTGATGGTGAGCCACCTTCTTGAACCGCTGCAGTCCGTGTGGTGAAGGTACACCCAGAGTGCTGTTAGAGAGGGAGTTCCAGGATTTTGACCCAGCGACGATGAAGGAATGGTGATATAATTCTAAGTCAGGATGGTGTGTGACTTTGATGGGAACGTGGAGGTGATAGTGTTAACATGCGCCTGCTGCCCTTGCCCTTCTAGGTGGAAGAGGTCGCCGGTTTGGGAGGGGCTGTCGAAGGAGCCTTGGCGAGTTGCTGCAGTGCCTCTTGTAGATGGTAAACACTGCAGCCACGGTACACTGGTGGTGGAGGGAGTGAATGTTTAAGGTGGTGGATGGGGTACCAATCAAGCGGGATGCTTTGTCCTGGATGGTGTCGAGCTTCTTGAGTGTTGTTGGAGCTGCACTCATCCAGGCAAGTGGAGAGTATTCCATCACACTCCTTACTTGTGCATTGTAGATGGTAGAAAGGCTTTGGGGAGTCAGGAGGTGCGACGCTCGCCGCAGAATACCTAGCCTCTGACCTCTTTTTGCCACAGTATTTATGTGGCTGGTCCAGTTAAGTTTCTGGTCAATGGCGACTCCCAGGATGTTGGTGGGGGATTCAGCGATGTAATACCGCTGAATGTCAAGGGGCGGTGGTTAGACTCGCTGGTTGGAGATAGGCATTGCTTGGCACTTGTGTGGCGCGAATGTTACCTGTCACTTATCAGCCCAAGCCTGAATGTCGTCCAGGTCTTGTTGACTGCTTCATTATCCGAGGAGTTGTGAATGGCGGTGAACACTGTGCAGTCATCAGCAAACATCCCCATTTCTGACCTCCTGTTGGAGGAAAGGTCATTGATGAAGCAGTTGAAGATGGTTGGGCCTAGGACACTGCCCTCAGGAAGTCCTGCAGTGATGTCCTGGGGCTGTGATGATTGAGCTCCAACCACCACAACCATCTTCCTTTGTGCTAGGTATGACTGCAGCCAGTGGAGAGTTTCCCCCCTGATTCCCATTGACTTCAGTATTACTAGGGCTCCTTGATGCCACACTCTATGTCAAGGGCAGTCGCACTCACCTCACCTCTGGAATTCAGCTCCTTTGTCCATGTTTGGACCAAGGCTGTAATGAGGTCGGGAGCCGAGTGGTCTTGGTGGAACCCAAACTCTGCATCAGTGAGCAGGTTATTGGTGAGTAAGTGCCGCTTGATGGCACTGTCGATGAAACCTTCCATCACTTTGCTGATGATTAAGAGTAGACTGATGGGGTGGTAATTGGCCGGATTGGATTTGTCCTGCTTTTTGTGGACAGGACATACCTGGGCAGTTTGCCACATTGTCAGATAGAAGTCAGTGTTGTAGCTGTACTGGAACAGCTTGGCTAGAAGCACGGCTAGTTCTGGAGCACAAGTCTTCAGCACGACAGCCGGGATGTTGTTGGGGCCCACAGCCTTTGCTGTATCTTGTGCGCTCAGCCGTTTCTTGATATCACGTGGAGTGAATCGCATTGGCTGAGACTGGCTTCTGTGATGGTGGTGACCTCAGGAGGAGGCCGATATGGATCATCCACTCGGCACTTCTGGCTGAAGTTCGTTGCAAACGTTTCAACCTTGTCTTTTGCACTCGTGCTGGGCTCCACCATCATTGAGGATGGGGATATTCATGGAGCCGCCTCCTCCCGTTAGTTGTTTAATGGTCCACCACCATTCACGACTGGATGTGGCGGGACTGCAGAGCTTTGATCTGGTCGGTTGATTGTGGGATCGCTTAGCCCTGTCTGTAACATGCTGCTTCCACTGTTTAGCATGCATGTAGTCCTGTGTTGCAGCTTCCCCAGGTTGGCACTGCATTTTTAGGTAGGCCTGGTGCTGCTCCCGGTTTGCTCTTCTACACTCCTTATTGAAACAGGGTTGGTGGTAATGGTAGAGTGAAGGATATGCCAGGCCATGAGGTTACAGATTGTGGTGGAATACAATTCTGCTGCTGCTGATGGCCCACAGCGCCTCATGAATGCCCAGTTTTGAGCTTCTATAAAATGCACTAAGTTATGCACTGTATTTTAGGTTCCTGTGTACCACTGGAAATTTGTCCTCTTCCTCTACAGATACAAAGTCTTCATTTAACAACTCTGCCATGACATTATCCATTATAGTCTCACCTGTATCTATTTTTAATGGGCCCACTTTCCCCTTTTCCTCTCTTTCTCTTAATATATTTATAGAAACTTTTACTGTTAGCTTTGATAACCCTTGCAAGTTTTTTTGTACTCCTTCCTATGCATTTTATTACATTCTTCGTATCTCTGTTGCTTTTTACAGCTCACCCAGTCTGCTGGATTTCCACTTTTCCTTGCATTTGTGAAAGCCTTTTCTTTGAGCTTCATACTGTCTCTTACCTCATTTGTTGACCATGTTTGCTTAACTGCACAAATGGAACCAAAAACATTGACTTTTGCTCTTTCCGAGTGTGACTCAGAATGCAGAAGTACATTTCTCCCAGGTTGCCAACAGCAGCGCCTGGGAGATAGATCACCCATTCCACAGGATACTGGGCAATCTGGCATGTTGGTAACCCTAGAGCAGACCCTGATCTAGTGTTTCATCTAAAAGCCAACATTTCCGATGCAGCACTCCCTCAGTAGTTCACTGGAGTGTGAGCCTCGGTTATTGTCCTCAAGTTCTGGAGTGGGGCTTGAACCGACAACCTTCTGATTTGGAGGGAAAAGTGCTATCAATGAGCCAAACTGACATCTGCTTGTGGCTGAGGTACTCTCCTTTAATCATTAGACTACTTAAAAAAAATACTTGCATTTATATCGTGCCTTTCACGACTTCAGGACATCCCAAAGCGCTTTATAGCTAATTAAGTACTTTTGAAGTCATAGTCATAGAGTCATAATGGCACAAAAGGAGGCCATTCGGCCCATCGAGTACATGCCAGCTCTCTGTAGAGCAATCCAGTCAGTCCCATTCCCCTGCTCTATCCCCGTAGCCCTGCAAGTTTATTTCCCTCAAGTGCCTATCTAGTCTCCCATTGAAAACATTGAGCGTCACCACTTCCGTCAGCAGCGAATTCCAGGTCCTCACCACACACTGCAGAAAAAAGTTTTCCCTCACATCCCCCCTGTATCTCTTGCCCAAAACCTTAAATCCCCTAGTCCTTGTACCATCAACTAGTGGGAACAGCCTTTCCCCGTCTAGCCTATCCAAATCCATCATAATCTTGTACACTTCTATCAAATCACCCCTCAACCTCCTTTGCTCTAATGAAAACAAATCCAGCTTCTCCAACTTGTAGCTAAGATCCCCCATCCCTGGAACCATTCTGGTAAATCTCCTCTGCACCTTCTCAAGGGCCTTCACATCCTTCCTAAAGTGTGCTGACCAGAACTGGACGCAATACTCCAGTTGTGGCCTAACCAGCGCTTTATAAAGGTTCAGCATAACTTCTCTACATTTGTACTCAATACCTCTATTTATGAAGCCAAGATCCAATATGCTTTGTTAACCACTCTCTCAATATGTCCCGCCACCTTCAGGGACCTATGCACATTAACTCCCAGGTCCCTCTCTCCCTGCACACTCTTTAAAACTGTGCCATTAAGTGTATATTGTGTCTCCCTGTTCCTTCTACCAAAATGCATCACCTCACACTTCTCTGTATTAAATTCCATCTGCCACTTGCCTGCCCATTCTGCTAGCCTCTCTATGTCCTGTTGCAGTCGATTGGTGTCACCCCCAAGTTTGATGTCATCAGCAAATTTAGAAATTTTACTCTGTATTCCAATATCTAGGTCATATATCTCAAAAAAAGCAGTGGCCCCAGCACTGACCCTTGGGGAACACCACTGTCTACCATCCTCCAGTCTGAAAAACAGCCATTTACTACAACTCGCTGTTTTCTGTCCTTAAGCCAATTCCTTATCCAAGCTGCCACTGACCCACCTATTCCATGAGCCTCAATTTTCTTAACTAGCCTTCTATGTGGTACTTTGTCAAATGCCTTCCGAAACTCCATGTAGACAACATCTATTGCATTCCCTTCATCAATCCTCTCTGTTACTTCATCAAAAAATTCAATTAGATTAGTCAAACATGATCTGCCTTTTATAAATCCGTGTTGGCTCTCATAAGAACATAAGATGTAGGAGCCGGAGTAGGTCATTTGGCCCCTCGAGCCTGCGCCACCATTCAATAAGATCATGGCTGATCTGATCTTGGCCTCAACTCCACTTCCCTGCCCGCTCCCCATAACCCTTGACTCCCTTACCATTCTAAAATCTGCCTCTCTCCACCTTAAATATATTCAATGACCCAGCCTCCACAGCTCTCTGGGGAAGAGAATTCCATAGATTCACGACCCTCTGAGAGAAGAAATTCCTCCTCATTTCCGATTTAAAAGGGTGCTCCCTTATTCTGAAATGGTTCCCCCACGAGGGGAAACATCCTCTCTGCATCTACCCTGTCAAGCCCCTTCAGAATCTTATATGTTTCAATAAGATCCCCTCTCATTCTTTTAAACTCCAATGAGTATAGGCCCAACCTGCTCAACCTTTCTTCATAAGACAACCCCTTCATCTCCGGAATCAACCTCGTGAACCTTCTCTGAACTGCCTCCAATGCAAGTATAATGAGAGCAAAACTATACGCAGTACTCCAGGTGTGGTCTCACCAATGTCCTGTACAGTTGTAACAGGACTTCCCTACTTTTATACTCCATTTATTTTGCAATAAAGGCCAACATTCCATTTGCCTTCCTAATTACTTACTGTCCCTACATGCTAACTTTTTATGATTCATGTACAAGGACCCCCAGATCTCTCTGTACCTCAGCATTTTGTAATCTCTCGCCATTTAAATAATAATTTTCTTTTTTGTTTTTCCTACCAAGTGGATAACCTTGCATTTTCCCATGTTAAACTACATCTGCCAGATTTTTGCCCACTCCCTTTGGAGATACTTTGCGTCCTCCACATAATTTGCTTTCCCACCTATCTTTGTATCATCAGCAAATTTGGCTACATTACACTCGGTCCCTTCATCCAAGTCATTAATATAGATTGTAACTAGTCGAGGCCCCAGCACTGATCCCTGCGGCACCACACTAGTTACAGTTTGCCAACCTGAAAATGACCCATTTATCCTGACTCTCTGTTTCTGTTCATGAGCCAATCCTCTATCCATGCTAATATATTACCCCCTACCCCGTGGGCTCTTATCTTGTGTAGTAACCTTTTATGTGGCACCTTATCGAATGCCTTCTGGAAATCCAAATACACATCTACTGGTTCCCCTTTATCCACCCTGCTCGTTACATCCTCAAAGAATTCCAGCAAATTTGTCAAACATGATTTCCCTTTCATAAAACCATGCTGACTCTGCTTGACTGTATTATGATTTTCTAAATGTCTTGCTAATACTTCCTTAATGATGGACTCCAGCATTTTCCCAATGACAGATGTTAGGCTAACTGGTCGATAGTTGCCTGCTTTCTGCCTCCCTCCTTTCTTAAATAGTGGCGTTACATTTGCGGTTTTGCAGTCTGCTGGAACCTCTCCAGAATCCAAGGAATTGTGGTAGATTACAACCAATGCATCCACTATCTCTGCAGCCACCTCTTTTAAGACTCTAGGATGCAGGCCATCGTGTCCAGGGGACTTGTCTACCTTTAGTCCCATTAGTTTGCCTAGTACTTTCTCTCTAGTGATAGTGACTGTTTTAAGTTACCCCACCCCCCCCCAATCCCAATAGCCCCTTGATTATCCATTATTGGGATGCTTTTAGTGTCTTCTACCGTGAAGACCGATACAAAATATTTGTTCAAAGTCTCTGCCATTTCTGTTTCCCATTATTAATTCCCCAGACTCATCCTCTAGGGGACCAACATTTACTTTAGCTACTCTCTTCCTTTTTATATACCAGTAGAAGCTCTTACTGTCTTTTTTATTTTTCTTGCTAGCTTACTCTCATAATCTATCCTCTCTATCATTTTTTTAGTCATCCTTTGCTGGTTTTTAAAAATTTCCCAATCCTCTGGCCTTTCACTATTCTTCGCAACTTTGTATGCTTTTGTTTTCAATTTGATACCATCCTTTACTTCCTTAGTTAGCCACGGATGGTTCAATCCTTCCCTTGGAGTCTTCCTTTCTCACTGGAATATATCTTTGCTGAGAGTTATGAAATATCTCCTTAAATATTTGCCACTGATTTTCTACAGTCTTACCCTGTAATATATTTTCCCAGTCCACTTTAACCAAGTCTGCCTTCACACCTTTGTAGTTACCTTTTGTTTAAGTTCAGGACATTAGTTTGAGACCTAGCTTTCTCACCCTCAAACTGAATTTGAAATTCTACCATGCTGTGATCACACTTCCCAAGAGGATCCTTCACTTCGAGATCATTAATTAACCCAGCCTCGTTACACATTACCAGATCTAAAATAGTCTTCTCCCTGGTTGATTTCACAACATATTGTTCCAAGAAACCATCCTGTATACACTCTGAACTCTTCCTCAAGTCTACCTTTGCCAATTTGCTTTGTCCAATCAATATGAAGATTAAAATCTCCCATGATTATAGTCGTACCTTTCTTACAAGCCTCTATTATTTCTTGATTTATTCTCTGTCCTACTGTGTGGCTACTGTTTGGGGGCCTGTAGACCACTCCCACCAGTGACTTCTTACCCTTATTATTTCTTATCTCCAAACTGATTCTACATCTTGATCTTCTAGGCCAATATCATTTCTCATTACTGCACTGATCTCATCCCTTATTAACAGAGTTACACCACCTCCTTTTCTTTTCTGCCTATCCTAACAAAATGGCAAATATCCCTGAATATTCAGTTCTCAGCCTTGGTCACCTTGCAACCACGTCTCTGTAATGGCTATCAGATCATACCCATTTATTTCCATTTGTGCTATCAACTCATCTATCTTGTTACGAATGCTGCGTGCGTTCAGATATAGAGCATTTAATTTTGTCTTTTTACTATTTTTCCCTACTCTGACCCCTCTTTCTGATGCACTCTTATGTATATATGCTCTGTCCCTTCCTGCCACACTCTGGTTATCATTACCCCATCGCTACCCAGCACTTTTGCCTTCTCATTTTTCTTTGACTTTTTAAATTTCCGCTCAGCATATCCCTCCCACCCCACTATTTAGTTTAAAGCCCTACCTACAGCCCTAGTTATTCGATTGCCAGGACACTGGTCCCAGCCTGGTTCGAATGAAGCCTGTCCCGATGGACCAGCTCCCTCTTATCCCAGTACTGGTGCCAGTGCCCAATGAATCGAAACCCATTTCTCCCACACCAATCTTTGAGACACTCATTCATCTTTCTGATCTTATTTACCCTATGCCAATTTGTACATGGCTCAGGTAGTAATCCAGAGATTATTACCTTTGTGGTTCTGCTTTTTAATTTAGCCCCCAGCTGCTCATACTCCCACAGCAGAGCCTCTTTCTTTGTCCTACCTATGTCATTGGTACCTACATGGACCATGACAACTGGATCTTTCCCCTCCCACTCTAAGTTCCTCTCCAGCCCAGAGGAGATGTCCTTTACCCTGGCACCGGGCAGGCAACACAGCCTTCGGGACTCATGCTCTTGGTTGCAGAGAACAGTGTCTATCCCCCTAACTATACTGTCCCCTACCACTATCAAATTTCTCTTTGCTCCCCCCACTTGAATGGCTCCCTGTACCACGGTGCTGTGGTCAGATTGCTCATCCTCCCTGCAGTCCCTGCTCTCGCCCACACAAAGAGTAAGAACCTCATAACTGTTGGACAAGAGCAAGGGCTGAGGCTCCTCCACCACTACCTCCTGGGTCCCCATACCTGCCTCCATTTAGTCACACCCACTTGTCCCTGACCACGGACCAAATTTGAATGAATTAATCTAAGGGGTGTGACTGCCTCCTGGAACACAGCGTCCAGGTAGCTCTCCCCCTCCCTGATGTGTCGCAGTATTTGAAGCTCGGACTCCCACTCATCAACACGGAGCCGAAGTTCCTCAAGCAACCAACACTTACTGCAAATGTGGCCGCCGTGGACCTCAATGGTGTCCACCAGCTCCCACATGTTGCAGCAGTAACACATCGCCTGCCCTGCCATCTCTAATGTATTTCATTAATTAAGTGTTTAAGTTTTGAATGTTTAGTTTTTAATCCCTGCTATTAATTTAAACCAATGTCCAAGAAAACAGAGAAATACTGACCAACCAATCACTTCCCTGCTTTCCTGTGACGTTACTCCTTGTTTTTGTTGTCAGGTCTGCTGCCTCTGCTCTCGGACCTTCCTCTGCCGCGCTGTTTATTAGCTCCACCTCCGCTCTCACTTCCGCTCAGGTCCGCTGCCTCTGCTCTCGGGCCTCTGCCTTTTCCCTGTGATGTCACCTTTTATTTTTCTCCGAATGCAGTTGGGGAGTTTCACAGAGGGTTCTCTGTCCCCTCTCGTGCAGATTTTGAACTCCTGCTCTCCTGGATGCTGACAAAGATAGAAGAAAGGAGCCCCTCCCTCCCCTCCTCACCTCCCTCCCCTCCTCACCGAACTCCCTTACTCACCAAACTCGCAGGCTTGACTTGAATATTGGGGGTATGATTAAGAAGTTTGCAGATGATACTGAAGTACTTGGATGTGCATTTGGGATGTGCTAACCTGCAGGGCTACAGACCAAGAGCTGGGAAATGGGATTAGACTGGATGGATGATGTTTCATCATCTTCTCTATCTCCCTCGTCATCCAAGGAGCCCTTGCTTTGGTCCCCTTACCTTTCCCTCTTGTTGGAATGTACCTAGCCTGTACTTGGAACATCTCCTCCTTAAAGATCACCCATTGTTCTGTTACAGTTTTTCCTGTCAGTCTTTGGTTCCATTTTACCCTGGCCAGATCTTTTCACATCCCATTGAAGTTAGCCCTATTCCAGTTTAGATGTTCCACTCGAGATTGTTCCTTGCTCCTCTCCATTACTAATCTAAATCTTATGATACGATGATCACTCGTACCCAAGTGTTCTCCCACAGACACTTGGTCGACCTGGCCCACCTCATTCCCCAGCACCAGATCCAGCAATGCCTCCTTCCTAGTTGGGCCAAGAACATATTGGTCAAGGGAATACTCCTGAACACATTTCAGAAATTCCTACCCTCCTTTCCCTTTACCCTAGCATTATCCCAATCGATATATGGGTAATTAAAGTCCCCCAATATCACCACTCTATAGCTCTTACATATCTCTGCAATTTCCCTGCAGATTTGCTCCTCTACCTCCCTCTCACTATTTGGATGCCTATAGAATATCCTAATAGCGTGATCATACCTGTTTTGCTCCTCAACTCTAACCAAATGGATTCTGTCCTTGTCCCCTCAAGAACATCCTCCCTTTCTAACACTACAATGTCTTCCTTAATCAGCACTGCCACCCCACCTCCCTTTTTTCCTTCCCTATCTTTTCTGAACACCTTCTACCCTCTAATATCGTACTACTACCACCTCTAGTACTATCTTCTCTAGTACTATCTTCTCTAGTACTATCTTCTCTAGTACTATCCAACACACTCACTATTTTATGCATCTTATTCCTCTTTTCTACTCTTGTATGCTGGTGCCCATCCCCCTGCCAAGCTAATTTAACAGCACTAGCAAACCTCCCCGCCAGAAAATTGGTCCCGGCTCTGTTGAGGTGTAACCTGTCCGGTCCCACCTACCCCAGAAACGGTCCCAATGCCTCAGGAATCTAAAGCCCTCCCTCCTGCACCATCTCTCCAGCCACACATTCATCTGTTCCATCCTTCTATTCCTGTACTCACTAGCAGGTGGCACCGGGAGTAATCCGGAGATTACTACCTTTGAGGTCCTGCTTTTTAATCTCCTAACTCCCTAAAATCTGCTAGCAGGACCTCATCCCTCTTTCTGCCTATGTCGTTGGTACCAATATGGACAATGACATCTGGCTGTTCACCCGCCCCCCTCAGAGTGTCCTGCAGCTGCTCAGTAACATCCTTGACTCTGGCACCAGGGAGGCAACGTACCATCCTGGAGTCACGTCTACAGCTGCAGAAACGCCTGTCTGCTCCCCTCACTATCAAATCCCCTACCACTGTTGCTCTTCCACTCTTTTTCCTCCGCTCCCCCTGCGCAGCTGAGCCACCTGTGGTGCCGTGGACTTGACTCTGGCTGCACTACCCAGAGGAACCATCACCCTCACCAGAACTCAGAACAGAATACTGGTTGGAGAGCGCGATGCACTCCAGGGACTCCTGCACCACATGCCTGGTCCTCTTCTGTCTGGCGGTCGCCCATTCCCTCTCTGCCTGCATACTCTTAAGCTGCTGGGTGACCACCTCTAGAAACGTGCTATTCACATAACTCTCAGCCTCTCAGCGCGCTCGCTCTCTCTCAGAGCGCTCTCTCTCTCAGCGCGCTCTCTCTCCCTCAGCGCACTCTCTCTCTCTCTCAGCGCGCTCTCTCTCTCAGCGCGCGCTCTCTCTCTCAGCGCGCTCTCTCTCCCTCAGTGCGCTCTCTCTCTCTCAGCGCGCTCTCTCTCTCAGCGCGCTCTCTCTCAGCGCGCTCTCTCTCTCTCAGCGCGCTCTCTCTCTCAGCGCGCTCTCTCTCTCTCAGCGCGCTCTCTCTCTCTCAGCGCGCTCTCTCTCTCAGCGCGCTCTCTCTCTCAGCGCGCTCGCTCTCTCTCAGCGCGCTCGCTCTCTCTCAGCGCGCTCTCTCTCTCTCAGCGCGCTCTCTCTCTCTCAGCGCGCTCTCTCTCTCTCTCAGCGCGCTCTCTCTCTCAGCGCGCTCGCTCTCTCTCAGCGCGCTCGCTCTCTCTCAGCGCGCTCTCTCTCAGCGCGCTCTCTCTCAGCGCGCTCTCTCTCAGCGCGCTCTCTCTCAGCGCGCTCTCTCTCTCAGCGCGCTCTCTCTCTCTCAGCGCGCTCTCTCTCTCTCTCAGCGCGCTCTCTCTCTCTCAGCGCGCTCTCTCTCTCAGCGCGCTCTCTCTCTCTCAGCGCGCTCTCTCTCAGCGCGCGCTCTCTCTCTCAGCGCGCTCTCTCTCTCAGCGCGCTCTCTCTCTCTCAGCGCGCTCTCTCTCAGCGCGCTCTCTCTCTCAGCGCGCTCTCTCTCCCTCAGCGCGCTCTCTCTCTCTCAGCGCGCTCTCTCTCTCAGCGCGCGCTCTCTCTCAGCGCGCTCTCTCTCTCTCAGCGCGCTCTCTCTCAGCGCGCTCTCTCTCTCTCAGCGCGCTCTCTCTCTCTCAGCGCGCTCTCTCTCAGCGCGCTCTCTCTCTCTCAGCGCGCTCTCTCTCTCTCAGCGCGCTCTCTCTCTCAGCGCGCTCTCTCTCAGCGCGCTCTCTCTCTCTCAGCGCGCTCTCTCTCTCTCAGCGCGCGCTCTCTCTCAGCGCGCTCTCTCTCTCTCAGTGCGCTCTCTCTCAGCGCGCTCTCTCTCAGCGCGCTCTCTCTCAGCGCGCTCTCTCAGCGCGCTCTCTCTCTCAGCGCGCTCTCTCTCTCTCAGCGCGCTCTCTCTCTCTCTCTCAGCGCTCTCTCTCTCTCTCAGCGTGCTCTCTCTCTCTCTCTCTCAGCGCGCTCTCTCTCTCTCTCTCTCAGCGCGCTCTCTCTCTCTCTCAGCGCGCTCTCTCTCTCTCTCTCTCAGCGCGCGCTCTCTCTCTCTCTCAGCGCTCTCTCTCTCTCTCAGCGCTCGCTCTCTCTCAATTTTCAATTCAATTCAATTCAAATGCTTTATTGGCATGAAAGTTTACAGGGAACCACATTGCCAAAGCTTACATAACAAAAAGTACAGTTTTCCAGCATTCTGTAGGTGTCAAACAATTCTGACCTTCGTTGGGTACATACAATAATACTTTAAACAATATTAATTTAAACAGTCTTTGTACATCAGTGGGTACATTCAGTGTTAATTTTAAACAGTCCTCAGGTTGTGACATGTTGTTACATATTTGGCACTAAGGTATGGTCTGTCTCCTTCTCCCAGGACTAATCTTAATTTTGACAGGTCATCCAATTCCTTGAAATCTGGGGTTGTTTGGCTGAGCTTGTCAAATAATATGTTTCTTGATGTGTTGAATTTTTCACATTTTAGGAGGAAATGCATCTCTGTCTCAACCTCGCCGGCCAGACATTGATCACATATTCTATTCTCTCTAGGCTGCCAGGATTTCTTGTATCTTCCTTTTTCAATTGCCAGTTGGTGGTCGCTTAGTCTGTACCTGGTGAGGGTCTGTCTCTGTTTTGTGTCTCTGATGGTCGAGAGATAGTCTGCCAGTTTATATTCTCTTTTTAGGGCCCGGTAACATTCTAATCTGCTTTGGCTTTTGGTTATTTTGTTCCAATGTTCCAGGTAGGTTTCTTTGCTTTGTTTAATGATTTGGTTCACTCGGATTGGTGTTTGGACGGCAGTGTTGGTCTGGGACTGGTCAGGGTCCGGCTGAGTAGGACTACTTAGTTTCAATAGCAGCTGACTCAGGGGACTCTTTTCTGGGTTTAGTTCTTGGGTCTGGAAGGCTTTAAAATGAAGGGTGTCTGGGGAGCTAGATTTGAGGTGATTTAGGAAGTTTAGTGCTCGTTTTTGGATGTTTATTATCAGTGGGTATCTGCCTAGTTCGGCTCTGCATGCATTTGTTGGTGTTTTCCTTTGGGTGCAAAGGATGCTTCGGCAAAATTCTGCATGTAGGGCTTCTATTGTGTGTTTTTCCCATTTAGTGTAGCTATGGTGATTGAGCGGGCCCCATACTTCACTACCGTACAGCGCAGTCGGCAGGATTACGCTGTCAAATATTTTTAGCCAGATTTTGATTGGGATTTGGATGTTGTAGAATTTTCTTTTTATTGCATATAGGGCTCTTCGGGCTTTTTCTTTTAATGCATTCACTGCTATGCTGAAGCTCCCTGATGCTGTAATGGTTAGACCAAGGTAAGTGTAGCTCATAGTGTGTCCTATGATGGTATCACTGAGAGTAAACTGGTATTTGTTTTCCTGACACTTGGGCCTTTTTTGAAAAATCATGATGTTGGTTTTCTTTAGATTTACTGTTAGGGCCCAATTTTGGCAGTATTTGTCGAGTAGGTCTAGTTGTTGCTGTAATCCCTGTTCTGTGGGAGACAGCAGAACCAGGTCGTCCGCATAGAACAGGGATTTCACTTCTCCATCCAGGAGACATAGACCCGGTGACTCGCTTTGCTCCAGCATGTCTGCTAGTTCATTTATGTATATGTTGAACAGGGTCGGGCTCAAATTGCAGCCCTGCCGGACGCCTCTTCTCTGGGTGAAGAAACAGGTGCGTTTGTCTCCAATTTTGACATCGCATTTATTTTTCAGATACATCGATTTAATAAGGTCATAGACTTTGCCCCCTATTCCACACTGAAGAAGTTTGTAATAGAGCCCTTCGTGCCAGATAGAGTCAAAGGCTTTCTTGAAGTCAATGAAACAAGCGAATATTTTCCCATTTTTTGTTTGGTGTACATGCTTTTCAATGAGAGTGTGAAGGGTATAGATATGGTCGGTGGTGCGGTGTTTTGGAAGAAAGCCTATTTGATTTTTTCTAAGGATCTTATGTTTGTTAAGAAAATCCAGTAATCTACTATTTAGAATACTGCAGAATAACTTCCCTAGACAACTGTTGACACAGATGCCGCGGTAGTTATTTGGGTCTGATTTGTTTCCACTTTTGTATATGGGAGAGATGAGTCCTTGGCACCAGATATCGGGAAAACAGCCTGAACGTAATATGATGTTGAATAACTTGAGTACCGCACCCTGCATCTCCATATTGCTGAACTTGAGCATTTCATTTTTGATGTTGTCTGGACCACAGGCTTTCTTTAGGTGGAGAGATTTTGTTTTTGTGGCCAGTTCTTTCCATGTGATTGGGGAGTCTAGAGGGTTTTGGTTGTCTTTAATTGTTGCTTCTAATGTGTGGAGTTTTTCTGTGACATGATGTTGACTTGGGTTTGTTTCGTTTATTGGGATGTCTTTGTAGAGGTTTTCAAAATGTGTTCTCCAGATGTCGCCATCTTGGATTGGTAATGCTTGCAATTGTGTTGTACTCAGGTTATTCCACATTTCCCAGAATTGATTTGGATTAATGGAGTTTTCAATTTCTTCGAGTATTTTGTGGGTATAATTTTGTGTTTTGTTCCTAATGGTGAGTTTATATCTTTTGAGGGTCTCATTGTATCTAGTACGTAGGTCTGGATTGTTTGGTTGGCGATGTTTTTGGTTTGATATTTTTCTCAGGTCTTTTCTGGCATTTTTGCATTCGTGGTCAAACCATTTCTCATTTTTATTGTGTCTTTTGTAACGTTTCCTCTTCTGTTTCACAAGGTCGGCTTTTACAGCTGCCTCATGGAAGATCATATTTATATCATCTATGGCCATGTTTACACCATCTCTGGTGATCTCATATAGATTTTCTTTAAATTTTGATATTTTACTTGTGAGATCAGGTGAGTTTAGTGCTGTGATGAATTTGTCTCCACTGTCTGGGGCCCATCTGTATGTCTGGTTTATTTTATGGAGCTTACTGGGTTCCTTTTTTGTGTCTGTAGTTTGGGCAGAAAGTTTAAGGTACACATTTATTTGGTTATGGTCTGAGAGGGGGGATTGCTGCCTGACAGTGAATGCGTTGATATCGCAGGGGTCCAGGTCAGTGATTGTATAATCCACCACACTAGACCCAAGAGTTGAGGAATATGTGAGTCTCCCTAAGGAGTCCCCTCTGAACCTACCGTTAACTATGTACAGGCCTAAGGCTCGGCAGAGTTGCACTACCTCCCTACCGCTTTTATTTATTTCACAATCAAGGTTGTTCCGATTTGCGATGGCTGGTGTGACATATAAAGGGGTCTGGCCAAGCACATGGTTGTTGCCCTGTGGGTCTATGAAGTCAGGTTCACATCCGGTCCTTGCATTTAGGTCCCCACATAGTAGCACCTTTCCTTGGGCCTGGAAATGGCTGATTTCCATGTGGAGAGTGTCAAATATCTCCTCTTCAAAATATGGCGATTCTATTGGGGGTATGTAGATCGCACATAAGTAAACATCTTTTTTTGCTATTCCTATATTTTTATCTAATTTAAGCCATACGTGTGATTTTCCCTGTTTTATCGGTGAGATGTGTTTGTCCAGTTCTCCTTTATACCACACCAAGATTCCCCCGGAGGTTCTGCCCTTGCGTGTCTTAGTGTTCTTTACTGAGGGCACAATGATTTCATGGTACATTGGAGGACAGTGGGTGGGCACGTCCTTTTGGCACCATGTTTCTGTTAACACAATTATATCAATGTCTTTTATATCTTTTAGGAATTCAGGGTCTGTACTCTTCATCCCAAAAGTTGAGGAGCGGAGACCCTGGATATTCCAGCAGCTTATGTGGAAAGAACGCATTTATATAATTCAAAAAACGAAATAAAATGGACCTATTTTGTGGGATGAGTGTGAAAACACTAGTTTCTATAATGCTAAATGACGATTTAGTATAAATTTCATCAGCGCTCTCTCAGCGCTCTCTCTCTCTCTCAGCGCTCTCTCTCAGCGCTCTCTCTCTCAGCGCTCTCTCTCTCAGCGCTTTCTCTCTCTCAGCGCTCTCTCTCAGCGCTCTCTCTCTCAGCGCTCTCTCAGCGCTTTCTCTCTCTCAGCGCTCTCTCTCTCAGCGCTCTCTCTCAGCGCGCTCTCTCTCAGCGCTCTCTCTCTCTCTCAGCGCTCTCTCTCAGCGCTCGCTCTCTCTCAGCGTTCTCTCTCAGCGCTCTCAGCGCTCTCTCTCAGCGCTCTCTCTCTCTCTCAGCGCTCTCTCTCAGCACTCTCTCTCTCTCTCTCAGCGCTCTCTCTCTCTCAGCGCTCTCTCTCTCAGCGCTCTCTCAGCGCTTTCTCTCTCTCAGCGCTCTCTCTCTCAGCGCTCTCTCTCAGCGCGCTCTCTCTCAGCGCTCTCTCTCTCTCTCTCAGCGCTCTCTCTCAGCGCTCGCTCTCTCTCAGCGTTCTCTCTCAGCGCTCTCTCTCAGCGCTCTCTCTCTCAGCGCTCTCTCTCAGCGCTCTCTCTCTCTCTCAGCGATCTCTCAGCGGTCTCTCTCTCGGCGCGCTCTCTCTCAGCGCGCTCTCTCTCTCTCTCAGCGCGCTCTCTCTCAGCGCTCTCTCTCTCTCTCAGCGCTCTCTCAGCTCTCTCTCTCTCAGCGCTTTCTCTCAGCGCGCTCTCTCTCTCAGCGCGCTCTCTCTCAGCGCGCTCTCTCAGTGCGCTCTCTCTCTCAGCGCTCTCTCTCAGCGCGCTCTCTCTCAGCGCGCTCTCTCTCTCTCAGCTCTCTCTCTCTCAGCGCTCTCTCTCTCTCTCTCAGCGCTCTCTCTCTCAGCGCTCTCTCTCTCTCAGCGCTCTCTCTCTCAGCGCTCTCTCTCTCAGCGCTCTCTCTCTCAGCGCTCTCTCTCTCTCAGCGCTCTCTCTCAGCGCTCTCTCAGCGCTCTCTCTCTCAGCGCTCTCTCTCGGCACTCAATTCAATTCAATTCAAATGCTTTATTGGCATGAAAGTTTACAGAGAACCATATTGCCAAAGCTTACATTGCAAAAAGGTACAGTTTTCTAACATTCTGTAGGTGTCAATCGATTTGACATTTGTTGGGTACATACAATATTACTTTTAAACAATATTAATTTTAAACAGTCTTTGTACTTCATTTGGTACGTTCAATATTAATTTTAAACAGTCTTAATTTTAAACAGTCCTCAGGTTGTGACATGTTGTTACATATTTGGCCCCAAGGTATGGTCTGTCTCCTTCTCCTAAGACTAATCTCAATTTTGACAGATCATCCAATTCCTTGAAATCTGGGGTTGTTTGGCTTAGCTTGTTGAATAATATGTTTCTTGATGTGTTGAATTTTTCGCATTTTAGGAGGAAATGCATTTCTGTTTCAACCTCGCCAGCCAGACATTGATCGCATATTCTATTCTCTCTAGGCTGCCAGGATTTCTTGTATCTGCCTTTTTCAATTTCCAGTTGGTGGTCGCTTAGTCTGTACCTGGTGAGGGTCTGTCTCTGTTTTGTGTCTCTGATGGTCGTGAGGTAGTCTGCCAGTTTATATTCTCTCTGTCCAATTCCAATTCCAATT
Organism: Somniosus microcephalus; assembly: GCF_052327205.1. Classification (NCBI taxonomy): domain Eukaryota; kingdom Metazoa; phylum Chordata; class Chondrichthyes; order Squaliformes; family Somniosidae; genus Somniosus; species Somniosus microcephalus. Next base: position 157,342,473 of record NC_140992.1, on the reverse strand, counting down.
AAAATGCTTTATTGGCATGAAAGTTTACAGAGAACCATATTGCCAAAGCTTACATAGCAAAAAGGTACAGTTTTCCAACATTCTGTAGGTGTCAATCGATTTGACATTTGTTGGGTATATACAATATTACTTTTAAACAATATTAATTTTAAACAGTCTTTCTACTTCATTTGGTACGTTCAATATTAATTTTAAACAGTCTTACTTTTAAACAGTCCTCAGGTCTCTCAGCGCGCTCTCTCTCAGCGCGCTCTCTCTCTCTCAGCGCGCTCTCTCTCTCAGCGCGCTCTCTCTCTCTCAGCGCGCTCTCTCTCAGCGCGCTCTCTCTCTCTCAGCGCGCTCTCTCTCTCAGCGCGCTCTCTCTCAGCGCGCTCTCTCTCTCAGCGCTCTCTCTCTCAGCGCGCTCTCTCTATCTCAGCGCTCTCTCTCTCTCTCTCAGCACGCTCTCTCTCTCAGCGTGCTCTCTCTCTCAGCCTCTCAGCGCGCTCTCTCTCTCTCTCAGCGCGCTCTCTCTCTCTCAGCGCTCTCTCTCTCTCTCAGCGCTCTCTCTCTCTCTCTCAGCGCTCTCTCTCAGCGCGCTCTCTCTCTCAGCGCTCTGTCTCAGCGCTCTCTCTCTCAGCGCTCTCTCTCAGCGCTCTCTCTCTCAGCGCTCTCTCTGAGCGCGCTCTCTCTCTCAGCGCTCTCTCAGCGCTCAGCGCTCTCTCGCTCTCAGCGCTCTCTCGCTCTCAGCGCTCTCTCTCTCAGCGCTCTCTCTCAGCGCTCTCTCAGCGCTCACTCTCTCAGCGCTCTCTCTCAGCGCTCTCTCTCTCAGCGCTCTCCCTCTCTCAGCGTTCTCTCTCTCTCAGCGCTCTCTCTCTCAAATTCAAATTCAAATTCAAATGCTTCATTGGCATGAAAGTTTACAGAGAACCATATTGCCAAAGCTTACATAGCCAAAAGGTACAGTTTTCCAACATTCTGTAGGTGTCAATCGATTTGACATTTGTTGGGTACATACAATATTACTTTTAAACAATATTAATTTTAAACAGTCTTTGTACTTCATTTGGTACGTTCAATATTAATTTTAAACAGTCTTAATTTTAAACAGTCCTCAGGTTGTGACATGTTGTTACATATTTGGCCCCAAGGTATGGTCTGTCTCCTTCTCCCAGGACTAATCTCAATTTTGACAGGTCATCCAATTCCTTGAAATCTGGGGTTGTTTGGCTTAGTTTGTTGAATAATATGTTTCTTAATGTGTTGAATTTTTCGCATTTTAGGAGGAAATGCATTTCTGTTTCAACCTCGCCGGCCAGACATTGATCGCATATTCTATTCTCTCTAGGCTGCCAGGATTTCTTGTATCTGCCTTTTTCAATTTCTCTCTCTCTCAGCGCTCTCTCTCTCAGCGCTCTCTCTCAGCGCTCTCTCTCTCTCTCAGCGCTCTCTCTCTCTCAGCGCGCTCTCTCTCTCAGCGCTCTCTCTCAGCGCGCTCTCTCTCTCAGCGCGCTCTCTCAGCGCTCTCAGCGCTCTCTCTCTCTCTCAGCGCTCTCTCTTTCAGCGCTCTCTCAGCGCCCTCTCTCTCTCAGCGTGCTCTCTCTCAGCGCGCTCTCTCTCTCAGCGCGCTCTCTCTCTCTCAGCGCTCTCTCTCTCTCAGCCCTCTCTCTCAGCGCTCTCTCTCTGTCAGCGCTCTCTCTCTGTCAGCGCTCTCTCTCTGTCAGCGCTCTCTCAGCGCTCTCTCTCTCAGCGCTCTCTCAGCGCTCTCTCTCTCAGCGCTCTCTCTCTCTGTCAGCGCTCTCTCTCTCAGCGCTCTCTCTCTGTCAGCGCTCTCTCTCTCAGCGCTCTCTCTCTCTCTCTCAGCGCTCTCTCTCTCTCAGCGCTCTCTCTCTCAGCGCGCTCTCTCTCTCAGCGCTCTCTCTCTCTCAGCGCTCTCTCTCTCTCAGCGCTCTCTCTCTCAGTGCGCTCTCTCTCAGCGCGCTCTCTCTCAGCGCGCTCTCTCTCTCTCAGCGCTCTCTCTCCCTCTCTCTCAGCGCTCTCTCTCTCAACGCTCTCTCTCTCAGCGCTCGCTCTCTCTCTCTCTCTCTCAGCGCTCTCTCTCTCTCTCAGCGCTCTCTCTCTCTCAGCGCTCTCTCTCTCACTCAGCGCTCTCTCTCTCACTCAGCGCTCTCTCTCTCTCTCTCAGCGCTCTCTCTCTCTCTCAGCGCTCTCTCTCTCAGAGCGCTCTCTCTCTCTCCCTCTGCGCGCTCTCTCTCAGCGCGCTCTCTCTCTCTCAGCGCGCTCTCTCTCAGCGCGCTCTCTCTCAGCGCGCTCTCTCTCAGCGCGCTCTCTGTCTCAGCGCTCTCTCTCTCTCAGCGCTCTCTCTCTCTCTCAGCGCTCTCTCTCTCTCTCTCTCTCTCAGCGCTCTCTCTCTCAGCGCTCTCTCTCTCAGCGCTCTCTCTCTCCGCTCTCTCTCTCAGCGCTCTCTCTCTCAGCGCTCTCTCTCTCAGCGCTCTCTCTCTCAGCGCTCTCTCAGCGTTCTCTCTCTCAGCGCTCTCTCTCTCAGCCCTCTCTCTCTCAGGGCGCTCTCTCAGCGCGCTCTCTCAGCGCGCTCTCTCTCAGCGCGCTCTCTCTCAGCGCTCTCTCAGCGCGCTCTCTCTCAGCGCTCTCTCAGCGCTCTCTCTCTCAGCGCTCTCTCTCTCAGCGCTCTCTCAGCGCTGTCTCTCTCTCAGCGCTCTCAGCGCTCTCTCTCTCAGCGCTCTCTCTCTCAGCGCTCTCTCTCAGCGCGCTCTCTCTCTCTCTCTGCGCTCTCTCTCTCTCTCAGCGCTCTCTCTCTCAGCGCGCTCTCTCTCAGCGCTCTCTCTCTCAGCGCTCTCTCTCTCAGCGCTCTCTCTCAGCGCTCTCTCTCAGCGCTCTCTCTCTCAGCGCTCTCTCTCTCAGCGTTGTCTCTCTCAGCGCTCTCTCTCAGCGCTCTCTCTCTCAGCGCTCTTTCTCAGCGCTCTCTCTCTCAGCGCTCTCTCTCTCTCAGCGCTCTCTCTCTCTCTCTCTCAGCGCTCTCGCTCTCTCTCAGCGCTCTCTCTCTCTCAGCGCTCTCAGTTCAGTTCAGTTCAGTTCAAATGCTTTATTGGCATGAAAGTTTACAGAGAACCATATTGCCAAAGCTTACATAGCAAAAAGGTACAGTTTTCCAACATTCTGTAGGTGTCAATCGATTTGACATTTGTTGGGTATATACAATATTACTTTTAAACAATATTAATTTTAAACAGTCTTTCTACTTCATTTGGTACGTTCAATATTAATTTTAAACATTCTTACTTTTAAACAGTCCTCAGGTTGTGACATGTTGTTACATATTTAGCCCCAAGGTATGGTCTGTCTCCTTCTCCTAGGACTAATCTCAATTTTGACAGATCATCCAATTCCTTGAAATCTGGGGTTGTTTGGCTTAGCTTGTTGAATAATATGTTTCTTGATGTGTTGAATTTTTCGCATTTTAGGAGGAAATGCATTTCTGTTTCAACCTCGCCAGCCAGACATTGATCGCATATTCTATTCTCTCTAGGCTGCCAGGATTTCTTGTATCTGCCTTTTTCAATTTCCAGTTGGTGGTCGCTTAGTCTGTACCTGGTGAGGGTCTGTCTCTGTTTTGTGTCTCTGATGGTCGTGAGGTAGTCTGCCAGTTTATATTCTCTTTTTAGGGCCCGGTAACATTCTAATCTGCTTTGGCTTTCGGTTATTTTGTTCCAATGTTCCAGGTAGGTTTCTTTGCATTTTTTAATGATTTGGTTCACTCGGATTGGTGTTTGGACGGCTGTGTTGGTCTGGGGCTGGTCAGGGTCCGGCTGAGTACTTAGTTTCAGTAGCAGCTGACTCAGGGGACTCTTTTCTGGGTTTAGCTCTTGGGTCTGAAAGGCTTTGAAATGAAGGGTGTCTGGGGAGCTAGATTTGAGGTGATTTAGGAAGTTTAGTGCTCGTTTTTGGATGTTTATTATCAGTGGGTATCTGCCTAGTTCGGCTCTGCATGCATTTGTTGGCGTTTTTCTTTGGGTGCGAAGGATGCTTCGGCAGAATTCTGCATGTAGGGCTTCTATTGTGTGTTTTTCCCATTTAGTGTAGCTTTGGTGATTTAGCGGGCCCCATACTTCACTACCGTACAGTGCAATGGGCAGGATTATGCTGTCAAAAATTTTGAGCCAGATTTTGATTGGGATTTGGATGTTGTAGAATTTTCTTTTTATTGCATATAGGGCTCTTCGGGCTTTTTCTTTTAGTGCATTCACTGCTATGCTGAAGCTCCCTGATGCTGTAATAGTTAGACCAAGGTAGGTGTAGCTCATAGTGTGTCCTATAGTGGTATCACTGAGGGTAAACTGGTATTTGTTTTCCTGACATCTGGGTCTTTTCTGAAAAATCATGATGTTGGTTTTCTTTAGATTTACTGTTAGAGCCCAATTTTGGCAGTATTTGTCGAGTAGGTCTAGTTGTTGCTGTAATCCCTGTTCTGTGGGAGACAGCAGAACCAGGTCGTCCGCATAGAACAGGGACTTCACTTCTCCATCCAGGAGACGGAGACCTGGTGACTCGCTTTGCTCCAGCATGTCTGCTAATTCATTTATGTATATGTTGAACAGGGTCGGGCTCAAATTGCAGCCCTGCCGGACGCCTCTTCTCTGGGTGAAGAAATCGGTGCGTTTGTCTCCAATTTTGACCCCGCATTTGTTTTTCAGATACATTGATTTAATAAGGTCATAGACTTTGCCCCCTATTCCACACTGAAGAAGTTTATAATAGAGCCCTTCGTGCCATATAGAGTCAAAGGCTTTCTTGAAGTCGATGAAACAGGCGAATATTTTCCCATTTTTTGTTTGGTGTTTATGTTTTTCAATGAGGGTGTGAAGGGTATAGATATGGTCGGCGGTGCGGTGTTTTGGAAGAAAGCCTATTTGGTTTTTTCTGAGGATATTATGTTTGTTAAGAAAATCAAGTAATCTACTATTTAGAATACTGCAGAATAACTTCCCTAGACAACTGTTGACACAGATGCCGCGGTAGTTATTTGGGTCTGATTTGTTTCCGCTTTTATATATGGGGGAGATTAGTCCTTGGCACCAGATATCGGGAAAACAGCCTGAACGTAATATGATGTTGAATAATTTGAGTACCGCACCCTGCATCTCCATATTGCTGAACTCTCTCAGCGCTCTCTCTCTCTCAGCGCTCTCTCTCAGCGCTCTCTCTCTCAGCGCTCTCTCTCAGCGCTCTCTCTCTCAGCGCTCTCTCTCTCAGCGCTCTCTCTCTCTCAGCGCTCTCTCTCTCAGCGCTCTCTCTCTCAGCGCTCTCTCTCTCTCAGCGCTCTCTCTCTCTCTCAGCGCTCTCTCTCTCTCTCAGCGCTCTCTCTCTCTCTCTCAGCGCTCTCTCTCTCAGCGCTCTCTCTCAGCGCTCTCTCTCAGCGCTCTCTCTCAGCGCTCTCTCTCTCAGCGCTCTCTCTCTCTCAGCGTTCTCTCTCTCTCAGCGCTCTCTCTCTGAGCTCTCTCTCTGAGCTCTCTCTCTGTCTGCGCTCTCTCTCTCTCTGCGCTCTCTCTCTCAGCGCTCTCTCTCTCTCTCAGTGCGCTCTCTCTCTCAGCGCGCTCTCTCTCTCTCAGCGCGCTCTCTCTCTCTCAGCGCGCTCTCTCTCTCAGCGCGCTCTCTCTCAGCGCGCTCTCTCTCAGCGCGCTCTCTCTCTCTCAGCGCGCTCTCTCTCAGCGCGCGCTCTCTCTCAGCGCGCTCTCTCTCTCAGCGCGCTCTCTCTCACTTAGCGCGCTCTCTCTCTCTCAGCGCTCTCTCTCTCTCTCAGCACGCTCTCTCTCAGCGCGCTCTCTCTCTCTCAGCGTGCTCTCTCTCAGCGCGCTCTCTCTCAGCGCGCTCTCTCTCTCTCAGCGCGCTCTCTCTCTCTCAGCGCTCTCTCTCTCTCAGCGCTCTCTCTCTCCGCGCTCTCTCTCAGCGCTCTCTCTCTCAGCGCTCTCTCTCTCTCAGCGCTCTCTCTCTCAGCGCTCTCTCTCAGCGCTCTCTCTCTCAGCGCTCTCTCTCTCTCTCAGCGCTCTCTCTCTCTCAGCGCTCTCTCTCTCTCTCTCAGCGCTCTCTCTCTCTCTCAGCGCTCTCTCTCTCAGCGCTCTCTCTCTCTCTCTCAGCGCTCTCTCTCTCAGCGCTCTCTCTCTCAGCGCTCTCTCTCAGCGCTCTCTCTCAGCGCTCTCTCTCTCTCAGCGCTCTCTCTCTCTCAGCGTTCTCTCTCTCAGCGCTCTCTCTCTCAGCGCTCTCTCTCTGAGCTCTCTCTCTCTCTGAGCTCTCTCTCTCTGCGCTCTCTCTCTCTCTGCGCTCTCTCTCTCTGCGCTCTCTCTCTCAGCGCTCTCTCTCACTCTCAGTGCGCTCTCTCTCTCAGCGCGCTCTCTCTCTCTCAGCGCGCTCTCTCTCTCTCAGCGCGCTCTCTCAGCGCGCTCTCTCTCTCTCAGCGCGCTCTCTCTCTCTCAGCGCGCGCTCTCTCTCTCAGCGCGCGCTCTCTCTCTCAGCGCTCTCTCTCTCTCTCAGCGCGCGCTCTCTCTCTCAGCGCGCGCTCTCTCTCTCAGCGCGCGCTCTCTCTCAGCGCGCTCTCTCTCAGCGCGCTCCCTCTCTCTCAGCGCGCTCTCTCTCTCTCTCAGCGCGCTCTCTCTCTCTCTCAGCGCGCTCTCTCTCTCTCAGCGCGCTCTCTCTCTCTCAGCGCGCTCTCTCTCTCTCAGCGCGCTCTCTCTCTCTCAGCACGCTCTCTCTCTCTCAGCGTGCTCTCTCTCAGCGCGCTCTCTCTCTCTCAGCGCGCTCTCTCTCTCTCAGCGCGCTCTCTCTCTCTCAGCGCGCGCTCTCTCTCTCAGCGCGCGCTCTCTCTCTCAGCGCGCTCTCTCTCTCTCAGCGCGCGCTCTCTCTCTCAGCGCGCGCTCTCTCTCAGCGCGCTCTCTCTCAGCGCGCTCCCTCTCTCAGCGCGCTCTCTCTCTCTCTCAGCGCGCTCTCTCTCTCTCTCAGCGCGCTCTCTCTCTCTCTCAGCGCGCTCTCTCTCTCTCAGCGCGCTCTCTCTCTCTCAGCGCGCTCTCTCTCTCTCAGCGCGCTCTCTCTCAGCACGCTCTCTCTCAGCGCGCTCTCTCTCTCTCAGCGTGCTCTCTCTCAGCGCGCTCTCTCTCAGCGCCCTCTCTCTCTCTCAGCGCGCTCTCTCTCTCAGCGCGCGCTCTCTCTCTCAGCGCGCTCTCTCTCTCTCAGCGCGCTCTCTCTCTCTCAGCGCGCTCTCTCTCAGCGCGCTCTCTCTCTCTCAGCGCACTCTCTCTCTCAGCGTTCTCTCTCTCTCTCAGCGCGCTCTCTCTCAGCGCGCTCTCTCTCTCTCAGCGCGCTCTCTCTCTCTCAGCGCGCTCTCTCTCTCTCAGCGCGCTCTCTCTATCTCTCAGCGCTCTCTCTCTCTCAGCGCTCTCTCAGCGCTCTCTCTCGCTCTCAGCGCTCTCTCTCGCTCTCAGCGCTCTCTCTCGCTCTCAGTGCTCTCTCTCGCTCTCAGCGCTCTCTCTCTCAGCGCTCTCTCTCTCTCAGCGCTCTGTCTCTCTTTCAGCGCGCTCTCTTTCAGCGCTCTCTCTCGCTCTCAGTGCTCTCTCTCTCTCTCAGCGCTCTCTCTCTCAGCGCTCTCTCTCAGCGCGCTCTCTCTCTCAGCGCTCTCTCTCTCTCAGCGCTCTCTCTCTCAGCGCTCTCTCTCAGCGCTCTCTCTCTCTCTCTCAGCGCTCTCTCTCTCTCAGCGCTCTCTCTCTCAGCGCTCGCTCTCTCTCTCTCTCTCAGCGCTCTCTCTCTCTCTCTCAGCGCTCTCTCTCTCTCTCAGCGTGCTCTCTCTCAGCGCTCTCTCTCTCTCTCAGCGCTCTCTCTCAGCGCTCTCCCTCTCTCAGCGCTCTCTCTCTCTCTCAGCGCTCTCTCTCTCTCTCTCAGCGCTCTCTCTCTCTCAGCGCTCTCTCTCTCTCTCAGCGCTCTCTCTCTCGGCGCTCTCTCTCAGCGCTCTCTCTCAGCGCTCTCTCGCTCTCTCAGCGCTCTCTCTCTCTCTCTCAGCGCTCTCTCTCTCTCAGCGCTCTCTCTCAGCGCTCTCTCTCTCTCAGCGCTCTCTCTCTCAGCGCTCTCTCTCTCTCAGCGCTCTCTCTCAGCGCTCTCTCTCTCTCAGCGCTCGCTCTCTCTCTCTCTCAGCGCTCTCTCTCTCAGCGCTCTCTCTCTCAGTGCTCTCTCTCTCTCTCAGCGCTCTCTCTCTCTCAGCGCTCTCTCTCTCAGCGCTTTCTCTCTCTCTCTCAGCGCTCTCTTTCTCAGCGCTCTCTTTCTCAGCGCTCTCTTTCTCAGCGCTCTCTCTCTCAGCGCTCTCTCTCTCAGCGCTCTCTCTCTCTCAGCGCGCTCTCTCTCTCTCAGCGTTCTCTCTCTCTCAGCGCTCTCTCTCTCAGCGCTCTCTCTCTCAGCGCTCTCTCTCTCTCTCAGCGCTCACTCTCTCAGCGCTCTCTCACTCTCAGCGCTCTCTCTCTCTCAGCGCTCTCTCTCTCTCAGCGCTCTCTCTCTCTCAGCGCTCTCTCTCTCTCAGCGCTCTCTCTCTCTCAGCGCTCTCTCTCTGAGCGCTCTCTCTCTCTCTCAGCGCTCTCTCTCTCAGCGCTCTCTCTCTCAGCGCTCTCTCTCCCTCTCAGCGCTCGCTCTCTCTCCCTCTCAGCGCTCTCTCTCTCTCTCTCAGCGCTCTCTCTCTCTCTCAGCGCGCTCTCTCTCTCTCAGACAGCGCTCTCTCTCTCAGTCAGCGCTCTCTCTCAGCGCTCTCTCTCTCTCTCTCAGCGCTCTCTCAATTCAATTCAATTCAATTCAAATGCTTTATTGGCATGAAAGTTTACAGGGAACCATATTGCCAAAGCTTACATCACAAAAAGTACAGTTTTCCAACATTCTGTAGGTGTCAAACAATTTTGACCTTCGTTGGGTACATACAATATTAGTTTAAACAATATTAATTTAAACAGTCGTTGAACATCGTTGGGTACATTCAGTATTAATTTTAAACAGTCCTCAGGTTGTGACATGTTGTTACATATTTGGCACCAAGGTATGGTCTGTCTCCTCCCAGGACTAATCTTAATTTTGACAGGTCATCCAATTCTTTGAAATCTGGGGTTGTTTGGCTGAGCTTGTCAAATAATATGTTTCTTGTTGTGTTGAATTTTTCGCATTTTAGGAGGAAATGCATCTCTGTCTCAACCTCGCCGGCCAGACATTGATCACATATTCTATTCTCTCTAGGCTGCCAGGATTTCTTGTATCTTCCTTTTTCAATTGCCAGTTGGTGGTCGCTTAGTCTGTACCTGGTGAGGGTCTGTCTCTGTTTTGTGTCTCTGATGGTCGAGAGATAGTCTGCCAGTTTATATTCTCTTTTTAGGGCCCGGTAACATTCTAATCTGCTTTGGCTTTTGGTTATTTTGTTCCAATGTTCCAGGTAGGTTTCTTTGCATTGTTTAATGATTTGGTTCACTCGGATTGGTGTTTGGACGGCAGTGTTGGTCTGGGACTGGTCAGGGTCCGGCTGAGTAGGAGTACTTAGTTTCAGTAGCAGCTGACTCAGGGGACTCTTTTCTGGGTTTAGCTCTTGGGTCTGGAAGGCTTTAAAATGAAGGGTGTCTGGGGAGCTAGATTTGAGGTGATTTAGGAAGTTTAGTGATCGTTTGTGGATGTTTATTATCAGTGGGTATCTGCCTAGTTCGGCTCTGCATGCATTTGTTGGTGTTTTCCTTTGGGTGCGAAGAATGCTTCGGCAAAATTCTGCATGTAGGGCTTCTATTGTGTGTTTTTCCCATTTAGTGTAGCTATGGTGATTGAGCGGGCCCCATACTTCACTACCGTACAGCGCAATGGGCAGGATTATGCTGTCAAATATTTTTAGCCAGATTTTGATTGGGATTTGGATGTTGTAGAATTTTCTTTTTATTGCATATAGGGCTCTTCGGGCTTTTTCTTTTAGTGCATTCACTGCTATGCTGAAGCTCCCTGATGCTGTAATGGTTAGACCAAGGTAAGTGTAGCTCATAGTGTGTCCTATGATGGTATCACTGAGAGTAAACTGGTATTTGTTTTCCTGACACCTGGGCCTTTTTTGAAAAATCATGATGTTGGTTTTCTTTAGATTTACTGTTAGGGCCCAATTTTTGCAGTATTTGTCGAGTAGGTCTAGTTGTTGCTGTAATCCCTGTTCTGTGGGAGACAACAGAACCAGGTCGTCCGCATAGAACAGGGATTTCACTTCTCCATCCAGGAGACAGAGACCCGGTGACTCGCTTTGCTCCAGCACGTCTGCTAATTCATTTATGTATATGTTGAACAGGGTCGGGCTCAAATTGCAGCCCTGCCGGATGCCTCTTCTCTGGGTGAAGAAACCGGTGCGTTTGTCTCCAATTTTGACACCGCATTTATTTTTCAGATACATCGATTTAATAAGGTCATAGACTTTGCCCCCTATTCCACACTGAAGAAGTTTATAATAGAGCCCTTCGTGCCAGATAGAGTCAAAGGCTTTCTTGAAGTCAATGAAACAAGCGAATATTTTCCCATTTTTTGTTTGGTGTATATGTTTTTCAATGAGAGTGTGAAGGGTATAGATATGGTCGGTGGTGCGGTGTTTTGGAAGAAAGCCTATTTGATTTTTTCTAAGGATATTATGTTTGTTAAGAAAATCCAGTAATCTACTATTTAGAATACTGCAGAATAACTTCCCTAGACAACTGTTGACACAGATGCCGCGGTAGTTATTTGGGTCTGATTTGTTTCCACTTTTATATATGGGAGAGATGAGTCCTTGGCACCAGATATCGGGAAAACAGCCTGAACGTAATATGATGTTGAATAACTTGAGTACAGCACCCTGCATCTCCATATTGCTGAACTTGAGCATTTCATTTTTGATGTTGTCTGGACCACAGGCTTTCTTTAGGTGGAGAGATTTTGTTTTTGTGGCTAGTTCTTTCCATGTGATTGGGGAGTCTAGAGGGTTTTGGTTGTCTTTAATTGTTGCTTCTAATGTGTGGAGTTTTTCTGTGACATGATGTTGACTTGGGTTTGTTTCGTTTATTGGGATGTCTTTGTAGAGGTTTTCAAAATGTGCTCTCCAGATGTCGCCATCTTGGATTGGTAATGCTTGCAATTGTGTTGTACTCAGGTTATTCCACATATCCCAGAATTGATTTGGATTAATGGAGTTTTCAATTTCTTCGAGTATTTTGTGGGTATAATTTTGTGTTTTGTTCCTGATGGTGTGTTTATATCTTTTGAGGGTCTCATTGTATCTAATACGTAGGTCTGGATTGTTTGGTTGGCGATGCTTTTGGTTTGATATTTTTCTCAGGTCTTTTCTGGCATTTTTGCATTCGTGGTCAAACCATTTCTCATTTTTATTTTGTCTTTTGTAACGTTTCCTCTTCTGTTTCACAAGGTCGGCTTTTACAGCTGCCTCATGGAAGATCATATTTATATCATCTATGGCCATGTTTACACCATCTCTGGTGATCTCATATAGATTTTCTTTAAATTTTGATAGTTTACTTGTGAGATCAGGTGAATTTAGTGCTGTGATAAATTCAATCTCCACTGTCTGGGGCCCATCTGTATGTCTGGTTTATTTTATGGAGCTTACTGGGTTCCTTTTTTGTGTCTGTAGTTTGGGCAGAAAGTTTAAGGTACACATTTATTTGGTTATGGTCTGAGAGGGGGGATTGCTGCCTGACAGTGAATGCGTTGATATCGCAGGGGTCCAGGTCAGTGATTGTATAATCCACCACACTAGACCCAAGAGTTGAGGAATATGTGAGTCTCCCTAAGGAGTCCCCTCTGAACCTACCGTTAACTATGTACAGGCCTAAGGCTCGGCAGAGTTGCACTACCTCCCTACCGCTTTTATTTATTTCACAGTCAAGGTTGTTCCGATTTGCGATGGCTCTCCCTCTCTCAGCGCTCTCTCTCTCTCTCTCTCTCTCAGCGCCCTCTCTCTCTCTCTCTCTCAGCGCTCTCTCTCTCTCAGCGCTCTCTCTCTCTCAGCGCTCTCTCTCTCTCTCAGCGCTCTCTCTCTCAGCGCTCTCTCAGCGCGCTCTCTCTCAGCGCTCTCTCTCTCAGCGCTCTCTCTCTCAGCGCTCTCTCAGCGCGCTCTCTCAGCGCGCTCTCTCTCAGCGCGCTCTCTCTCTCAGCGCGCTCTCTCAGCGCTCTCTCTCTCAGCGCTCTCTCTCAGCGCTCTCTCTCTCTCAGAGCGCTCTCTCTCTCTCAGCGCTCTCTCTCTCTCAGCGCGCTCTCTCAGCGCGCTCTCTCTCTCAGCGCTCTCTCTCAGCGCTCTCTCTCTCAGCGCTCTCTCTCTCAGCTCTCTCTCTCTCTCTCTCTCTCAGCGCTCTCTCTCTCTCAGCGCTCTCTCTCTCTCTCAGCGCTCTCTCTCTCTCTCAGCGCTCTCTCTCCCTCTTTCAGCGCTCTCTCTCTCTCTCAGCGCTCTCTCTCTGTCAGCGCTCTCTCTCTCTCTCTCAGCGCTCTCTCTCTCTCTCAGCGCTCTCTCTCAGCGCACTCTCTCTCTCTCTCAGCGCGCTCCCACTCTCTCTCAGCGCTCTCTCTCAGCGCTCTCTCTCTCAGCGCTCTCTCTCTCTCAGCGCTCTCTCTCTCAGCGCTCTCTCTCTCTCAACGCTCTCTCAGCGCTCTCTCAGCGCTCTCTCTCTCAGCGCTCTCTCAGCGTTCTCTCCCTCAGTGCTCTCTCAGTGCTCTCTCTCTCAGTGCTCTCTCAGCGCTCTCTCTCAGCGCTCTCTCTCTCAGCGCTCTCTCTCTCTCTCAGCGCGCTCTCTCTCAGCGCGCTCTCTCTCAGCGCGCTCGCTCAACGCGCTCTCTCTCAGCGCTCTCTCTCTCAGCGCGCTCTCTCTCAGCGCGCTCTCTCTCTCAGCGCTCTCTCTCAGCGCTCTCTCTCTCAGCGCTCTCTCTCGCTCAGCGCTCTCGCTCTCAGCGCTCTCTCTCTCAGCGCCCTCTCACTCTCTCAGCGCTCTCTCTCTCTCTCAGCGCGCTCTCTCTCTCTCAGCGCTCTCTCTCTCTCAGCGCTCTCTCTCAGCGCTCTCTCTCTCAGCGCTCTCTCTCAGCGCGCTCTCTCTCAGCGCGCTCTCTCAGCGCTCTCTCTCTCAGCGCTCTCTCTCTCTCAGCGCTCTCTCTCTCAGCGCTCTCTCTCTCAGCGCTCTCTTTCTCTCCAACGCTCTCTCTCTCAGCGCTCTCTCTCTCAGCGCTCTCTCTCTCTCAGCGCTCTCTCTCTCAGCGCTCTCTCTCTCAGCGCTCTCTCTCTCTCAGCGCTCTCTCTCTCTCTCAGCGCTCTCTCTCTCTCAGCGCTCTCTCTCTCTCAGCGCTCTCTCTCTCTCAGCGCTCTCTCTCTCAGCGCTCTCTCTCTCAGCGCGCTCTCTCTCAGCGCGCTCTCTCTCAGCGCGCTCTCTCTCTCTCAGCGCTCTCTCTCTCAGCGCTCTCTCTCTCAGCGCTCTCTTTCTCTCCAATGCTCTCTCTCTCAGCGCTCTCTCTCTCAGCGCTCTCTCTCTCTCAGCGCTCTCTCTGTCAGCGCTCTCTCTCTCTCAGCGCTCTCTCTCTCTCTCAGCGCGCTCTCTCTCAGCGCGCTCTCTCTCAGCGCGCTCTCTCTCAGCGTTCTCTCTCAGCGCTCTCTCTCTCTCTCTCAGCGCTCTCTCTCTCTCTCAGCGCTCTCTGTCAGCGCTCTCTCTCTCTCTCTCAGCGCTCTCTCTCTCTCTCAGCGCTCTCTCTCAGCGCACTCTCTCTCTCTCAGCGCGCTCCCACTCTCTCTCAGCGCTCTCTCTCAGCGCTCTCTCTCTCAGCGCTCTCTCTCTCTCAGCGCTCTCTCTCAGCGCTCTCTCTCTCAGCGCTCTCTCTCTCTCTCTCTCAACGCTCTCTCAGCGCTCTCTCAGCGCTCTCTCTCTCAGCGCTCTCTCAGCGTTCTCTCTCTCAGTGCTCTCTCAGCGCTCTCTCTCAGCGCTCTCTCTCTCAGCGCTCTCTCTGTCAGCGCTCTCTCTCAGCGCTCTCTCTCTCCGCTCTCTGTCTCAGCGCTCTCTCTCTCAGCGCTCTCTCAGCGCTCTGTCTCTCAGCGCTCTCTCTCTCAGCGCTCTCTCTCTCAGTGCTCTCTCTCTCAGCGCGCTCTCTCTCTCTCTCTCTCAGCGCTCTCTCTCTCAGCGCGCTCTCTCTCTCAGCGCGCTCTCTCTCTCTCAGCGCGCTCTCTCTCAGCGCGCTCTCTCCCTCAGCGCGCTCTCTCTCCCTCAGCGCGCTCTCTCTCTCTCAGCGCGCTCTCTCTCTCAGCGCGCGCTCTCTCTCAGCGCGCTCTCTCTCTCTCAGCGCGCTCTCTCTCTCTCAGCGCGCTCTCTCTCTCTCAGCGCGCTCTCTCTCAGCGCGCTCTCTCTCTCTCAGCGCGCTCTCTCTCTCTCAGCGCGCTCTCTCTCAGCGCGCTCTCTCTCTCTCAGCGCGCTCTCTCTCTCTCAGCGCGCGCTCTCTCTCAGCGCGCTCTCTCTCTCTCAGTGCGCTCTCTCTCAGCGCGCTCTCTCTCAGCGCGCTCTCTCTCAGCGCGCTCTCTCAGCGCGCTCTCTCTCTCTCAGCGCGCTCTCTCTCTCTCAGCGCGCTCTCTCTCTCTCTCTCAGCGCTCTCTCTCTCTCTCAGCGTGCTCTCTCTCTCTCTCTCTCAGCGCGCTCTCTCTCTCTCTCTCTCAGCGCGCTCTCTCTCTCTCTCAGCGCGCTCTCTCTCTCTCTCTCTCAGCGCGCGCTCTCTCTCTCTCTCAGCGCTCTCTCTCTCTCTCAGCGCTCGCTCTCTCTCAATTTTCAATTCAATTCAATTCAAATGCTTTATTGGCATGAAAGTTTACAGGGAACCACATTGCCAAAGCTTACATAACAAAAAGTACAGTTTTCCAGCATTCTGTAGGTGTCAAACAATTCTGACCTTCGTTGGGTACATACAATAATACTTTAAACAATATTAATTTAAACAGTCTTTGTACATCAGTGGGTACATTCAGTGTTAATTTTAAACAGTCCTCAGGTTGTGACATGTTGTTACATATTTGGCACTAAGGTATGGTCTGTCTCCTTCTCCCAGGACTAATCTTAATTTTGACAGGTCATCCAATTCCTTGAAATCTGGGGTTGTTTGGCTGAGCTTGTCAAATAATATGTTTCTTGATGTGTTGAATTTTTCACATTTTAGGAGGAAATGCATCTCTGTCTCAACCTCGCCGGCCAGACATTGATCACATATTCTATTCTCTCTAGGCTGCCAGGATTTCTTGTATCTTCCTTTTTCAATTGCCAGTTGGTGGTCGCTTAGTCTGTACCTGGTGAGGGTCTGTCTCTGTTTTGTGTCTCTGATGGTCGAGAGATAGTCTGCCAGTTTATATTCTCTTTTTAGGGCCCGGTAACATTCTAATCTGCTTTGGCTTTTGGTTATTTTGTTCCAATGTTCCAGGTAGGTTTCTTTGCTTTGTTTAATGATTTGGTTCACTCGGATTGGTGTTTGGACGGCAGTGTTGGTCTGGGACTGGTCAGGGTCCGGCTGAGTAGGACTACTTAGTTTCAATAGCAGCTGACTCAGGGGACTCTTTTCTGGGTTTAGTTCTTGGGTCTGGAAGGCTTTAAAATGAAGGGTGTCTGGGGAGCTAGATTTGAGGTGATTTAGGAAGTTTAGTGCTCGTTTTTGGATGTTTATTATCAGTGGGTATCTGCCTAGTTCGGCTCTGCATGCATTTGTTGGTGTTTTCCTTTGGGTGCAAAGGATGCTTCGGCAAAATTCTGCATGTAGGGCTTCTATTGTGTGTTTTTCCCATTTAGTGTAGCTATGGTGATTGAGCGGGCCCCATACTTCACTACCGTACAGCGCAGTCGGCAGGATTACGCTGTCAAATATTTTTAGCCAGATTTTGATTGGGATTTGGATGTTGTAGAATTTTCTTTTTATTGCATATAGGGCTCTTCGGGCTTTTTCTTTTAATGCATTCACTGCTATGCTGAAGCTCCCTGATGCTGTAATGGTTAGACCAAGGTAAGTGTAGCTCATAGTGTGTCCTATGATGGTATCACTGAGAGTAAACTGGTATTTGTTTTCCTGACACTTGGGCCTTTTTTGAAAAATCATGATGTTGGTTTTCTTTAGATTTACTGTTAGGGCCCAATTTTGGCAGTATTTGTCGAGTAGGTCTAGTTGTTGCTGTAATCCCTGTTCTGTGGGAGACAGCAGAACCAGGTCGTCCGCATAGAACAGGGATTTCACTTCTCCATCCAGGAGACATAGACCCGGTGACTCGCTTTGCTCCAGCATGTCTGCTAGTTCATTTATGTATATGTTGAACAGGGTCGGGCTCAAATTGCAGCCCTGCCGGACGCCTCTTCTCTGGGTGAAGAAACAGGTGCGTTTGTCTCCAATTTTGACATCGCATTTATTTTTCAGATACATCGATTTAATAAGGTCATAGACTTTGCCCCCTATTCCACACTGAAGAAGTTTGTAATAGAGCCCTTCGTGCCAGATAGAGTCAAAGGCTTTCTTGAAGTCAATGAAACAAGCGAATATTTTCCCATTTTTTGTTTGGTGTACATGCTTTTCAATGAGAGTGTGAAGGGTATAGATATGGTCGGTGGTGCGGTGTTTTGGAAGAAAGCCTATTTGATTTTTTCTAAGGATCTTATGTTTGTTAAGAAAATCCAGTAATCTACTATTTAGAATACTGCAGAATAACTTCCCTAGACAACTGTTGACACAGATGCCGCGGTAGTTATTTGGGTCTGATTTGTTTCCACTTTTGTATATGGGAGAGATGAGTCCTTGGCACCAGATATCGGGAAAACAGCCTGAACGTAATATGATGTTGAATAACTTGAGTACCGCACCCTGCATCTCCATATTGCTGAACTTGAGCATTTCATTTTTGATGTTGTCTGGACCACAGGCTTTCTTTAGGTGGAGAGATTTTGTTTTTGTGGCCAGTTCTTTCCATGTGATTGGGGAGTCTAGAGGGTTTTGGTTGTCTTTAATTGTTGCTTCTAATGTGTGGAGTTTTTCTGTGACATGATGTTGACTTGGGTTTGTTTCGTTTATTGGGATGTCTTTGTAGAGGTTTTCAAAATGTGTTCTCCAGATGTCGCCATCTTGGATTGGTAATGCTTGCAATTGTGTTGTACTCAGGTTATTCCACATTTCCCAGAATTGATTTGGATTAATGGAGTTTTCAATTTCTTCGAGTATTTTGTGGGTATAATTTTGTGTTTTGTTCCTAATGGTGAGTTTATATCTTTTGAGGGTCTCATTGTATCTAGTACGTAGGTCTGGATTGTTTGGTTGGCGATGTTTTTGGTTTGATATTTTTCTCAGGTCTTTTCTGGCATTTTTGCATTCGTGGTCAAACCATTTCTCATTTTTATTGTGTCTTTTGTAACGTTTCCTCTTCTGTTTCACAAGGTCGGCTTTTACAGCTGCCTCATGGAAGATCATATTTATATCATCTATGGCCATGTTTACACCATCTCTGGTGATCTCATATAGATTTTCTTTAAATTTTGATATTTTACTTGTGAGATCAGGTGAGTTTAGTGCTGTGATGAATTTGTCTCCACTGTCTGGGGCCCATCTGTATGTCTGGTTTATTTTATGGAGCTTACTGGGTTCCTTTTTTGTGTCTGTAGTTTGG
The DNA here is from genome assembly GCF_052327205.1 of Somniosus microcephalus. NCBI lineage: Eukaryota > Metazoa > Chordata > Chondrichthyes > Squaliformes > Somniosidae > Somniosus > Somniosus microcephalus. The sequence goes on along the minus strand of NC_140992.1, from coordinate 157,324,808 downwards.
GCAGAAAGTTTAAGGTACACATTTATTTGGTTATGGTCTAAGAGGGGGGATTGCTGCCTGACAGTGAATGCGTTGATATCGCAGGGGTCCAGGTCAGTGATTGTATAATCCACCACACTAGACCCAAGAGTTGAGGAATATGTGAGTCTCCCTAAGGAGTCCCCTCTGAACCTACCGTTAACTATGTACAGGCCTAAGGCTCGGCAGAGTTGCACTACCTCCCTACCGCTTTTATTTATTTCACAATCAAGGTTGTTCCGATTTGCGATGGCTGGTGTGACATATAAAGGGGTCTGGCCAAGCACATGGTTGTTGCCCTGTGGGTCTATGAAGTCAGGTTCACATCCGGTCCTTGCATTTAGGTCCCCACATAGTAGCACCTTTCCTTGGGCCTGGAAATGGCTGATTTCCATGTGGAGAGTGTCAAATATCTCCTCTTCAAAATATGGCGATTCTATTGGGGGTATGTAGATCGCACATAAGTAAACATCTTTTTTTGCTATTCCTATATTTTTATCTAATTTAAGCCATACGTGTGATTTTCCCTGTTTTATCGGTGAGATGTGTTTGTCCAGTTCTCCTTTATACCACACCAAGATTCCCCCGGAGGTTCTGCCCTTGCGTGTCTTAGTGTTCTTTACTGAGGGCACAATGATTTCATGGTACATTGGAGGACAGTGGGTGGGCACGTCCTTTTGGCACCATGTTTCTGTTAACACAATTATATCAATGTCTTTTATATCTTTTAGGAATTCAGGGTCTGTACTCTTCATCCCAAAAGTTGAGGAGCGGAGACCCTGGATATTCCAGCAGCTTATGTGGAAAGAACGCATTTATATAATTCAAAAAACGAAATAAAATGGACCTATTTTGTGGGATGAGTGTGAAAACACTAGTTTCTATAATGCTAAATGACGATTTAGTATAAATTTCATCAGCGCTCTCTCAGCGCTCTCTCTCTCTCTCAGCGCTCTCTCTCAGCGCTCTCTCTCTCAGCGCTCTCTCTCTCAGCGCTTTCTCTCTCTCAGCGCTCTCTCTCAGCGCTCTCTCTCTCAGCGCTCTCTCAGCGCTTTCTCTCTCTCAGCGCTCTCTCTCTCAGCGCTCTCTCTCAGCGTGCTCTCTCTCAGCGCTCTCTCTCTCTCTCAGCGCTCTCTCTCAGCGCTCGCTCTCTCTCAGCGTTCTCTCTCAGCGCTCTCAGCGCTCTCTCTCAGCGCTCTCTCTCTCAGCGCTCTCTCTCAGCGCTCTCTCTCTCTCAGCGCTCTCTCTCTCAGCGCTCTCTCAGCGCTTTCTGTCTCTCAGCGCTCTCTCTCTCAGCGCTCTCTCTCAGCGCGCTCTCTCTCAGCGCTCTCTCTCTCTCTCTCAGCGCTCTCTCTCAGCGCTCGCTCTCTCTCAGCGTTCTCTCTCAGCGCTCTCTCTCAGCGCTCTCTCTCTCAGCGCTCTCTCTCAGCGCTCTCTCTCTCTCTCAGCGCTCTCTCTCTCTCAGCGATCTCTCAGCGGTCTCTCTCTCGGCGCGCTCTCTCTCAGCGCGCTCTCTCTCTCTCTCAGCGTGCTCTCTCTCAGCGCTCTCTCTCTCAGCTCTCTCTCTCTCAGCGCTTTCTCTCAGCGCGCTCTCTCTCTCAGCACGCTCTCTCTCAGCGCGCTCTCTCTCAGCGCGCTCTCTCCGTGCGCTCTCTCTCTCAGCGCTCTCTCTCAGCGCGCTCTCTCTCAGCGCGCTCTCTCTCTCTCAGCTCTCTCTCTCTCAGCGCTCTCTCTCTCTCTCTCAGCGCTCTCTCTCTCAGCGCTCTCTCTCTCTCAGCGCTCTCTCTCTCAGCGCTCTCTCTCTCAGCGCTCTCTCTCAGCGCTCTCTCTCTCTCAGCGCTCTCTCTCAGCGCTCTCTCAGCGCTCTCTCTCTCAGCGCTCTCTCTCTCAGCGCTCTCTCTCGGCACTCTCTCTCTCAGCGCTCTCTCTCAGCGCGCTCTCTCTCAGCGCGCTCTCTCTCAGCGCGCTCTCTCTCTCTCAGCGCGCTCTCTCTCTCAGCGCGCTCTCTCTCTCTCAGCGCGCTCTCTCTCTCTCAGCGCGCTCTCTCTCTCAGCGCGCTCTCTCTCTCTCAGCGCGCTCTCTCTCTCAGCGCGCTCTCTCTCAGCGCGCTCTCTCTCAGCGCTCTCTCTCTCAGCGCGCTCTCTCTATCTCAGCGCTCTCTCTCTCTCAGCACGCTCTCTCTCTCAGCGTGCTCTCTCTCTCAGCCTCTCAGCGCGCTCTCTCTCTCTCAGCGCTCTCTCTCTCTCTCAGCGCTCTCTCTCTCTCTCAGCGCTCTCTCTCTCTCTCTCAGCGCTCTCTCTCAGCGCGCTCTCTCTCTCAGCGCTCTGTCTCAGCGCTCTCTCTCTCAGCGCTCTCTCAGCGCTCTCTCTCTCAGCGCTCTCTCTGAGCACGCTCTCTCTCTCAGCGCGCTCTCTCTCTCAGCGCTCTCTCAGCGCTCAGCGCTCTCTCGCTCTCAGCGCTCTCTCTCTCAGCGCTCTCTCTCAGCGCTCTCTCAGCGCTCACTCTCTCAGCGCTCTCTCTCAGCGCTCTCTCTCTCAGCGCTCTCCCTCTCTCAGCGTTCTCTCTCTCTCAGCGCTCTCTCTCTCAAATTCAAATTCAAATTCAAATGCTTCATTGGCATGAAAGTTTACAGAGAACCATATTGCCAAAGCTTACATAGCCAAAAGGTACAGTTTTCCAACATTCTGTAGGTGTCAATCGATTTGACATTTGTTGGGTACATACAATATTACTTTTAAACAATATTAATTTTAAACAGTCTTTGTACTTCATTTGGTACGTTCAATATTAATTTTAAACAGTCTTAATTTTAAACAGTCCTCAGGTTGTGACATGTTGTTACATATTTGGCCCCAAGGTATGGTCTGTCTCCTTCTCCCAGGACTAATCTCAATTTTGACAGGTCATCCAATTCCTTGAAATCTGGGGTTATTTGGCTTAGTTTGTTGAATAATATGTTTCTTAATGTGTTGAATTTTTCGCATTTTAGGAGGAAATGCATTTCTGTTTCAACCTCGCCGGCCAGACATTGATCGCATATTCTATTCTCTCTAGGCTGCCAGGATTTCTTGTATCTGCCTTTTTCAATTTCTCTCTCTCTCAGCGCTCTCTCTCTCAGCGCTCTCTCTCAGCGCTCTCTCTCTCTCTCAGCGCTCTCTCTCTCTCAGCGCGCTCTCTCTCTCAGCGCTCTCTCTCAGCGCGCTCTCTCTCTCAGCGCGCTCTCTCAGCGCTCTCAGCGCTCTCTCTCTCTCAGCGCTCTCTCTTTCAGCGCTCTCTCTCTCAGCGCTCTCTCAGCGCTCTCTCTCTCAGCGCTCTCTCTCAGCGCGCTCTCTCTCAGCGCTCTCTCTCTCAGCGCTCTCTCAGCGCTCTCTCTCTCAGTGCTCTCTCTCTCTCTCAGCGCTCTCTCTCTCTCAGCGCTCTCTCTCAGCGCTCTCTCTCAGCGCTCTCTCTCAGCGCGCTCTCTCTCTCTCAACGCGCTCTCTCTCTCAGCGCGCTCTCTCTCTCAGCGCACTCTCTCTCTCTCAGCGCGCTCTCTCTCTCTCAGCGCGCTCTCTCTCTCAGCGCGCTCTCTCTCTCTCAGCGCGCTCTCTCTCTCTCAGCGCGCTCTCTCTCTCTCAGCGCGCTCTCTCTCTCAGCGCGCTCTCTCTCTCTCAGCGCGCTCTCTCTCTCAGCGCGCTCTCTCTCTCTCAGCGCCCTCTCTCTCTCAGCGTGCTCTCTCTCTCTCAGCGCGCGCTCTCTCAGCGCGCTCTCTCTCTCAGCGCGCTCTCTCTCTCTCAGCGCGCTCTCTCTCAGCGCGCTTGATATACCTATCAATTCCTCCAATAAAAGGCGAAGAGTTACGAAGGTGACTAAAGGTTTTTATTGACTAAATAACAGAGCCCACTCTCGTGGGTGATCCGATCCAAGCAGGAGGAATACCAGCCAGTCGCTCACCTTTATACCTGGCCTGGTGGGTGGAGCCAAGGCGGAGTCGGCAGTGGTCATCCCAGGTATAGCAGTGTGGCAAGAGGCGACCTCGTACCGTGATACAATAGTGGTCAGTGATACAGTTATAACGAACAGTGGTGAACAGTGCTAACTACTAACAGTGATACAATAGTGAACGTGGTTTACCACATTCACCCCTTGTTTAGAATTAAGTCCGGCGGGGTGAAGTGTACTACCAATTCTGGTAGGTCAGTCTGTCCGGAGGCTTCGTAAGCCTCTCCGATCGCCGCAGCGGTGGTGTTGCCTTATCCGGTGCTGGTGCCTTATCCGGTGTTGATGCTGGTGTTTGCGTGGTCGGCGAGGGCTCGTGGGGTTCCGGCATGCCGTCTACCTGGACTGAGGTTGGGGGGGGTGGTGGCGGTGTTTCCGGATCGGCTGAGGGTGCGAGGTCTCGTAGGGAGACAGTGTCCTCCCGCCCGTCTGGGTACGCCACGTAGGCGTACTGGGGGTTGGCGTGCAGGAGGTTCACCCTCTCGACCAGGGGGTCCGTTTTATGGGTCCTCACGTGTTTCCGCAGCCAGACCGGCCCCGGGGCGGTCAGCCAGGTTGGTAGAGTGGTTCCCGTAGTCGACTTCCTGGGGAAAACGAACATTCGTTCATGGGGGGTGGTGTTAGTGGCCGTGCAAAGTAATGACCGGATGGAGTGCAGCGCTGTCGGGAGGACTTCTTGCCAGCGGGAGGTTGGGAGGCCCTTAGACTTTAAGGCTAAGAGGACGGCCTTCCATACCGTCGCGTTCTCTCTTTCCACCTGACCGTTACCTCTGGGGTTGTAGCTGGTGGTCCTGCTTGCTGCAATACCTCTCTCTAGGAGGAATTGCCGGAGTTCCTCGCTCATGAAGGAGGAGCCCCGGTCGCTGTGTATATAGTTCGGGAACCCGAACAAGGCGAAGAGGGCATTCAGGCACTTAATGACCGTGCTACTGGTCATGTCGGGGCAGGGGAAGGCAAAGGGGAAACGGGAGTACTCATCAACGATGTTGAGGAAGTACACATTACGGTCAGAGGACGGGAGGGGCCCCTTAAAGTCGATGCTCAGGCGCTCGAAGGGGCGGGTGGCCTTGATCAGGCTTGCTCGGTCCGGCCTATAGAAGTGCGGTTTGCACTCCGCACAGGTCTGGCAGTTCCTGGTCATGGTCCTGACCTCCTCGATGGAGTAGGTCAGGTTGCGGGCCTTAATGAAATGGTAGAGTCTGGTGACTCCGGGGTGGCAGAGCTGGTCGTGGAGGGTCTGAAGCCTATCGATATGCGCGCTGGCGCATGTCATTCGTGAAAGGGCATCAGGGGATTCGTTCAGCTTGCCTGGCCGGTACAAGATCTCATAATCGTAGGTGGAGAGCTCGATTCTCCATCTCAAAATCTTGTCATTCTTGATTTTGCCCTTCAGCTTGTTATTAAACATGAAAGCCACCGAACGCTGGTCGGTGAGGAGGGTAAATCGTTTGCCTGCCAGGTAGTGCCTCCAGCGCCGTACTGCCTCCACGATCGCCTGGGCCTCTTTCTCGACCGACGAATGTCGGATCTCGGGGCCCTGTAGGGTCCTTGAGAAGAAGGCCACTGGCCTCCCCTCCTGGTTTAGGGTGGCGGCTAAGGCGAAGTCGGATGCGTCGCTCTCCACCTGAAAGGGGATGGACTCGTCCACTGCGTGCATCGTGGCCTTGGCTATGTCTCCCTTAATGAGGGAGAAGGCCGCGCACGCCTCCTCCGTGAGGGGGAAGGAAGTGGCTTTCAGGAGGGGTCTGGCTTTGTCCGCGTAATTGGGTACCCATTGGGCATAGTAGGCGAAAAGCCCCAGGGTTCTCCTAAGTGCTTTAGGGCAGTGGGGGAGGGGTAGCTCCATGAGGGGGCGCATTCTTTCTGGGTCGGGGCCGATGATTCCGTTCTCCACTACGCAGCCGAGGATGGCAAGGCGCGTGGTGTTAAACACGCATTTCTCCTTATTGTAGGTGAGGTTCAGCCGTTGGGCCGTACGGAGGAATTTCTCCAGATTCGCGTCATGTTCCTGCCGGTCGCGGCCGCAGATAGTGACGTTATCTAGGTAGGGGAATGTAGCCTGCAGTTCGTTCTGGTCAACCATCTGGTCCATCTCCCTTTGGAAGACCGAGACCCCATTAGTGACACCGAAGGGGACCCTAAGGAAGTGGTATAGGCGCCCATTCGCCTCGAAGGCGGTATACTGGCGGTCCTCAGGGTGGATAGGGAGTTGGTGGTAGGCCGACTTCAGGTCGATGGTCGAGAATACTTTATACTGTGCAATCTGATTGACCATGTCAGATATGCGGGGGAGGGGGTATGCGTCCAGCTGGGTATATCTGTTTATGGTCTGGCTGTAGTCGATGACCAGGCGGTTTTTATCGCCGGTCTTTACGACTACGACCTGGGCACGCCAGGGGCTGCTGCTCCCCTCGATAATGCCCTCTTTCAGGAGGCGCCGCACCTCAGAGCTAATGAAGGCTCTGTCCCCGGCGCTATACCGCCTGCTTTTGGTAGCGACGGGTTTGCAGTCAGGGGTAAGGTTAGCAAACAGAGAGGGTGGCGGGACCTTGAGGGTGGAGAGGCTGCAGGTGTTACGCGGTGGGCGGTTTAACGTTTGCTGGTTGTTGACTGTGAGTGGGGGGAGGGGTCCACCGTATGCTAGGGTTACGCTTTGGAGGTGGGATTGGAAGTCCAGCCCTAGTAGGACGGCAGCGCAGAGATGGGGGAGGACGAGGAGTTTAAAGTTTTTATACTCCGTGCCCTTAACCGACAGGGTCACGACACAGTAGCCGCTGATGTCCGTGGCGTGGGACCTCGATGCCATCGAGATTCGGCTGCGCGTTGGTAGGACAGAGAGGGAGTAGTGGCTCACCGTGTCTGGGTGGATGAAGCTCTCCGTGCTTCCGCTGTCGAACAGGCAGGTCGTGGCGTGGCCGTTCACTTTGATGTCCATCATTGACTTGGACAGATGGTGCGGGCGGGCTTGGTCCAGGGTGACGGAAGCTAGTGTGTAGCCGAGCGAGTCGTTGTCATCTGCGGGCGAGGCGGTCGGGCGTGGTGAGTAAAATGGCGTCTCCCACGAGGTAGGGCCCCATGAGGCACTATTGGGGTCGGTTGCCTTAATCAAAGATGGCCGCCCCCATGACTCATGTGTGGGGATGCTGGCCTCAGTTGCCCTAAACAAAGATGGCCGCCCCCATGACTCATGTGTGGGGATGCTGGCCTCAGTTGCCCTAAACGAAGATGGCCGCCCCCATAGTTCGCATGCGGCACTGCTGGCCTCTGAGGATCCGCTCCTGCAGGCCTTGGAGAAGTGGCCTTTCTTCAGGCAGGTTTTACATATGGAGTTCTTGGCTGGGCAGCGCGACCTCGGGTGCTTCTCCTGGCCACAAAAAAAACAGCCGGCGGCCCGATCGCGGATGCCCGATGTCGGGGCCGGTGCCGGGGGTGGCGGGGCCGGTCGGGTCCGGGACGCCGACGCAGAGGTAGGTCCCGGGGGCGGCGCTGGGAAGGGTGCTGTGGTAGGGGTCGGGCCCGAGTCCCAGGGTCGCGAGCAGTACCTGGTGAATGCTTCCTGATCTTGGTGGGCCACTTCCAGGGAGATAGCGAGGGCTTCAGCTTTTTCCATGCTGAGGTCTTTAGCTTCCAGCAGTCTTTGCCGTGAGTACTCGGACCGTAGGCCTTTCAGGAATGCGTCGCGGATATTATC
>NC_140992.1:157214088-157316621 GCF_052327205.1 Somniosus microcephalus | reverse complement strand
CTCTCTGCGCTCTCTCTCTCTCTGCGCTCTCTCTCTCTCTGCGCTCTCGCTCTCTCTCTCTCTGAGCTCTCTCTCTGCGCTCTCTCTCTCTCAGCGCTCTCTCTCACTCTCAGTGCGCTCTCTCTCTTCTCAGCGCTCTCTCTCTCTCTCAGTGCGCTCTCTCAGCGCGCTCTCTCTCTCTCTCAGCTCGCCGCGCTCTCTCTCTCTCAGCGCGCGCTCTCTCTCTCAGCACGCGCTCTCTCTCTCTCGCGCTCTCTCTCAGCGCAGCGCTTCTCCTCTCTCAAGCGCGCTCTCTCTCTCAGCGCGCTCTCTCGCTCTCTCAGCGCGCGCTCTTCTCTCTCAGGCGCGCTCCGCTCTCTCTCAGCGCGCTCTCTCTCCTCTCATCAGCGCGCTCTCTCTCTCTCTCAGCGCGCTCTCTCTCTCTCTCAGCGCTCTCTCTCTCAGCGCTCTCTCTCTCTCAGCGCGCTCTCTCTCTCTCAGCACGCTCTCTCTCTCTCAGCGTGCTCTCTCTCAGCGGCGCTCTCTCTCTCTCTCAGCGCTCTCTCTCTCTCAGCGCGCTCTCTCTCTCTCAGCGCGCTCTCTCTCTCTCTCAGCGCGCGCTCTCTCTCTCTCAGCTCGCGCTCTCTCTCTCTCAGCGCGCGCTCTCTCTCTCAGCGCGCTCTCTCCTCTCTCAGCAGCGCGCTCTCTCTCTCAGCGCTCGCTCTCTCTCTCAGCGCGCTCTCTCTCTCAGCGCAGCTCTCTCTCTCTCTCTCAGCGCGCTCTCTCTCTCTCTCAGCGCGCTCTCTCTCTCTCTCAGCTCAGCGCTCCTCTCTCTCTCTCAGCGCGCTCTCTCTCTCTCAGCGCGCTCTCTCTCTCTCAGCCGCGACTCTCTCTCTCTCAGCGCGCTCTCTCTCAGCTCGCTCTCTCGCAGCTCATCAGCTCTCTCTCTCTCTCTCAGCGCTGCTCTCTCTCAGCGCGCTCTCTCTCTCAGCGCCTCTCTCTCTCTCAGCGCGCTCTCTCTCAGCGCCTGCGCTCTCTCTCTCTCAGCGCGCTCCTCTCTAGCGCGCTCTCTCTCTCAGCCGCGCTCTCTCTCTCAGCGCGCGCTCTCTCTCAGCAGCGCTGCTCTCTCTCTCAGCGCGATCTCTCTCTCTCTCAGCGCGCTCTCTCTCTCTCAGCGCGCTCTCTCTCAGCGCGCTCTCTCTCTCTCAGCGCGCTCTCTCTCTCTCAGCGCGCTCTCTCTCTATCTCTCAGCGCTCTCTCTCTCTCAGCGCTCTCTCAGCGCTCTCTCTCGCTCTCAGCGCTCTCTCTCGCTCTCAGCGCGCTCTCAGCGCTCTCTCTCTCAGCGCTCTCTCTCTCTCTCAGCGCTCTCTCTCTCCTCTCAGCGCTCTCTCTCTCTCAGCGCTCTCTCTCAGCGCGCTCTCTCTCTCAGCGCTCTCTCTCTCAGCGCTCTCTCTCAGCGCTCTCTCTCTCTCTCTCAGCGCTCTCTCTCTCTCAGCGCTCTCTCTCTCAGCGCTCGCTCTCTCTCTCTCTCTCACGCGCTCTCTCTCTCTCTCAGCGCTCTCTCTCTCAGCGTGCTCTCTCTCAGCGCTCTCTCTCTCTCAGCGCTCTCTCTCAGCGCTCTCCCTCTCTCAGCGCTCTCTCTCTCTCTCAGCGCTCTCTCTCTCTCTCTCTCTCAGCGCTCTCTCTCTCAGCGCTCTCTCTCTCTCTCAGCGCTCTCTCTCTCTCTCAGCGCTCTCTCAGCGCTCTCTCTCTCGGCGCCTCTCTCTCAGCGCTCTCTCTCAGCGCTCTCTCGCTCTCTCAGCGCTCTCTCTCTCTTAGCGCTCTCTCTCTCAGCGCTCTCTCTCAGCGCTCTCTCTCTCTCTCAGCGCTCTCTCTCTCAGCGCTCTCTCTCTCTCTCAGCGCGCTCTCTCTCTCTCAGCGCACTCTCTCAGCGCGCTCTCTCTCAGCGCGCTCTCTCTCAGCGCGCTCTCTCTCAGCGCTCTCTCTCTCTCAGCGCTCTCTCAGCGCGCTCTCTCTCAGCGCGCTCCTCTCAGCGCGCTCTCTCTCTCAGCGCTCTCTCTCTCAGCGCTCTCTCTCTCTCAGAGCGCTCTCTCTCTCTCAGCGCTCTCTCTCTCTCAGCGCAGCTCTCTCAGCGCGCTCTCTCTCTCAGCGCTCTCTCTCAGCGCTCTCTCTCAGCGCTCTCTCTCTCAGCGCTCTCTCTCTCAGCTCTCTCTCAGCTCTCTCTCTCTCTCAGCGCTCTCTCTCTCTCAGCGCTCTCTCTCTCTCTCTCTCAGCGCTCTCTCTCTCTCTCTCTCTCAGCGCTCTCTCTCCCTCTTTCAGCGCTCTCTCTCTCTCTCTCAGTGCTCTCTCTCTGTCAGCGCTCTCTCTCTCTCTCTCAGCGCTCCTCTCTCTCTCTCAGCGCTCTCTCTCAGCGCACTCTCTCTCTCAGCGCGCTCCCACTCTCTCTCAGCGCTCTCTCTCAGCGCTCTCTCAGCGCTCTCTCTCTCTCAGCGCTCTCTCTCTCTCAGCGCTCTCTCTCTCTCAGCGCTCTCTCTCTCTCAACGCTCTCTCAGCGCTCTCTCAGCGCTCTCTCTCTCAGCGCTCTCTCAGCGTTCTCTCCCTCAGTGCTCTTTCAGTGCTCTCTCTCTCAGTGCTCTCTCAGCGCTCTCTCTCTCAGCGCTCTCTCTCTGTCAGCGCTCTCTCTCTCCGCTCTCTGTCTCAGCGCTCTCTCTCTCAGCGCTCTCTCTCTCAGCGCTCTCTCTCAGCGCTCTCTCTCTCAGTGCTCTCTCTCTCTCAGCGCTCTCTCAGCGCTCTCTCTCTCTCTCCTCTCTCAGCGCTCTCTCTCTCAGCGCTCTCTCTCAGCGCTCCTTCTCTCTCAGCGCCTCTCTCTCAGCGCTCTCTCTCTCTCTCAGCGCTCTCTCAGCGCTCTCTCTCTCTCTCAGCGCGCTCTCTCTCAGCGCGCTCTCTCTCAGCGCGCTCGCTCAACGCGCTCTCAGCGCTCTCTCTCTCAGCGCGCTCTCTCTCAGCGCGCTCGCAGCGCTCTCTCTCAGCGCTCTCTCTCTCAGCGCTCTCTCTCTCGCTCAGCGCTTTCTCTCTCTCAGCGCTCTCTCTCTCAGCGCTCTCTCACTCTCTCAGCGCTCTCTCTCTCTCAGCGCTCTCTCTCTCTCTCAGCGCTCTCTCTCTCTCAGCGCTCTCTCTCTCAACGCTCTCTCTCTCAGCGCTCTCTCTCAGCGCGCTCTCTCTCAGCGCGCTCTCTCTCAGCGCGCTCTCTCTCTCAGCGCTCTCTCTCTCTCAGCGCTCTCTCTCTCAGCGCTCTCTCTCTCAGCGCTCTCTTTCTCTCCAACGCTCTCTCTCTCAGCGCTCTCTCTCTCTCAGCGCGCTCTCTCTCTCTCAGCGCTCTCTCTCTCAGCGCTCTCTCTCTCAGCGCTCTCTCTCTCTCAGCGCTCTCTCTCTCTCTCAGCGCTCTCTCTCTCTCAGCGCTCTCTCTCTCTCAGCGCTCTCTCTCTCTCAGCGCTCTCTCTCTCAGCGCTCTCTCAGCGCGCTCTCTCTCAGCGCGCTCTCTCTCAGCGCGCTCTCTCTCAGCGCGCTCTCTCTCAGCGCGCTCTCTCTCAGCGCTCTCTCTCTCAGCGCTCTCTCTCTCAGCGCTCTCTTTCTCTCCAATGCTCTCTCTCTCAGCGCTCTCTCTCTCTCAGCGCTCTCTCTCAGCGTTCTCTCTCTCAGCGCTCTCTCTCTCAGCGCTCTCTCTCTGAGCTCTCTCTCTCTCTGAGCTCTCTCTCTCTCTGAGCTCTCTCTCTCTGCGCTCTCTCTCTCTCTGCGCTCTCTCTCTCTCTGCGCTCTCTCTCTCAGCGCTCTCTCTCACTCTCAGTGCGCTCTCTCTCTCAGCGCGCTCTCTCTCTCTCAGCGCGCTCTCTCTCTCTCAGCGCGCTCTCTCTCAGCGCGCGCTCTCTCTCTCAGCACGCGCTCTCTCTCAGCGCGCTCTCTCTCTCTCAGCGCGCGCTCTCTCTCTCAGCGCGCGCTCTCTCTCTCAGCGCGCGCTCTCTCTCAGCGCGCTCTCTCTCAGCGCGCTCCCTCTCTCTCAGCGCGCTCTCTCTCTCTCTCAGCGCGCTCTCTCTCTCTCTCAGCGCGCTCTCTCTCTCTCTCAGCGCGCGCTCTCTCTCTCAGCGCGCTCTCTCTCTCTCAGCGCGCTCTCTCTCTCTCAGCGCGCTCTCTCTCTCTCAGCACGCTCTCTCTCTCTCAGCGTGCTCTCTCTCAGCGCGCTCTCTCTCTCTCAGCGCGCTCTCTCTCTCTCAGCGCGCTCTCTCTCTCTCAGCGCGCTCTCTCTCTCTCAGCGCGCTCTCTCTCTCTCAGCGCGCGCTCTCTCTCTCAGCGCGCGCTCTCTCTTTCAGCGCGCGCTCTCTCTCTCAGCGCGCTCTCTCTCTCTCAGCGCGCGCTCTCTCTCTCAGCGCGCGCTCTCTCTCAGCGCGCTCTCTCTCAGCGCGCTCCCTCTCTCAGCGCGCTCTCTCTCTCTCTCAGCGCGCTCTCTCTCTCTCTCAGCGCGCTCTCTCTCTCTCAGCGCGCTCTCTCTCTCTCAGCGCGCTCTCTCTCAGCGCGCTCTCTCTCTCAGCGCGCTCTCTCTCAGCACGCTCTCTCTCAGCGCGCTCTCTCTCTCTCAGCGTGCTCTCTCTCAGCGCGCTCTCTCTCAGCGCCCTCTCTCTCTCTCAGCGCGCTCTCTCAGCGCGCGCTCTCTCTCTCAGCGCGCTCTCTCTCTCTCAGCGCGCTCTCTCTCTCTCAGCGCGCTCTCTCTCAGCGCGCTCTCTCTCTCTCAGCGCACTCTCTCTCTCAGCGCGCTCTCTCTCTCTCAGCGCGCTCTCTCTCAGCGCGCTCTCTCTCTCTCAGCGCGCTCTCTCTCTCTCAGCGCGCTCTCTCTATCTCTCAGCGCTCTCTCTCTCTCAGCGCTCTCTCAGCGCTCTCTCTCGCTCTCAGCGCTCTCTCTCGCTCTCAGTGCTCTCTCTCGCTCTCAGCGCTCTCTCTCTCAGCGCTCTCTCTCTCTCTCAGCGCTCTCTCTCTCTCTCAGCGCTCTCTCTCTCAGCGCTCTCAGCGCGCTCTCTCTCTCAGCGCTCTCTCTCTCTCAGCGCTCTCTCTCAGCGCTCTCTCTCTCTCTCTCAGCGCTCTCTCTCTCTCAGCGCTCTCTCTCTCAGCGCTCGCTCTCTCTCTCTCTCTCAGCGCTCTCTCTCTCTCTCTCAGCGCTCTCTCTCTCTCTCAGCGTGCTCTCTCTCAGCGCTCTCTCTCTCTCTCAGCGCTCTCTCTCAGCGCTCTCCCTCTCTCAGCGCTCTCTCTCTCTCTCAGCGCTCTCTCTCTCTCTCTCAGCGCTCTCTCTCTCTCAGCGCTCTCTCTCTCTCTCAGCGCTCTCTCTCTCTCTCAGCGCTCTCTCAGCGCTCTCTCTCTCGGCGCTCTCTCTCAGCGCTCTCTCTCCAGCGCTCTCTCGCTCTCTCAGCGCTCTCTCTCTCTCAGCGCTCTCTCTCTCTCAGCGCTCTCTCTCAGCGCTCTCTCTCTCTCAGCGCTCTCTCTCTCAGCGCTCTCTCTCTCTCAGCGCTCTCTCTCAGCGCTCTCTCTCTCTCAGCGCTCGCTCTCTCTCTCAGCGCTCTCTCTCTCAGTGCTCTCTCTCTCTCTCAGCGCTCTCTCTCTCTCAGCGCTCTCTCTCAGCGCTTTCTCTCTCTCTCTCAGCGCTCTCTTTCTCAGCGCTCTCTTTCTCAGCGCTCTCTCTCTCAGCGCTCTCTCTCTCAGCGCTCTCTCTCTCTCAGCGCGCTCTCTCTCTCAGCGTTCTCTCTCTCTCAGCGCTCTCTCTCTCAGCGCTCTCTCTCTCAGCGCGCTCTCTCTCTCTCAGCGCTCTCTCTCTCAGCGCTCTCTCTCTCTCAGCGCTCTCTCTCTCTCAGCGCTCTCTCTCTCTCAGCGCTCTCTCTCTCTCAGCGCTCTCTCTCTGAGCGCTCTCTCTCTCTCTCAGCGCTCTCTCTCTCAGCGCTCTCTCTCTCAGCGCTCTCTCTCCCTCTCAGCGCTCTCTCTCTCTCTCTCAGTCAGCGCTCTCTCTCAGCGCTCTCTCTCTCTCTCTCAGCGCTCTCTCAATTCAATTCAATTCAATTCAAATGCTTTATTGGCATGAAAGTTTACAGGGAACCATATTGCCAAAGCTTACATCACAAAAAGTACAGTTTTCCAACATTCTGTAGGTGTCAAACAATTTTGACCTTCGTTGGGTACATACAATATTAGTTTAAACAATATTAATTTAAACAGTCGTTGAACATCGTTGGGTACATTCAGTATTAATTTTAAACAGTCCTCAGGTTGTGACATGTTGTTACATATTTGGCACCAAGGTATGGTCTGTCTCCTCCCAGGACTAATCTTAATTTTGACAGGTCATCCAATTCTTTGAAATCTGGGGTTGTTTGGCTGAGCTTGTCAAATAATATGTTTCTTGTTGTGTTGAATTTTTCGCATTTTAGGAGGAAATGCATCTCTGTCTCAACCTCGCCGGCCAGACATTGATCACATATTCTATTCTCTCTAGGCTGCCAGGATTTCTTGTATCTTCCTTTTTCAATTGCCAGTTGGTGGTCGCTTAGTCTGTACCTGGTGAGGGTCTGTCTCTGTTTTGTGTCTCTGATGGTCGAGAGATAGTCTGCCAGTTTATATTCTCTTTTTAGGGCCCGGTAACATTCTAATCTGCTTTGGCTTTTGGTTATTTTGTTCCAATGTTCCAGGTAGGTTTCTTTGCATTGTTTAATGATTTGGTTCACTCGGATTGGTGTTTGGACGGCAGTGTTGGTCTGGGACTGGTCAGGGTCCGGCTGAGTAGGAGTACTTAGTTTCAGTAGCAGCTGACTCAGGGGACTCTTTTCTGGGTTTAGCTCTTGGGTCTGGAAGGCTTTAAAATGAAGGGTGTCTGGGGAGCTAGATTTGAGGTGATTTAGGAAGTTTAGTGATCGTTTGTGGATGTTTATTATCAGTGGGTATCTGCCTAGTTCGGCTCTGCATGCATTTGTTGGTGTTTTCCTTTGGGTGCGAAGAATGCTTCGGCAAAATTCTGCATGTAGGGCTTCTATTGTGTGTTTTTCCCATTTAGTGTAGCTATGGTGATTGAGCGGGCCCCATACTTCACTACCGTACAGCGCAATGGGCAGGATTATGCTGTCAAATATTTTTAGCCAGATTTTGATTGGGATTTGGATGTTGTAGAATTTTCTTTTTATTGCATATAGGGCTCTTCGGGCTTTTTCTTTTAGTGCATTCACTGCTATGCTGAAGCTCCCTGATGCTGTAATGGTTAGACCAAGGTAAGTGTAGCTCATAGTGTGTCCTATGATGGTATCACTGAGAGTAAACTGGTATTTGTTTTCCTGACACCTGGGCCTTTTTTGAAAAATCATGATGTTGGTTTTCTTTAGATTTACTGTTAGGGCCCAATTTTTGCAGTATTTGTCGAGTAGGTCTAGTTGTTGCTGTAATCCCTGTTCTGTGGGAGACAGCAGAACCAGGTCGTCCGCATAGAACAGGGATTTCACTTCTCCATCCAGGAGACAGAGACCCGGTGACTCGCTTTGCTCCAGCATGTCTGCTAATTCATTTATGTATATGTTGAACAGGGTCGGGCTCAAATTGCAGCCCTGCCGGATGCCTCTTCTCTGGGTGAAGAAACCGGTGCGTTTGTCTCCAATTTTGACACCGCATTTATTTTTCAGATACATCGATTTAATAAGGTCATAGACTTTGCCCCCTATTCCACACTGAAGAAGTTTATAATAGAGCCCTTCGTGCCAGATAGAGTCAAAGGCTTTCTTGAAGTCAATGAAACAAGCGAATATTTTCCCATTTTTTGTTTGGTGTATATGTTTTTCAATGAGAGTGTGAAGGGTATAGATATGGTCGGTGGTGCGGTGTTTTGGAAGAAAGCCTATTTGATTTTTTCTAAGGATATTATGTTTGTTAAGAAAATCCAGTAATCTACTATTTAGAATACTGCAGAATAACTTCCCTAGACAACTGTTGACACAGATGCCGCGGTAGTTATTTGGGTCTGATTTGTTTCCACTTTTATATATGGGAGAGATGAGTCCTTGGCACCAGATATCGGGAAAACAGCCTGAACGTAATATGATGTTGAATAACTTGAGTACAGCACCCTGCATCTCCATATTGCTGAACTTGAGCATTTCATTTTTGATGTTGTCTGGACCACAGGCTTTCTTTAGGTGGAGAGATTTTGTTTTTGTGGCTAGTTCTTTCCATGTGATTGGGGAGTCTAGAGGGTTTTGGTTGTCTTTAATTGTTGCTTCTAATGTGTGGAGTTTTTCTGTGACATGATGTTGACTTGGGTTTGTTTCGTTTATTGGGATGTCTTTGTAGAGGTTTTCAAAATGTGCTCTCCAGATGTCGCCATCTTGGATTGGTAATGCTTGCAATTGTGTTGTACTCAGGTTATTCCACATATCCCAGAATTGATTTGGATTAATGGAGTTTTCAATTTCTTCGAGTATTTTGTGGGTATAATTTTGTGTTTTGTTCCTGATGGTGTGTTTATATCTTTTGAGGGTCTCATTGTATCTAATACGTAGGTCTGGATTGTTTGGTTGGCGATGCTTTTGGTTTGATATTTTTCTCAGGTCTTTTCTGGCATTTTTGCATTCGTGGTCAAACCATTTCTCATTTTTATTTTGTCTTTTGTAACGTTTCCTCTTCTGTTTCACAAGGTCGGCTTTTACAGCTGCCTCATGGAAGATCATATTTATATCATCTATGGCCATGTTTACACCATCTCTGGTGATCTCATATAGATTTTCTTTAAATTTTGATAGTTTACTTGTGAGATCAGGTGAATTTAGTGCTGTGATAAATTCAATCTCCACTGTCTGGGGCCCATCTGTATGTCTGGTTTATTTTATGGAGCTTACTGGGTTCCTTTTTTGTGTCTGTAGTTTGGGCAGAAAGTTTAAGGTACACATTTATTTGGTTATGGTCTGAGAGGGGGGATTGCTGCCTGACAGTGAATGCGTTGATATCGCAGGGGTCCAGGTCAGTGATTGTATAATCCACCACACTAGACCCAAGAGTTGAGGAATATGTGAGTCTCCCTAAGGAGTCCCCTCTGAACCTACCGTTAACTATGTACAGGCCTAAGGCTCGGCAGAGTTGCACTACCTCCCTACCGCTTTTATTTATTTCACAGTCAAGGTTGTTCCGATTTGCGATGGCTCTCCCTCTCTCAGCGCTCTCTCTCCAATTTCCAATTCCAATTTCCAATTAAAATGCTTTATTGGCATGAAAGTTTACAGAGAACCATATTGCCAAAGCTTACATAGCAAAAAGGTACAGTTTTCCAACATTCTGTAGGTGTCAATCGATTTGACATTTGTTGGGTACATACAATATTACTTTTAAACAATATTAATTTTAAACAGTCTTTGTACTTCATTTGGTACGTTCAATATTAATTTTAAACAGTCTTAATTTTAAACAGTCCTCAGGTTGTGACATGTTGTTACATATTTGGCCCCAAGGTATGGTCTGTCTCCTTCTCCTAGGACTAATCTCAATTTTGACAGATCATCCAATTCCTTGAAATCTGGGGTTGTTTGGCTTAGCTTGTTGAATAATATGTTTCTTGATGTGTTGAATTTTTCGTATTTTAGGAGGAAATGCATTTCTGTTTCAACCTCGCCAGCCAGACATTGATCGCATATTCTATTCTCTCTAGGCTGCCAGGATTTCTTGTATCTGCCTTTTTCTCTCTCTCTCTCTGTCAGCGCTCTCTCTCTCTCAGCGCTCCCTCTCTCAGCGCCCTCTCTCTCTCTCTCTCTCAGCGCTCTCTCTCTCTCAGCGCTCTCTCTCTCTCTCAGCGCTCTCTCTCTCAGCGCTCTCTCTCTCAGCGCGCTCTCTCTCTCAGCGCACTCTCTCTCTCAGCGCGCTCTCTCTCAGCGCGCTCTCTCTCAGCGCTCTCTCAGCGCGCTCTCTCAGCGCGCTCTCTCTCAGCGCGCTCTCTCAGCGCGCTCTCTCTCTCAGCGCTCTCTCTCTCAGCGCTCTCTCTCAGCGCTCTCTCTCTCTGAGCGCTCTCTCTCTCTCAGCGCTCTCTCTCTCTCAGCGCGCTCTCTCAGCGCGCTCTCTCTCTCAGCGCTCTCTCTCAGCGCTCTCTCTCAGCGCTCTCTCTCTCAGCGCTCTCTCTCTCAGCTCTCTCTCAGCTCTCTCTCTCTCTCTCAGCGCTCTCTCTCTCTCTCTCTCAGTGCTCTCTCTCTGTCAGCGCTCTCTCTCTCTCTCTCAGCGCTCTCTCTCTCTCTCAGCGCTCTCTCTCAGCGCACTCTCTCTCTCTCTCAGCGCGCTCCCACTCTCTCTCAGCGCTCTCTCTCAGCGCTCTCTCTCTCTCAGCGCTCTATCTCTCTCAGCGCTCTCTCTCTCAGCGCTCTCTCTCTCTCTCTCAACGCTCTCTCAGCGCTCTCTCTCTCAGCGCTCTCTCAGCGTTCTCTCCCTCAGTGCTCTCTCAGTGCTCTCTCAGCGCTCTCTCTCCGCGCTCTCTCTCTCAGCGCTCTCTCTCTCAGCGCTCTCTCTCAGCGCTCTCTCTCTCCGCTCTCTGTCTCAGCGCTCTCTCTCTCAGCGCTCTCTCAGCGCTCTCTCTCTCAGCGCTCTCTCTCTCAGCGCTCTCTCTCAGCGCTCTCTCTCTCAGTGCTCTCTCTCTCAGCGCTCTCTCAGCGCGCTCTCTCTCTCTCTCTCTCAGCGCTCTCTCTCTCAGCGCTCTCTCTCTCAGCGCTCTCTCTCAGCGCTCCTTCTCTCTCAGCGCTCTCTCTCAGCGCTCTCTCTCTCTCTCAGCGCTCTCTCTCTCAGCGCTCTCTCTCTCTCTCAGCGCGCTCTCTCTCAGCGCGCTCTCTCTCAGCGCGCTCGCTCAACGCGCTCTCTCTCAGCGCTCTCTCTCTCAGCGCGCTCTCTCTCAGCGCGCTCGCAGCGCTCTCTCTCAGCGCTCTCTCTCTCAGCGCTCTCTCTCGCTCAGCGCTTTCTCTCTCAGCGCTCTCTCTCTCAGCGCTCTCTCACTCTCTCAGCGCTCCCTCTCTCTCTCAGCGCGCTCTCTCTCTCTCAGCGCTCTCTCTCTCTCAGCGCTCTCTCTCAGCGCTCTCTCTCTCAGCGCTCTCTCTCAGCGCGCTCTCTCTCAGCGCGCTCTCTCTCAGCGCGCTCTCTCTCTCAGCGCTCTCTCTCTCTCAGCGCTCTCTCTCTCAGCGCTCTCTCTCTCAGCGCTCTCTTTCTCTCCAACGCTCTCTCTCTCAGCGCTCTCTCTCTCTCAGCGCTCTCTCTCTCTCAGCGCTCTCTCTCTCAGCGCTCTCTCTCTCTCAGCGCTCTCTCTCTCTCTCAGCACTCTCTCTCTCTCAGCGCTCTCTCTCTCTCAGCGCTCTCTCTCTCTCAGCGCTCTCTCAGCGCGCTCTCTCTCAGCGCGCTCTCTCTCAGCGCGCTCTCTCTCAGCGCGCTCTCTCTCAGCGCGCTCTCTCTCAGCGCGCTCTCTCTCAGCGCGCTCTCTCTCTCTCAGCGCTCTCTCTCTCAGCGCTCTCTCTCTCAGCGCTCTCTTTCTCTCCAATGCTCTCTCTCTCAGCGCTCTCTCTCTCTCAGCGCTCTCTCTCTCTCAGCGCTCTCTCTGTCAGCGCTCTCTCTCTCTCAGCGCTCTCTCTCTCTCTCTCAGCGCGCTCTCTCTCAGCACGCTCTCTCTCAGCGCGCTCTCTCTCAGCGCGCTCTCTCTCAGCGTTCTCTCTCAGCGCTCTCTCTCTCTCTCAGCGCTCTCTCTCTGTCAGCGCTCTCTCTCTCTCTCTCAGCGCTCTCTCTCTCTCTCAGCGCTCTCTCTCAGCGCACTCTCTCTCTCTCAGCGCGCTCCCACTCTCTCTCAGCGCTCTCTCTCAGCGCTCTCTCTCTCAGCGCTCTCTCTCTCTCAGCGCTCTCTCTCAGCGCTCTCTCTCTCAGCGCTCTCTCTCTCTCTCTCTCAACGCTCTCTCAGCGCTCTCTCAGCGCTCTCTCTCTCAGCGCTCTCTCAGCGTTCTCTCTCTCAGTGCTCTCTCAGTGCTCTCTCAGCGCTCTCTCTCAGCGCTCTCTCTCTCAGCGCTCTCTCTGTCAGCGCTCTCTCTCAGCGCTCTCTCTCTCCGCTCTCTGTCTCAGCGCTCTCTCTCTCAGCGCTCTCTCAGCGCTCTCTCTCTCAGCGCTCTCTCTCTCAGCGCTCTCTCTCAGCGCTCTCTCTCTCAGTGCTCTCTCTCTCAGCGCGCTCTCTCTCTCTCAGCGCTCTCTCTCTCTCAGCGCTCTCTCTCAGCGCTCTCTCTCTCAGCGCTCTCTCTCTCAGCGCTCTCTCTCTCTCTCAGCGCTCTCTCTCTGTCAGAGCGCGCTCTCTCTCTCTCTCAGCGCTCTCTCTCTCAGCGCTCTCTCAGCGATCTCTCTCAGCGCGTTCTCTCTCTCCGCGCTCTCTCTCTCAGCGCTCTCTCTCTCAGCGCTCTCTCTCTCTCTCAGCGCTCTCTCTCTCTCTCAGCGCTCTCTCAGCGCTCTCTCTCTCTCTCAGCGCTCTCTCTCAGCGCTCTCTCAATTCAATTCAATTCAATTCAAATGCTTTATTGGCATGAAAGTTTACAGAGAACCATATTGCCAAAGCTTACATAGCAAAAAGGTACAGTTTTCCAACATTCTGTAGGTGTCAATCGGTTTGACATTTGTTGGGTCCATACAATATTACTTTTAAACAGTCTTAATTTTAAACAGTCCTCAGGTTGTGACATGTTGTTACATATTTGGCCCCAAGGTATGGTCTGTCTCCTTCTCCCAGGACTAATCTCAATTTTGACAGGTCATCCAATTCCTTGAAATCTGGGGTTGTTTGGCTTAGCTTGTTGAATAATATGTTTCTTGATGTGTTGAATTTTTCGCATTTTAGGAGGAAATGCATTTCTGTTTCAACCTCGCCGGCCAGACATTGATCGCATATTCTATTCTCTCTAGGCTGCCAGGATTTCTTGTATCTGCCTTTTTCAATTTCCAGTTGGTGGTCGCTTAGTCTGTACCTGGTGAGGGTCTGTCTCTGTTTTGTGTCTCTGATGGTCGTGAGGTAGTCTGCCAGTTTATATTCTCTTTTTAGGGCCCGGTAACATTCTAATCTGCTTTGGCTTTCGGTTATTTTGTTCCAATGTTCCAGGTAGGTTTCTTTGCATTGTTTAATGATTTGGTTCACTCGGATTGGTGTTTGGACGGCTGTGTTGGTCTGGGGCTGGTCAGGGTCCGGCTGAGTACTTAGTTTCAGTAGCAGCTGACTCAGGGGACTCTTTTCTGGGTTTAGCTCTTGGGTCTGAAAGGCTTTGAAATGAAGGGTGTCTGGGGAGCTAGATTTGAGGTGATTTAGGAAGTTTAGTGCTCGTTTTTGGATGTTTATTATCAGTGGGTATCTGCCTAGTTCGGCTCTGCATGCATTTGTTGGCGTTTTTCTTTGGGTGCGAAGGATGCTTCGGCAGAATTCTGCATGTAGGGCTTCTATTGTGTGTTTTTCCCATTTAGTGTAGCTTTGGTGATTTAGCGGGCCCCATACTTCACTACCGTACAGTGCAATGGGCAGGATTATGCTGTCAAATATTTTTAGCCAGATTTTGATTGGGATTTGGATGTTGTAGAATTTTCTTTTTATTGCATATAGGGCTCTTCGGGCTTTTTCTTTTAGTGCATTCACTGCTATGCTGAAGCTCCCTGATGCTGTAATAGTTAGACCAAGGTAGGTGTAGCTCATAGTGTGTCCTATAGTGGTATCACTGAGGGTAAACTGGTATTTGTTTTCCTGACATCTGGGCCTTTTTTGAAAAATCATGATGTTGGTTTTTTTTAGATTTACTGTTAGAGCCCAATTTTGGCAGTATTTGTCGAGTAGGTCTAGTTGTTGCTGTAATCCCTGTTCTGTGGGAGACAGCAGAACCAGGTCTCTCAGCGCTCTCTCTCTCTCAGCGTGTTCTCTCTCAGCGCTCTCTCTCTCTCTCTCTGTGCGCTCTCTCTCTCTCAGCGCTCTCTCTCTCTCTCTCAGCGCTCTCTCTCTCAGCGCTTGCTCTCTCTCTCAGCGCTCTCTGTCTCAGCGCTCTCTCTGTCTCTCAGCGCTCTCTCTCTCTCTCTCAGCGCTCTCTCTCTCTCTCAGCGCTCTCTCTCTCTCAGCGCTCTCTCTCAGCGCTCTCGCTCTCTCTCTCAGCGGGCTCTCTCTCTCTCAGCGCGCTCTCTCTCTCAGCGCTCTCTCTCTCTCAGCGCTCTCTCTCTCAGCGCTCTCTCAGTTCAGTTCAGTTCAGTTCAAATGCTTTATTGGCATGAAAGTTTACAGAGAACCATATTGCCAAAGCTTACATTGCAAAAAGGTACAGTTTTCCAACATTCTGTAGGTGTCAATCGATTTGACATTTGTTGGGTATATACAATATTACTTTTAAACAATATTAATTTTAAACAGTCTTTCTACTTCATTTGGTACGTTCAATATTAATTTTAAACAGTCTTACTTTTAAACAGTCCTCAGGTTGTGACATGTTGTTACATATTTAGCCCCAAGGTATGGTCTGTCTCCTTCTCCTAGGACTAATCTCAATTTTGACAGATCATCCAATTCCTTGAAATCTGGTGTTGTTTGGCTTTTCCTTGAAATCTGGTGTTGTTTGGCTTAGCTTGTTGAATAATATGTTTCTTGATGTGTTGAATTTTTCGCATTTTAGGAGGAAATGCATTTCTGTTTCAACCTCGCCAGCCAGACATTGATCGCATATTCTATTCTCTCTAGGCTGCCAGGATTTCTTGTATCTGCCTTTTTCAATTTCCAGTTGGTGGTCGCTTAGTCTGTACCTGGTGAGGGTCTGTCTCTGTTTTGTGTCTCTGATGGTCGTGAGGTAGTCTGCCAGTTTATATTCTCTTTTTAGGGCCCGGTAACATTCTAATCTGCTTTGGCTTTCGGTTATTTTGTTCCAATGTTCCAGGTAGGTTTCTTTGCATTTTTTAATGATTTGGTTCACTCGGATTGGTGTTTGGACGGCTGTGTTGGTCTGGGGCTGGTCAGGGTCCGGCTGAGTACTTAGTTTCAGTAGCAGCTGACTCAGGCGACTCTTTTCTGGGTTTAGCTCTTGGGTCTGAAAGGCTTTGAAATGAAGGGTGTCTGGGGAGCTAGATTTGAGGTGATTTAGGAAGTTTAGTGCTCGTTTTTGGATGTTTATTATCAGTGGGTATCTGCCTAGTTCGGCTCTGCATGCATTTGTTGGCGTTTTTCTTTGGGTGCGAAGGATGCTTCGGCAGAATTCTGCATGTAGGGCTTCTATTGTGTGTTTTTCCCATTTAGTGTAGCTTTGGTGATTTAGCGGGCCCCATACTTCACTACCGTACAGTGCAATGGGCAGGATTATGCTGTCAAAAATTTTGAGCCAGATTTTGATTGGGATTTGGATGTTGTAGAATTTTCTTTTTATTGCATATAGGGCTCTTCGGGCTTTTTCTTTTAGTGCATTCACTGCTATGCTGAAGCTCCCTGATGCTGTAATAGTTAGACCAAGGTAGGTGTAGCTCATAGTGTGTCCTATAGTGGTATCACTGAGGGTAAACTGGTATTTGTTTTCCTGACATCTGGGTCTTTTCTGAAAAATCATGATGTTGGTTTTCTTTAGATTTACTGTTAGAGCCCAATTTTGGCAGTATTTGTCGAGTAGGTCTAGTTGTTGCTGTAATCCCTGTTCTGTGGGAGACAGCAGAACCAGGTCGTCCGCATAGAACAGGGACTTCACTTCTCCATCCAGGAGACGGAGACCTGGTGACTCGCTTTGCTCCAGCATGTCTGCTAATTCATTTATGTATATGTTGAACAGGGTCGGGCTCAAATTGCAGCCCTGCCGGACGCCTCTTCTCTGGGTGAAGAAATCGGTGCGTTTGTCTCCAATTTTGACCCCGCATTTGTTTTTCAGATACATTGATTTAATAAGGTCATAGACTTTGCCCCCTATTCCACACTGAAGAAGTTTATAATAGAGCCCTTCGTGCCATATAGAGTCAAAGGCTTTCTTGAAGTCGATGAAACAGGCGAATATTTTCCATTTTTTTGTTTGGTGTTTATGTTTTTCAATGAGGGTGTGAAGGGTATAGATATGGTCGGCGGTGCGGTGTTTTGGAAGAAAGCCTATTTGGTTTTTTCTGAGGATATTATGTTTGTTAAGAAAATCAAGTAATCTACTATTTAGAATACTGCAGAATAACTTCCCTAGACAACTGTTGACACAGATGCCGCGGTAGTTATTTGGGTCTGATTTGTTTCCACTTTTATATATGGGGGAGATTAGTCCTTGGCACCAGATATCGGGAAAACAGCCTGAGCGTAATATGATGTTGAATAGTTTGAGTATCGCACCCTGCATCTCCATATTGCTGAACTTTAGCATTTCATTTTTGATGTTGTCTGGGCCACAGGCTTTCTTTAGGTGGAGAGATTTTGTTTTTGTGGCCAGTTCTTTCCATGTGATTGGGGAGTC
Organism: Somniosus microcephalus; assembly: GCF_052327205.1. Taxonomy (NCBI): domain Eukaryota; kingdom Metazoa; phylum Chordata; class Chondrichthyes; order Squaliformes; family Somniosidae; genus Somniosus; species Somniosus microcephalus. Next base: position 157,300,158 of record NC_140992.1, on the reverse strand, counting down.
TAGAGGGTTTTGGTTGTCTTTAATTGTTGCTTCTAATGTGTGGAGTTTTTCTGTGACCTGATGTTGACTTGGGTTTGTTTTGTTTTTTGGGATGTCTTTGTAGAGGTTTTCAAAATGTGTTCTCCAGATGTCGCCATCTTGGATTGGTAATGCTTGCAATTGTGTTGTACTCAGGTTATTCCACATTTCCCAGAATTGTTTTGGATTGGTGGAGTTTTCAATTTCTTCGAGTATTTTGTGGGTATAGTTTTGTGTTTTGTTCCTAATGGTGTGTTTATATCTTTTGAGGGTTTCATTGTATCTAGTACGTAGGTCCGGATTGTTTGGTTGCCGATGCTTTTGGTTTGATATTTTTCTCAGGTCTTTTCTGGCATTTTTGCATTCGTGGTCAAACCATTTCATATTTTTATTTTGTCTTTTGTGATGCTTCCTCTTCTGTTTCACGAGGTCGGCTTTTACAGCTGCCTCATGGAAGATCATATTTATATCCTCTATGGCCGTGTTTACACCATCTCTGGTGATCTCATATAGATTTTCTTTAAATTTTGAAATTTTACTTGTGAGATCAGGTGAATTTAGTGCTGTGATGAATTTATCTCCACTGTCTGGGGCCCATCTGTATGTCTGGTTTATTTTATGTAGCTTACTGTGTTCCTTTTTTGTGTCTGTAGTTTGGGCAGAAAGTTTAAGGTACACATTTATTTGGTTATGGTCTGAGAGGGGGGATTGCTGCCTGACAGTGAATGCGTTGATATCGCAGGGGTCCAGGTCAGTGATTGTATAGTCCACCACACTAGACCCAAGAGTTGAGGAGTATGTGAGTCTCCCTAGGGAGTCCCCTCTGAACCTACCATTAACTATGTACAGGCCTAAGGCTCGGCAGAGTTGCACTACCTCCCTACCGCTTTTATTTATTTCACGATCAAGGTTGTTCCGATTTGCGATGGCTGGTGTGACATCTAAAGGGGTCTGGCCAAACACATCTCTCAGCGTGCTCTCTCTCTCTCTCTCAGCGCTCTCTCTCTCAGCGCTCTCGCTCTCTCTCTCAGCGCTCTCTCTCTCAGCGCTCTCTCTCAGCGCGCTCTCTCTCTCAGCGCGCTCTCTCTCTCAGCGCGCTCTCTCTGTCTCTCAGCGCGCTCTCTCTCTCCCTCAGCGCTCTCTCTCTCCCTCAGCACTCTCTCTCTCCCTCAGCGCTCTCTCTCTCTCTCTCAGCGCTCTCTCTCTCCCTCAGCGCGCTCTCTCTCTCAGCGCGCTCTCTCTCCGCTCTCTCTCTCTCAGTGCTCTCTCTCTCTCTCAGCGCGCTCTCTCTCTCTCTCAGCGCGCTCTCTCTCACTCAGCGCGCTCTCTCTCTCAGCGCGCTCTCTCTCTCAGCGCGCTCTCTCTCAGCGCACTCTCTCTCTCAGCGCGCTCTCTCTCTCTCTCTCAGCGCTCTCTGTCTCTCAGCGCGCTCTCTCTCTCAGCGCTCTCTCTCTCTCAGCGTGCTCTCTCAGCGCGCTCTCTCTCTCTCAGCGTGCTCTCTCTCTCTCAGCGCTCTCTCTCTCAGCGCTCTCGCTCTCTCTCTCAGCGCTCTCTCTCTCAGCGCTCTCTCTCAGCGCTCTCTCTCAGCGCGCGCTCTCTCAGCGCTCTCTCTCTCTCTCTCAGCGCTCTCTCTCAGCGCTCTCTCAGCGCTCTCGCTCTCAGCGCTCTCGCTCTCTCTCAGCGCTCTCTCTCTCAGCGCTCTCTATCTCAGCGCTCTCTCTCTCAGCGCTCTCTCAGCGCTCTCTCAGCGCTCTCTCTCTCAGCGCTCTCTCAGCGCTCTCTCAGCGCTCTCTCTCTCAGCGCTCTCTCTCTCAGCGCTCTCTCTCTCAGCGCTCTCTCTCTCTCAGCGCTCTCTCTCTCAGCGCTCTCTCTCTCTCTCAGCGCTCTCTCCCTCAGCGCTCTCTCTCTCTCTCTCTCAGTGCTCTCTCTCTCTCAGCGCTCTCTCTCTCTCTCGGCGCTCTCTCTCTCTCTCGGCGCTCTCTCTCTCGGCGCTCTCTCTCTCGGCGCTCTCTCTCTCGGCGCTCTCTCTCGGCGCTCTCTCTCTCGGCGCTCTCTCTCGGCGCTCTCTCTCTCGGCGCTCTCTCTCTCGGCGCTCTCTCTCTCGGCGCTCTCTCGGCGCTCTCACTCTCGGCGCTCTCGCTCTCTCTCAGTGCTCTCTCTCTCAGTGCTCTCTCTCAGCGCTCTCTCTCAGCACTCTCTCAGCGCTCTCTCTCTCAGCGCTCTCTGTCTCTCTCAGCGCTCTCTCTCTCTCAGCGCTCTCTCTCTCTCAGCGCTCTCTCTCTCTCAGCGCTCTCTCTCTCTCAGCGCGCTCTCTCTCTCAGCGCTCTCTCTCTCTCAGCGCTCTCTCACTCTCTCAGCACTCTCTCTCTCTCTCTCTCAGCGCTCTCTCTCTCAGCGCTCTCTCTCTCTCTCTCAGCGCTCTCTCTCTCTCAGCGCTCCAATTCCAATTCCAATTCAATTGCTTTATTGGCATGAAAGTTTACGGAGAACCATATTGCCAAAGCTTACATAGCAAAAAGGTACAGTTTTCCAACATTCTGTAGGTGTCAATCGATTTGACATTTGTTGGGTACATACAATATTACTTTTAAACAATATTAATTTTAAACAGTCTTTGTACTTCATTTGGTACGTTCAATATTAATTTTAAACAGTCTTAATTTTAAACAGTCCTCAGGTTGTGACATGTTGTTACATATTTGGCCCCAAGGTATGGTCTGTCTCCTTCTCCCAGGACTAATCTCAATTTTGACAGCACTCTCTCTCAGCGCTCTCTCTCTCTCAGCGCGCTCTCTCTCTCTCAGCGCGCTCTCTATCGCTCTCTCAGCGCTCTCTCTCTCTCAGCGCTCTCTCACTCTCAGCGCGCTCTCTCTCTCAGCGCGCTCTCTCAGCGCGCTCTCTCTCTCTCTCAGCGCTCTCTCTCAGCGCGCTCCATCTCTCAGCGCTCTCTCTCCGCGCTCTCTCTCTGTCTCAGCGCGCTCTCTCTCTGTCTCAGCGCGCTCTCTCTCTCTCAGCGCTCTCTCTCTCTCTCAGCGCTCTCTCTCTCCCTCAGCGCTCTCTCTCTCAGCGCTTTCTCTCTCTCTCACAACACTCTCTCTCTCTCAGCGCTCTCTCTCTCTCTCAGCGCTCTGTCTCTCAGCGCGCTCTCTCTCTCAGCGCTCTCTCTCAGCGCTCTCTCTCTCTCAGCGCTCTCTCTCTCTCAGCGCTCTCTCTCAGCGCTCTCTCTCAGCGCTCTCTCTCTCTCAGCGCTCTCTCTCTCTCAGCGCTCTCTCTCTCTCAGCGCTCTCTCTCTCTCAGCGCTCTCTCTCTCAGCGCTCTGTCTCTCTCTCTCAGCGCTCTCTCAGCGCTCTCTCTCTCTCTCAGCGCTCTCTCTCTCTCAGCACTCTCTCTCAGCGCTCTCTCTCAGCGCTCTCTCAGCGCTCTCTCTCTCAGCGCTCTCTCTCTCTCAGCGCTCTCTCTCTCCCAGCGCTCTCTCTCTCCCCGAGCGCTCTCTCTCTCTCAGCGCTCTCTCTCTCTCAGGGCTCTCTCTCTCTCAGCGCTCTCTCTCTCTCAGCGCTCTCTCTCTCTCAGCGCTCTCTCTCAGCGCTCTCTCTCGCTCTCTCTCAGCGCGCTCTCTCAGCGCTCTCTCTCTCTCAGCGCTCTCTCTCTCAGCGCTCTCTCTCTCTCAGCGCTCTCTCTCTCAGCGCTCTCTCTCTCAGCGCTCTCTCTCAGCGCGCTCTCTCTCTCTCGGCGCTCTCTCTCAGCACTCTCTCTCAGCGCTCTCTCTCTCTCTCAGCGCTCTCTCCAATTCCAATTCCAATTTCCAATTCAAATGCTTTATTGGCATGAAAGTTTACAGAGAACCATATTGCCAAAGCAAAAAGGTACAGTTTTCCAACATTCTGTAGGTGTCAATCGATTTGACATTTGTTGGGTACATACAATATTACTTTTAAACAATATTAATTTTAAACAGTCTTTGTACTTCATTTGGTACGTTCAATATTAATTTTAAACAGTCTTAATTTTAAACAGTCCTCAGGTTGTGACATGTTGTTACATATTTGGCCCCAAGGTATGGTCTGTCTCCTTCTCCTAGGACTAATCTCAATTTTGACAGGTCATCCAATTCCTTGAAATCTGGGGTTGTTTGGCTTAGCTTGTTGAATAATATGTTTCTTGATGTGTTGAATTTTTCGCATTTTAGGAGGAAATGCATTTCTGTTTCAACCTCGCCGGCCAGACATTGATCGCATATTCTATTCTCTCTCGGCTGCCAGGATTTCTTGTATCTGCCTTTTTCAATTTCCAGTTGGTGGTCGCTTAGTCTGTACCTGGTGAGGGTCTGTCTCTGTTTTGTGTCTCTGATGGTCGTGAGGTAGTCTGCCAGTTTATATTCTCTTTTTAGGGCCCGGTAACATTCTAATCTGCTTTGGCTTTCGGTTATTTTGTTCCAATGTTCCAGGTAGGTTTCTTTGCATTGTTTAATGATTTGGTTCACTCGGATTGGTGTTTGGACGGCTGTGTTGGTCTGGGGCTGGTCAGGGTCCGGCTGAGTACTTAGTTTCAGTAGCAGCTGACTCAGGGGACTCTTTTCTGGGTTTAGCTCTTGGGTCTGAAAGGCTTTGAAATGAAGGGTGTCTCTCTAGCCTCTCTCTCTCTCAGCGCTCTCAGTTCAGTTCAAATGCTTTATTGGCATGAAAGTTTACAGAGAACCATATTGCCAAAGCTTACATAGCAAAAAGGTACAGTTTTCCAACATTCTGCAGGTGTCAATCGATTTGACATTTGTTGGGTATATACAATATTACTTTTAAACAATATTAATTTTAAACAGTCTTTCTACTTCATTTGGTACGTTCAATATTAATTTTAAACAGTCTTACTTTTAAACAGTCCTCAGGTTGTGACATGTTGTTACATATTTAGCCCCAAGGTATGGTCTGTCTCCTTCTCCTAGGACTAATCTCAATTTTGACAGATCATCCAATTCCTTGAAATCTGGGGTTGTTTGGCTTAGCTTGTTGAATAATATGTTTCTTGATGCTCTCTCTCCCTCAGCGCGCTCTCTCTCTCTCACCGCGCTCTCTCTCTCTCTCTCAGCGCTCTCTCTCCCTCAGCGCTCTCTCTCTCCCTCAGCGCTCTCACTCTCCCTCAGCGCTCTCTCTCCCTCAGCGCGCTCTCTCTCCCTCAGCGCGCTCTCTCTCTCTCAGCGCGCTCTCTCTCTCTCAGCGCTCTCTCTCTCTGAGTGCGCTCTCTCTCAGCGCTCTCTCTCTCTCTCAGCGCTCTCTCTCTCTCTCTCTCAGCGCTCTCTCTCTCTCTCAGCGCTCTCTCTCTCAGCGCGCTCTCTCTCTCAGCGCTCTCTCTCTCTCAGCACGCTCTCTCTCTCAGCGCTCTCTCTCTCCCTCAGCGCTCTCTCTCTCCCTCAGCGCTCTCTCTCTCCCTCAGCGCTCTCTCTCTCTCTCTCAGCGCTCTCTCTCTCTCAGCGCTCTCTCTCTCTCTCAGCGCTCTCTCTCTCAGCGCTCTCTCTCTCAGCACTCTCTCTCTCTCAGCGTGCTCTCTCTCAGCGCTCTCTCTCTCTCTCAGCGCTCTCTCTCTGCGCGCTCTCTCTCAGCGCGCGCTCTCTCTCTCAGCGCTCTCTCTCTCTCAGCGCGCGCTCTCTCTCTCAGCCCGCTCTCTCTCTCAGCGCGCTCTCTCTCTCAGCGCGCTCTCTCTCTCAGCGCTCTCTCTCTCAGCGCTCTCTCTCTCAGCGCTCTCTCAGCGCTCTCTCTCTCAGCGCTCTCTCGCTCAGCGCTCTCTCTCTCTCAGCGCGCGCTCTCTCTCAGCGCTCTCTCTCTCAGCGCTCTCTCTCAGCGCTCTCTCTCTCTCAGCGCTCTCGCTCTCTCTCAGCGCTCTCTCTCTCTCTCAGCGCTCTCTCTCTCTCTCTCAGCGCTCTCTCTCTCTCTCAGCGCTCTCTCTCTCTCTCAGCGCTCTCTCTCAGCGCTCTCTCTCTCTCCGCTCTCTCTCTCAGCGCTCTCTCTCAGTGCTCTCTCTCTCTCAGCGCTCTCTCTCTCTCAGCGCTCTCTCTCTCTCAGCGCTCTCTCTCTCAGCGCTCTCTCTCTCTCAGCGCTCTCTCTCAGCGCTCTCTCTCTCTCAGCGCTCTCTCTCTCTCAGCGCTCTCTCTCAGTGCTCTCTCTCTCTCAGCGCTCTCTCTCTCAGCGCTCTCTCTCTCTCAGCGCTCTCTCTCAGCGCTCTCTCTCTCTCAGCGCTCTCTCTCTCTCAGCGCGCTCTCTCTCTCAGCGCTCTCTCTCTCAGCGCTCTCTCTCTCAGCGCTCTCTCTCTCTCTCTCAGCGCCCTCTCAGCGCTCTCTCTCTCTCTCTCTCTCTCTCAGCGCTCTCTCTCTCAGCGCTCTCTCTCTCTCTCAGCGCTCTCTCTCTCTCTCAGCGCTCTCTCTCTCAGCGCTCTCTCTCTCTCAGCGCTCTCTCTCTCTTTCAGCACGCTCTCTTTCAGCGCTCTCTCTCTCTCTCAGCGCGCTCTCTCTCTCTCAGCGCTCTCCCTCAGCGCGCTCTCTCAGCGCTCTCTCTCTCTCAGCGCTCTCTCTCTCTCAGCGCTCTCTCTCTCTCAGCGCTCTCTCTCTCTCTCAGCGCGCTCTCTCTCAGCGCTCTCTCTCTCTCAGCGCTCTCTCTCAGCGCGCACACTCTCAGCGCGCTCTTTCTCTCTCAGCGCGCTCTTTCTCTCTCAGCGCGCTCTTTCTCTATCAGCGCACGTTCTCTCTCTGAGCGCTCTCTCTCTCTCTGAGCATGCTCTCTCTCAGCGCGCTCTCTCTCTCAGCGCGCACACTCTCGGCGCGCTCTTTCTCTCTCAGCGCGCTCTCTCTCAGTGCGCTCTCTGTGTGCTCGCGCTCTCTCGGCGCTCTCTCTCTCTCAGCGCGCTCTCTCTCTCTCTTTGCGCTCTCTACGTTCTCTCTGCGTTCTCTCTCTCTGCGCTCTCTCTCTCGGCGCTCTCTTTTTGCGCTTTCTCTCTCTTTCCTCTCTCTCTCTGCGCTCTCTCTCTCTCTGAGCCCGCTCTCTCTCTTTCTTTACGTGCTCTCTCTCTTTCTTTGCACGCTCTCTCTCTCTGCGCGCTCTCAATTCAATTCAATTCAAATGCTTTATTGGCATGAAAGTTTACAGAGAACCATATTGCCAAAGCTTACAAAGCAAAAAGGTACAGTTTTCCAACATTCTGTAGGTGTCAATCGATTTGACATTTGTTGGGTACATACAATATTACTTTTAAACAATATTAATTTTAAACAGTCTTTGTACTTCATTTGGTACGTTCAATATTAATTTTAAACAGTCTTAATTTTAAACAGTCCTCAGGTTGTGACATGTGGTTACATATTTGGCCCCAAGGTATGGTCTGTCTCCTTCTCCTAGGACTAATCTCAATTTTGACAGGTCATCCAATTCCTTGAAATCTGGGGTTGTTTGGCTTAGCATGTTGAATAATATGTTTCTTGATGTGTTGAATTTTTTGCATTTCAGGAGGAAATGCATTTCTGTTTCAACCTCGCCGGCCAGACATTGATCGCATATTCTATTCTCTCTAGGCTGCCAGGATTTCTTGTATCTGCCTTTTTCAATTTCCAGTTGGTGGTCGCTTAGTCTGTACCTGGTGAGGGTCTGTCTCTGTTTTGTGTCTCTGATGGTCGTGAGGTAGTCTGCCAGTTTATATTCTCTTTTTAGGGCCCGGTAACATTCTAATCTGCTTTGGCTTTCGGTTATTTTGTTCCAATGTTCCAGGTAGGTTTCTTTGCATTGTTTAATGATTTGGTTCACTCGGATTGGTGTTTGGACGGCTGTGTTGGTCTGGGGCTGGTCAGGGTCCGGCTGAGTACTTAGTTTCAGTAGCAGCTGACTCAAGGGACTCTTTTCTGGGTTTAGCTCTTGGGTCTGAAAGGCTTTGAAATGAAGGGTGTCTGGGGAGCTAGATTTGAGGTGATTTAGGAAGTTTAGTGCTCGTTTTTGGATGTTTATTATCAGTGGGTATCTGCCTAGTTCGGCTCTGCATGCATTTGTTGGCGTTTTTCTTTGGGTGCGAAGGATGCTTCGGCAGAATTCTGCATGTAGGGCTTCTATTGTGTGTTTTTCCCATTTAGTGTAGCTTTGGTGATTTAGCGGGCCCCATACTTCACTACCGTACAGTGCAATGGGCAGGATTATGCTGTCAAATATTTTTAGCCAGATTTTGATTGGGATTTGGATGTTGTAGAATTTTCTTTTTATTGCATATAGGGCTCTTCGGGCTTTTTCTTTTAGTGCATTCACTGCTATGCTGAAGCTCCCTGATGCTGTAATAGTTAGACCAAGGTAGGTGTAGCTCATAGTGTGTCCTATAGTGGTATCACTGAGGGTAAACTGGTATTTGTTTTCCTGACATCTGGGCCTTTTTTGAAAAATCATGATGTTGTTTTTTTTTAGATTTACTGTTAGAGCCCAATTTTGGCAGTATTTGTCGAGTAGGTCTAGATGTTGCTGTAATCCCTGTTCTGTGGGAGACAGCAGAACCAGGTCTCTCAGCGCTCTCTCTCTCTCAGCGCGTTCTCTCTCAGCGCTCTCTCTCTCAGCGCTCTCTCTCTCTCTCTGTGCGCTCTCTCTCTCTCAGCGCTCTCTCTCTCTCAGCGCTCTCTCTCTCAGCGCTCGCTCTCTCTCTCAGCGCTCTCTGTCTCAGCGCTCTCTCTGTCTCTCAGCGCTCTCTCTCTCTCAGCGCTCTCTCTCTCAGCGCTCTCTCTCTCTCAGCGCTCTCGCTCTCTCTCTCAGCGGGCTCTCTCTCTCTCAGCGCGCTCTCTCTCTCAGCGCTCTCTCTCTCAGCGCTCTCTCTCTCTCTCAGCGCGCTCTCTCTCTCAGCGCGCTCTCTCTCTCAGCGCGCTCTCTCTGTCTCTCAGTGCTCTCTCTCAGCGCGCTCTCTCTCTCCCTCAGCGCTCTCTCTCTCCCTCAGCACTCTCTCTCTCCCTCAGCGCTCTCTCTCTCTCTCTCAGCGCTCTCTCTCTCCCTCAGCGCGCTCTCTCTCTCAGCGCGCTCTCTCTCCGCTCTCTCTCTCTCAGTGCTCTCTCTCTCTCTCAGCGCGCTCTCTCTCTCTCTCAGCGCGCTCTCTCTCTCAGCGCGCTCTCTCTCTCAGCGCGCTCTCTCTCTCTCTCAGCGCACTCTCTCTCTCAGCGCGCTCTCTCTCTCTCTCAGCGCTCTCTGTCTCTCAGCGCTCTCTCTCTCTCAGCGTGCTCTCTCAGCGCGCTCTCTCTCTCTCAGCGCTCTCTCTCTCTCAGCGCTCTCTATCTCAGCGCTCTCTCTCTCAGCGCTCTCTCAGCGCTCTCTCTCTCAGCGCTCTCTCAGCGCTCTCTCTCTCAGCGCTCTCTCTCTCAGCGCTCTCTCAGCGCTCTCTCTCTCAGCGCTCTCTCTCTCTCAGCGCTCTCTCTCTCTCTCTCAGCGCTCTCTCTCTCAGCGCTCTCTCCCTCAGCGCTCTCTCTCTCTCTCTCTCAGTGCTCTCTCTCTCAGCGCTCTCTCTCTCGGCGCTCTCTCTCTCGGCGCTCTCTCTCTCTCTCGGCGCTCTCTCTCTCGGCGCTCTCAGTTCAGTTCAGTTCAGTTCAGTTCAGTTCAGTTCAAATGCTTTATTGGCATGAAAGTTTACAGAGAACCATATTGCCAAAGCTTACATAGCAAAAAGGTACAGTTTTCCAACATTCTGTAGGTGTCAATCGATTTGACATTTGTTGGGTACATACAATATTACTTTTAAACAATATTAATTTTAAACAGTCTTTCTACTTCATTTGGTACGTTCAATATTAATTTTAAACAGTCTTACTTTTAAACAGTCCTCAGGTTGTGACATGTTGTTACATATTTAGCCCCAAGGTATGGTCTGTCTCCTTCTCCTAGGACTAATCTCAATTTTGACAGATCATCCAATTCCTTGAAATCTGGGGTTGTTTGGCTTAGCTTGTTGAATAATATGTTTCTTGATGTGTTGAATTTTTCGCATTTTAGGAGGAAATGCATTTCTGTTTCAACCTCGCCAGCCAGACATTGATCGCATATTCTATTCTCTCTAGGCTGCCAGGATTTCTTGTATCTGCCTTTTTCAATTTCCAGTTGGTGGTCGCTTAGTCTGTACCTGGTGAGGGTCTGTCTCTGTTTTGTGTCTCTGATGGTCGTGAGGTAGTCTGCCAGTTTATATTCTCTTTTTAGGGCTCTCTCTCTCTCGGCGCTCTCTCTCTCGGCGCTCTCTCTCAGCGCTCTCTCTCTCGGCGCTCTCGGCGCTCTCTCTCTCGGCGCTCTCTCTCTCGGCGCTCTCTCTCGGCGCTCTCGCTCTCTCTCAGTGCTCTCTCTCTCTCAGTGCTCTCTCTCAGCGCTCTCTCTCAGCACTCTCTCAGCGCTCTCTCTCTCTCTCAGCGCTCTCTCTCTCTCAGCGCTCTCTCTCTCTCAGCGCTCTCTCTCTCTCAGCGCTCTCTCTCTCTCAGCGCGCTCTCTCTCTCAGCGCTCTCTCTCTCTCAGCGCTCTCTCACTCTCTCAGCGCTCTCTCTCTCTCTCTCTCAGCGCTCTCTCTCTCAGCGCTCTCTCTCTCTCTCTCAGCGCTCTCTCTCTCTCAGCGCTCCAATTCCAATTCCAATTCAAATGCTTTATTGGCATGAAAGTTTACAGAGAACCATATTGCCAAAGCTTACATAGCAAAAAGGTACAGTTTTCCAACATTCTGTAGGTGTCAATCGATTTGACATTTGTTGGGTACATACAATATTACTTTTAAACAATATTAATTTTAAACAGTCTTTGTACTTCATTTGGTACGTTCAATATTAATTTTAAACAGTCTTAATTTTAAACAGTCCTCAGGTTGTGACATGTTGTTACATATTTGGCCCCAAGGTATGGTCTGTCTCCTTCTCCCAGGACTAATCTCAATTTTGACAGCACTCTCTCTCAGCGCTCTCTCTCTCTCAGCGCGCTCTCTCTCTCTCAGCGCGCTCTCTATCTCTCTCTCAGCGCTCTCTCTCTCTCAGCGCTCTCTCACTCTCAGCGCGCTCTCTCTCTCAGCGCGCTCTCTCAGCGCGCTCTCTCTCTCTCTCAGCGCTCTCTCTCTCTCTCAGCGCGCTCCATCTCTCAGCGCTCTCTCTCTGTCTCAGCGCGCTCTCTCTCTGTCTCAGCGCGCTCTCTCTCTCTCAGCGCTCTCTCTCTCTCTCAGCGCGCTCTCTCTCAGCGCGCGCTCTCTCTCAGCGCGCTCTCTCTCAGCGCTCTCTCTCTCTCTCTCAGCGCTCTCTCTCTCAGCGCTCTCTCTCTCAGCGCTTTCTCTCTCTCAGCGCTCTCTCTCTCTCTCTCAGCGCGCTCTCTCTCAGCGCGCTCTCTCTCTCAGCGCTCTCTCTCTCTCTCAGCGCGCTCTCTCTCAGCGCGCTCTCTCTCTGTCAGCGCTCTCTCTCTCTGTGAGCGCTCTCTCTCTCTGTCAGCGCTCTCTCTCTCTGTCAGCGCTCTCTCTCTCTGCCAGCGCTCTCTCTCTCTGTCAGCGCTCTCTCTCTCTCTCAGAGCGCTCTCTCTCAGCGCTCTCTCTCTCTCAGCGCTCTCTCTCAGCGCTCTCTCTCTCTCAGCGCTCTCTCAGCGCTCTCTCTCTCAGCGCTCTCTCTCAGCGCTCTCTCTCTCTCAGCGCTCTCTCTCTCTCAGCGCTCTCTCTCAGCGCTCTCTCTCTCTCAGCGCTCTCTCTCTCAGCGCTCTGTCTCTCTCTCTCAGCGCTCTCTCTCAGCGCTCGCTCTCTCTCTCAGCGCTCTCTCTCTCTCAGCACTCTCTCTCAGCGCTCTCGCTCTCTCTCAGCGCTCTCTCTCAGCGCTCTCTCAGCGCTCTCTCTCTCAGCGCTCTCTCTCTCTCAGCGCTCTCTCTCTCCCAGCGCTCTCTCTCTCCGAGCGCTCTCTCTCTCTCAGCGCTCTCTCTCTCTCAGGGCTCTCTCTCTCTCAGCGCTCTCTCTCTCTCAGCGCTCTCTCTCTCTCAGCGCTCTCTCTCGCTCTCTCTCAGCGCGCTCTCTCTCTCAGCGCTCTCTCTCTCTCAGCGCTCTCTCTCTCAGCGCTCTCTCTCTCTCAGCGCTCACTCTCAGCGCTCTCTCTCTCAGCGCTCTCTCTCAGCGCGCTCTCTCTCTCTCAGCGCTCTCTCTCTCTCTCAGCGCTCTCTCCAATTCCAATTTCCAATTCAAATGCTTTATTGGCATGAAAGTTTACAGAGAACCATATTGCCAAAGCAAAAAGGTACAGTTTTCCAACATTCTGTAGGTGTCAATCGATTTGACATTTGTTGGGTACATACAATATTACTTTTAAACAATATTAATTTTAAACAGTCTTTGTACTTCATTTGGTACGTTCAATATTAATTTTAAACAGTCTTAATTTTAAACAGTCCTCAGGTTGTGACATGTTGTTACATATTTGGCCCCAAGGTATGGTCTGTCTCCTTCTCCTAGGACTAATCTCAATTTTGACAGGTCATCCAATTCCTTGAAATCTGGGGTTGTTTGGCTTAGCTTGTTGAATAATATGTTTCTTGATGTGTTGAATTTTTCGCATTTTAGGAGGAAATGCATTTCTGTTTCAACCTCGCCGGCCAGACATTGATCGCATATTCTATTCTCTCTAGGCTGCCAGGATTTCTTGTATCTGCCTTTTTCAATTTCCAGTTGGTGGTCGCTTAGTCTGTACCTGGTGAGGGTCTGTCTCTGTTTTGTGTCTCTGATGGTCGTGAGGTAGTCTGCCAGTTTATATTCTCTTTTTAGGGCCCGGTAACATTCTAATCTGCTTTGGCTTTCGGTTATTTTGTTCCAATGTTCCAGGTAGGTTTCTTTGCATTGTTTAATGATTTGGTTCACTCGGATTGGTGTTTGGACGGCTGTGTTGGTCTGGGGCTGGTCAGGGTCCGGCTGAGTACTTAGTTTCAGTAGCAGCTGACTCAGGGGACTCTTTTCTGGGTTTAGCTCTTGGGTCTGAAAGGCTTTGAAATGAAGGGTGTCTCTCTAGCCTCTCTCTCTCAGCGCTCTCTCTCCCTCAGCGCGCTCTCTCTCCCTCAGCGCGCTCTCTCTCAGCGCGCTCTCTCTCTCTGAGTGCGCTCTCTCTCAGCGCTCTCTCTCTCTCTCAGCGCTCTCTCTCTCTCTCTCTCAGCGCTCTCTCTCTCTCTCAGCGCTCTCTCTCTCAGCGCGCTCTCTCTCTCAGCGCTCTCTCTCTCTCAGCGCGCTCTCTCTCAGCGCTCTCTCTCTCCCTCAGCGCTCTCTCTCTCCCTCAGCGCTCTCTCTCTCCCTCAGCGCTCTCTCTCTCTCTCTCAGCGCTCTCTCTCTCTCAGCGCTCTCTCTCTCTCTCAGCGCTCTCTCTCTCAGCGCTCTCTCTCTCAGCACTCTCTCTCTCTCAGCGTGCTCTCTCTCAGCGCTCTCTCTCAGCGCTCTCTCTCTGCGCGCGCTCTCTCAGCGCGCGCTCTCTCTCTCTCAGCACTCTCTCTCTCTCAGCGCGCGCTCTCTCTCTCAGCCCGCTCTCTCTCTCAGCGCGCTCTCTCTCTCAGCGCGCTCTCTCTCTCTCAGCGCTCTCTCTCTCAGCGCTCTCTCTCTCAGCGCTCTCTCTCTCAGCGCTCTCTCTCTCAGCGCTCTCTCGCTCAGCGCTCTCTCTCAGCGCGCGCTCTCACTCAGCGCTCTCTCTCTCAGCGCTCTCTCTCTCAGCGCTCTCTCTCTCAGCGCTCTCTCTCTCTCAGCGCTCTCTCTCAGCGCTCTCTCTCTCTCTCTGCGCTCTCTCTCTCTCAGCGCTCTCTCTCTCTCTCAGCGCTCTCTCTCAGCGCTCTCTCTCTCTCAGCGCTCTCTCTCTCAGCGCTCTCTCTCTCAGCGCTCTCTCTCAGTGCTCTCTCTCTCTCAGCGCTCTCTCTCAGCGCTCTCTCTCTCTCTCTGCGCTCTCTCTCTCTCAGCGCTCTCTCTCTCTCAGCGCTCTCTCTCTCTCAGCGCTCTCTCTCTCTCAGCGCTCTCTCTCAGTGCTCTCTCTCTCTCAGCGCTCTCTCAGTTCAGTTCAGTTCAGTTCAAATGCTTTATTGGCATGAAAGTTTACAGAGAACCATATTGCCAAAGCTTACATAGCAAAAAGGTACAGTTTTCCAACATTCTGTAGGTGTCAATCGATTTGACATTTGTTGGGTACATACAATATTACTTTTAAACAATATTAATTTTAAACAGTCTTTCTACTTCATTTGGTACGTTCAATATTAATTTTAAACAGTCTTACTTTTAAACAGTCCTCAGGTTGTGACATGTTGTTACATATTTGGCCCCAAGGTATGGTCTGTCTCCTTCTCCTAGGACTAATCTCAATTTTGACAGATCATCCAATTCCTTGAAATCTGGGGTTGTTTGGCTTAGCTTGTTGAATAATATGTTTCTTGATGTGTTGAATTTTTCGCATTTTAGGAGGAAATGCATTTCTGTTTCAACCTCGCCAGCCAGACATTGATCGCATATTCTATTCTCTCTAGGCTGCCAGGATTTCTTGTATCTGCCTTTTTCAATTTCCAGTTGGTGGTCGCTTAGTCTGTACCTGGTGAGGGTCTGTCTCTGTTTTGTGTCTCTGATGGTCGTGAGGTAGTCTCTCAGCGCTCTCTCTCAGCGCTGTCTCTCAGCGCTCTCTCTCTCTCAGCGCGCTCTCTCTCAGCGCGCTCTCTCTCTCAGCGCTCTCTCTCTCAGCGCTCTCTCTCTCTCAGCGCCCTCTCAGCGCTCTCTCTCTCTCTCTCTCTCTCAGCGCTCTCTCTCTCAGCGCTCTCTCTCTCAGCGCTCTCTCTCTCTCTCAGCGCTCTCTCTCTCTCTCTCAGCGCTCTCTCTCTCAGCGCTCTCTCTCTCTCAGCGCTCTGTCTCTCTTTCAGCGCGCTCTCTTTCAGCGCTCTCTCTCTCTCTCAGCGCGCTCTCTCTCAGCGCTCTCCCTCAGCGCGCTCTGTCTCTCAGCGCTCTCTCTCTCTCAGCGCTCTCTCTCTCTCAGCGCTCTCTCTCTCTCTCAGCGCGCTCTCTCTCTATCAGCGCACGTTCTCTCTCTGAGCGCTCTCTCTCTCTCTGAGCATGCTCTCTCAGCGCGCACACTCTCGACGCGCTCTTTCTCTCTCAGCGCGCTCTCTCTCTCTCAGCGCTCTCTCTCTCTCTCTCTCTCTCTCTCAGCGCTCTCTCCCTCAGCGCTCTCTCCCTCAGCGCTCTCTCCCTCAGCGCTCTCTCTCTCTCTCAGCACTCTCTCTCTCTCTGCGCTCTCTCTCTCTCGCTCTCTCAGCGCTCTCTCTCAGTGCTCTCTCTCTCTCAGCGCTCTCTCTCTCAGCGCTCTCTCTCTCAGCGCTCTCTCTCTCTCAGCGCGCTCTCTCTCTCAGCGCGCGCTCTCTCTCAGCGCGCTCTCTCTCAGCGCTCTCTCTCTCCCTCAGCGCTCTCTCTCTCTCTCTCAGCGCTCTCTCTCTCTCTCAGCGCTCTCTCTCTCAGCGCCTTCTCTCTCTCTCACAACACTCTCTCTCTCTCAGCGCTCTCTCTCTCAGCGCTCTCTCTGTCAGCGCTCTCTCTCTCTGTCAGCGCTCTCTCTCTCTGTCAGCGCTCTCTCTCTCTGTCAGCGCTCTCTCTCTCTGTCAGCGCTCTCTCTCTCTGCCAGCGCTCTCTCTCTCTGTCAGCGCTCTCTCTCTCTCTCAGAGCGCTCTCTCTCAGCGCTCTCTCTCTCTCAGCGCTCTCTCTCAGCGCTCTCTCTCTCTCAGCGCTCTCTCAGCGCTCTCTCTCTCAGCGCTCTCTCTCAGCGCTCTCTCTCAGCGCTCTCTCTCTCTCAGCGCTCTCTCTCTCTCAGCGCTCTCTCTCTCAGCGCTCTGTCTCTCTCTCTCAGCGCTCTCTCTCAGCGCTCTCTCTCTCAGCGCTCTCTCTCTCTCAGCACTCTCTCTCAGCGCTCTCGCTCTCTCTCAGCGCTCTCTCTCAGCGCTCTCTCAGCGCTCTCTCAGCGCTCTCTCTCTCTCAGCGCTCTCTCTCTCCCAGCGCTCTCTCTCTCCGAGCGCTCTCTCTCTCCGAGCGCTCTCTCTCTCTCAGCGCTCTCTCTCTCTCAGGGCTCTCTCTCTCTCAGCGCTCTCTCTCTCTCAGCGCTCTCTCTCTCTCAGCGCTCTCTCTCTCTCAGCGCTCTCTCTCAGCGCTCTCTCTCGCTCTCTCTCAGCGCGCTCTCTCTCTCAGCGCTCTCTCTCTCTCAGCGCTCTCTCTCTCAGCGCTCTCTCTCTCAGCGCTCTCTCTCTCTCAGCGCTCTCTCTCAGCGCTCTCTCTCTCAGCGCTCTCTCTCTCAGCGCTCTCTCTCAGCGCGCTCTCTCTCTCTCGGCGCTCTCTCTCAGCGCTCTCTCTCAGCGCTCTCTCCAATTCCAATTCCAATTTCCAATTCAAATGCTTTCTTGGCATGAAAGTTTACAGAGAACCATATTGCCAAAGCAAAAAGGTACAGTTTTCCAACATTCTGTAGGTGTCAATCGATTTGACATTTGTTGGGTACATACAATATTACTTTTAAACAATATTAATTTTAAACAGTCTTTGTACTTCATTTGGTACGTTCAATATTAATTTTAAACAGTCTTAATTTTAAACAGTCCTCAGGTTGTGACATGTTGTTACATATTTGGCCCCAAGGTATGGTCTGTCTCCTTCTCCTAGGACTAATCTCAATTTTGACAGGTCATCCAATTCCTTGAAATCTGGGGTTGTTTGGCTTAGCTTGTTGAATAATATGTTTCTTGATGTGTTGAATTTTTCGCATTTTAGGAGGAAATGCATTTCTGTTTCAACCTCGCCGGCCAGACATTGATCGCATATTCTATTCTCTCTAGGCTGCCAGGATTTCTTGTATCTGCCTTTTTCAATTTCCAGTTGGTGGTCGCTTAGTCTGTACCTGGTGAGGGTCTGTCTCTGTTTTGTGTCTCTGATGGTCGTGAGGTAGTCTGCCAGTTTATATTCTCTTTTTAGGGCCCGGTAACATTCTAATCTGCTTTGGCTTTCGGTTATTTTGTTCCAATGTTCCAGGTAGGTTTCTTTGCATTGTTTAATGATTTGGTTCACTCGGATTGGTGTTTGGACGGCTGTGTTGGTCTGGGGCTGGTCAGGGTCCGGCTGAGTACTTAGTTTCAGTAGCAGCTGACTCAGGGGACTCTTTTCTGGGTTTAGCTCTTGGGTCTGAAAGGCTTTGAAATGAAGGGTGTCTCTCTAGCCTCTCTCTCTCTCTCAGCGCTCTCTCTCCCTCAGCGCGCTCTCTCTCCCTCAGCGCGCTCTCTCTCAGCGCGCTCTCTCTCTCTCAGCGCTCTCTCTCTCTGAGTGCTCTCTCTCTCAGCGCTCTCTCTCTCTCTCAGCGCTCTCTCTCTCTCTCTCTCAGCGCTCTCTCTCTCTCTCAGCGCTCTCTCTCTCAGCGCGCTCTCTCTCTCAGCGCTCTCTCTCTCTCAGCGCGCTCTCTCTCTCTCAGCGCTCTCTCTCTCCCTCAGCGCTCTCTCTCTCCCTCAGCGCTCTCTCTCTCCCTCAGCGCTCTCTCTCTCTCTCTCAGCGCTCTCTATCTCTCAGCGCTCTCTCTCTCTCTCAGCGCGCTCTCTCTCGCTCAGCGCGCTCCCTCTCAGCGCTCTCTCTCTCTCTCAGCGCGCACACTCTCAGTGCGCTCTTTCTCTCTCAGCGCGCTCTTTCTCTCTCAGCGCGCTCTTGCTCTATCAGCGCACGTTGTCTCTCTCAGCGCTCTCTCTCTCTGAGCATGCTCTCTCTCAGCGCGCTCTCTCTCTCAGCGCGCACACTCTCGGCGCGCTCTTTCTCTCTCAGCGCGCTCTCTCTCAGTGCGCTCTGTGTGCTCGCGCTCTCTCGGCGCTCTCTCTCAGTTCAGTTCAGTTCAGTTCAAATGCTTTATTGGCATGAAAGTTTACAGAGAACCATATTGCCAAAGCTTACATAGCAAAAAGGTACAGTTTTCCAACATTCTGTAGGTGTCAATCGATTTGACATTTGTTGGGTACATACAATATTACTTTTAAACAATATTAATTTTAAACAGTCTTTGTACTTCATTTGGTACGTTCAATATTAATTTTAAACAGTCTTAATTTTAAACAGTCCTCAGGTTGTGACATGTGGTTACATATTTGGCCCCAAGGTATGGTCTGTCTCCTTCTCCTAGGACTAATCTCAATTTTGACAGGTCATCCAATTCCTTGAAATCTGGGGTTGTTTGGCTTAGCATGTTGAATAATATGTTTCTTGATGTGTTGAATTTTTTGCATTTTAGGAGGAAATGCATTTCTGTTTCAACCTCGCCGGCCAGACATTGATCGCATATTCTATTCTCTCTAGGCTGCCAGGATTTCTTGTATCTGCCTTTTTCAATTTCCAGTTGGTGGTCGCTTAGTCTGTACCTGGTGAGGGTCTGTCTCTGTTTTGTGTCTCTGATGGTCGTGAGGTAGTCTGCCAGTTTATATTCTCTTTTTAGGGCCCGGTAACATTCTAATCTGCTTTGGCTTTCGGTTATTTTGTTCCAATGTTCCAGGTAGGTTTCTTTGCATTGTTTAATGATTTGGTTCACTCGGATTGGTGTTTGGACGGCTGTGTTGGTCTGGGGCTGGTCAGGGTCCGGCTGAGTACTTAGTTTCAGTAGCAGCTGACTCAGGGGACTCTTTTCTGGGTTTAGCTCTTGGGTCTGAAAGGCTTTGAAATGAAGGGTGTCTGGGGAACTAGATTTGAGGTGATTTAGGAGGTTTAGTGCTCGTTTTTGGATGTTTATTATCAGTGGGTATCTGCCTAGTTCGGCTCTGCATGCATTTGTTGGCATTTTTCTTTGGGTGCGAAGGATGCTTCGGCAGAATTCTGCATGTAGGGCTTCTATTGTGTGTTTTTCCCATTTAGTGTAGCTTTGGTGATTTAGCGGGCCCCATACTTCACTACCGTACAGTGCAATGGGCAGGATTATGCTGTCAAATATTTTGAGTCAGCGTGCTCTCTCTCTCTCTCAGCGCTCTGTCTCTCAGCGCGCTCTCTCTCTCTCAGCGCTCTCTCTCTCTCTCTCTCTCTCTCTCTCAGCGCTCTCTCCCTCAGCGCTCTCTCCCTCAGCGCTCTCTCCCTCAGCGCTCTCTCCCTCAGCGCTCTCTCTCTCTCTCAGCACTCTCTCTCTCTCAGCGCTCTCTCTCTCTCGCTCTCTCAGCGCTCTCTCTCAGTGCTCTCTCTCTCTCAGCGCTCTCTCAGCGCTCTCTCTCTCAGCGCTCTCTCTCTCTCTCAGCGCGCTCTCTCTCTCAGCGCGCGCTCTCTCTCAGCGCGCTCTCTCTCAGCGCTCTCTCTCTCCCTCAGCGCTCTCTCTCTCTCTCTCAGCGCTCTCTCTCTCTCTCAGCGCTCTCTCTCTCAGCGCTTTCTCTCTCTCTCACAACACTCTCTCTCTCTCAGCGCTCTCTCTCTCAGCGCTCTCTCTCTCAGCGCGCTCTCTCTCTCAGCGCTCTCTCTCTCTCTCAGCGCGCTCTCTCTCTCAGCGCGCTCTCTCTCTGTCAGCGCTCTCTCTCTCTGTCAGCGCTCTCTCTCTCTGTCAGCGCTCTCTCTCTCTGTCAGCGCTCTCTCTCTCTGTCAGCGCTCTCTCTCTCTGCCAGCGCTCTCTCTCTCTGTCAGCGCTCTCTCTCTCTCAGCGCTCTCTCTCTCTCAGCGCTCTCTCTCTCAGCGCTCTCTCTCTCAGCGCTCTCTCTCAGCGCTCTCTCTCTCTCAGCGCTCTCTCTCTCTCAGCGCTCTCTCTCTCTCAGCGCTCTCTCTCTCAGCGCTCTGTCTCTCTCTCTCAGCGCTCTCTCTCAGCGCTCGCTCTCTCTCTCAGCGCTCTCTCTCTCTCAGCACTCTCTCTCAGCGCTCTCGCTCTCTCTCAGCGCTCTCTCTCAGCGCTCTCTCAGCGCTCTCTCAGCGCTCTCTCTCTCTCAGCGCTCTCTCTCTCCCAGCGCTCTCTCTCTCCGAGCGCTCTCTCTCTCTCAGCGCTCTCTCTCTCTCAGGGCTCTCTCTCTCTCAGCGCTCTCTCTCTCTCAGCGCTCTCTCTCTCTCAGCGCTCTCTCTCTCTCAGCGCTCTCTCTCTCTCAGCGCTCTCTCTCAGCGCTCTCTCTCGCTCTCTCTCAGCGCGCTCTCTCTCTCAGCGCTCTCTCTCTCAGCGCTCTCTCTCTCAGCGCTCTCTCTCTCTCAGCGCTCTCTCTCAGCGCTCTCTCTCTCGGCGCTCTCTCTCAGCGCTCTCTCTCAGCGCTCTCTCTCTCTCTCAGCGCTCTCTCCAATTCCAATTCCAATTTCCAATTCAAATGCTTTCTTGGCATGAAAGTTTACAGAGAACCATATTGCCAAAGCAAAAAGGTACAGTTTTCCAACATTCTGTAGGTGTCAATCGATTTGACATTTGTTGGGTACATACAATATTACTTTTAAACAATATTAATTTTAAACAGTCTTTGTACTTCATTTGGTACGTTCAATATTAATTTTAAACAGTCTTAATTTTAAACAGTCCTCAGGTTGTGACATGTTGTTACATATTTGGCCCCAAGGTATGGTCTGTCTCCTTCTCCTAGGACTTATCTCAATTTTGACAGGTCATCCAATTCCTTGAAATCTGGGGTTGTTTGGCTTAGCTTGTTGAATAATATGTTTCTTGATGTGTTGAATTTTTCGCATTTTAGGAGGAAATGCATTTCTGTTTCAACCTCGCCGGCCAGACATTGATCGCATATTCTATTCTCTCTAGGCTGCCAGGATTTCTTGTATCTGCCTTTTTCAATTTCCAGTTGGTGGTTGCTTAGTCTGTACCTGGTGAGGGTCTGTCTCTGTTTTGTGTCTCTGATGGTCGTGAGGTAGTCTGCCAGTTTATATTCTCTTTTTAGGGCCCGGTAACATTCTAATCTGCTTTGGCTTTCGGTTATTTTGTTCCAATGTTCCAGGTAGGTTTCTTTGCATTGTTTAATGATTTGGTTCACTCGGATTGGTGTTTGGACGGCTGTGTTGGTCTGGGGCTGGTCAGGGTCCGGCTGAGTACTTAGTTTCAGTAGCAGCTGACTCAGGGGACTCTTTTCTGGGTTTAGCTCTTGGGTCTGAAAGGCTTTGAAATGAAGGGTGTCTCTCTAGCCTCTCTCTCTCTCTCAGCGCTCTCTCTCCCTCAGCGCGCTCTCTCTCCCTCAGCGCGCTCTCTCTCAGCGCGCTCTCTCTCTCTCAGCGCTCTCTCTCTCTGAGTGCTCTCTCTCTCAGCGCTCTCTCTCTCTCTCAGCGCTCTCTCTCTCTCTCTCTCAGCGCTCTCTCTCTCTCTCAGCGCTCTCTCTCTCAGCGCGCTCTCTCTCTCAGCGCTCTCTCTCTCTCAGCGCGCTCTCTCTCTCTCAGCGCTCTCTCTCTCCCTCAGCGCTCTCTCTCTCCCTCAGCGCTCTCTCTCTCCCTCAGCGCTCTCTCTCTCCCTCAGCGCTCTCTCTCTCTCTCAGCGCTCTCTCTCTCTCAGCGCTCTCTCTCTCTCTCAGCGCGCTCTCTCTCGCTCAGCGCGCTCCCTCTCAGCGCTCTCTCTCTCTCTCAGCGCGCACACTCTCAGTGCGCTCTTTCTCTCTCAGCGCGCTCTTTCTCTCTCAGCGCGCTCTTGCTCTATCAGCGCACGTTGTCTCTCTCAGCGCTCTCTCTCTCTGAGCATGCTCTCTCTCAGCGCGCTCTCTCTCTCAGCGCGCACACTCTCGGCGCGCTCTTTCTCTCTCAGCGCGCTCTCTCTCAGTGCGCTCTGTGTGCTCGCGCTCTCTCGGCGCTCTCTCTCAGTTCAGTTCAGTTCAGTTCAAATGCTTTATTGGCATGAAAGTTTACAGAGAACCATATTGCCAAAGCTTACATAGCAAAAAGGTACAGTTTTCCAACATTCTGTAGGTGTCAATCGATTTGACATTTGTTGGGTACATACAATATTACTTTTAAACAATATTAATTTTAAACAGTCTTTCTACTTCATTTGGTACGTTCAATATTAATTTTAAACAGTCTTACTTTTAAACAGTCCTCAGGTTGTGACATGTTGTTACATATTTGGCCCCAAGGTATGGTCTGTCTCCTTCTCCTAGGACTAATCTCAATTTTGACAGATCATCCAATTCCTTGAAATCTGGGGTTGTTTGGCTTAGCTTGTTGAATAATATGTTTCTTGATGTGTTGAATTTTTCGCATTTTAGGAGGAAATGCATTTCTGTTTCAACCTCGCCAGCCAGACATTGATCGCATATTCTATTCTCTCTAGGCTGCCAGGATTTCTTGTATCTGCCTTTTTCAATTTCCAGTTGGTGGTCGCTTAGTCTGTACCTGGTGAGGGTCTGTCTCTGTTTTGTGTCTCTGATGGTCGTGAGGTAGTCTGCCAGTTTATATTCTCTTTTTAGGGCCCGGTAACATTCTAATCTGCTTTGGCTTTCGGTTATTTTGTTCCAATGTTCCAGGTAGGTTTCTTTGCATTTTTTAATGATTTGGTTCACTCGGATTGGTGTTTGGACGGCTGTGTTGGTCTGGGGCTGGTCAGGGTCCGGCTGAGTACTTAGTTTCAGTAGCAGCTGACTCAGGGGACTCTTTTCTGGGTTTAGCTCTTGGGTCTGAAAGGCTTTGAAATGAAGGGTGTCTGGGGAGCTAGATTTGAGGTGATTTAGGAAGTTTAGTGCTCGTTTTTGGATGTTTATTATCAGTGGGTATCTGCCTAGTTCGGCTCTGCATGCATTTGTTGGCGTTTTTCTTTGGGTGCGAAGGATGCTTCGGCAGAATTCTGCATGTAGGGCTTCTATTGTGTGTTTTTCCCATTTAGTGTAGCTTTGGTGATTTAGCGGGCCCCATACTTCACTACCGTACAGTGCAATGGGCAGGATTATGCTGTCAAATATTTTGAGCCAGATTTTGATTGGGATTTGGATGTTGTAGAATTTTCTTTTTATTGCATATAGGGCTCTTCGGGCTTTTTCTTTTAGTGCATTCACTGCTATGCTGAAGCTCCCTGATGCTGTAATAGTTAGACCAAGGTAGGTGTAGCTCATAGTGTGTACTATAGTGGTATCACTGAGGGTAAACTAGTATTTGTTTTCCTGACATCTGGGTCTTTTCTGAAAAATCATGATGTTGGTTTTCTTTAGATTTACTGTTAGAGCCCAATTTTGGCAGTATTTGTCGAGTAGGTCTCTCTCTCTCTTTGCGCTCTCTCTGCGTTCTCTCTCTCTGCGTTCTCTCTCTCTGCGCTCTCTCTTCTCTTTGCGCTTTCTCTCTCTTTCCTCTCTCTCTCTCTTTGCGCTCTCTCACTCTCTGAGACCGCTCTCTTTCTTTGCACGCTCTCTCTCTCTGCGCTCCCTCTCTCTGCGCGCTCTCTCTCTTTGCGTGCGCTCTCTCTGTTTGCGCTCGCTCTCTCTCTCTGCGCTCTCTCTCTCTCTCTGCGCTCTCTCTCTCTGCGCTCTCTCTGCGCTCTCTCTCTCTGCGCTCTCTCTCTCTGCGCTCTCTCTCTGCGCTCTCTCTCTGCGCACTCTCTCTGCGCTCTCTCTCTGCGCTCTCTCTCTGCGCTCTCTCTCTGCGCTCTCTCTCTTTGCGCTCTCTCTGCGCTCGCTCGCTCTCTGCACTCTCTCTCTCTGCGCGCTCTCTCTTTGCGCTCTCTCTGTGCTCTCTCTGCGCTCTCTCTCTCTCTGCGCGCTCTCTCTGCGCTCTCTCTCTCTGCGCTCTCTCTTTGCGCTCTCTCTCTCTTTGCGCTCTCTCCCTCTCTGCGCTCTCTCTCTCTGCGCTCTCTCTCTCTTTGCGCTCTCTCTCTCTTTGCGCTCTCTCTCTCTCTGCGCTCTCTCTCTGCGCTCTCTCTCAGTGCGCTCTCTGTGTGCTCGCGCTCTCTCGGCGCTCTCTCTCAGCGCGCTCTCTCTCTCTCAGCGCGCACACTCTCAGTGCGCTCTTTCTCTCTCAGCGCGCTCTTTCTCTCTCAGCGCGCTCTTGCTCTATCAGCGCACGTTGTCTCTCTCAGCGCTCTCTCTCTCTGAGCATGCTCTCTCTCAGCGCGCTCTCTCTCTCAGCGCGCACACTCTCGGCGCGCTCTTTCTCTCTCAGCGCGCTCTCTCTCAGTGCGCTCTGTGTGCTCGCGCTCTCTCGGCGCTCTCTCTCAGTTCAGTTCAGTTCAGTTCAAATGCTTTATTGGCATGAAAGTTTACAGAGAACCATATTGCCAAAGCTTACATAGCAAAAAGGTACAGTTTTCCAACATTCTGTAGGTGTCAATCGATTTGACATTTGTTGGGTACATACAATATTACTTTTAAACAATATTAATTTTAAACAGTCTTTCTACTTCATTTGGTACGTTCAATATTAATTTTAAACAGTCTTACTTTTAAACAGTCCTCAGGTTGTGACATGTTGTTACATATTTGGCCCCAAGGTATGGTCTGTCTCCTTCTCCTAGGACTAATCTCAATTTTGACAGATCATCCAATTCCTTGAAATCTGGGGTTGTTTGGCTTAGCTTGTTGAATAATATGTTTCTTGATGTGTTGAATTTTTCGCATTTTAGGAGGAAATGCATTTCTGTTTCAACCTCGCCAGCCAGACATTGATCGCATATTCTATTCTCTCTAGGCTGCCAGGATTTCTTGTATCTGCCTTTTTCAATTTCCAGTTGGTGGTCGCTTAGTCTGTACCTGGTGAGGGTCTGTCTCTGTTTTGTGTCTCTGATGGTCGTGAGGTAGTCTGCCAGTTTATATTCTCTTTTTAGGGCCCGGTAACATTCTAATCTGCTTTGGCTTTCGGTTATTTTGTTCCAATGTTCCAGGTAGGTTTCTTTGCATTTTTTAATGATTTGGTTCACTCGGATTGGTGTTTGGACGGCTGTGTTGGTCTGGGGCTGGTCAGGGTCCGGCTGAGTACTTAGTTTCAGTAGCAGCTGACTCAGGGGACTCTTTTCTGGGTTTAGCTCTTGGGTCTGAAAGGCTTTGAAATGAAGGGTGTCTGGGGAGCTAGATTTGAGGTGATTTAGGAAGTTTAGTGCTCGTTTTTGGATGTTTATTATCAGTGGGTATCTGCCTAGTTCGGCTCTGCATGCATTTGTTGGCGTTTTTCTTTGGGTGCGAAGGATGCTTCGGCAGAATTCTGCATGTAGGGCTTCTATTGTGTGTTTTTCCCATTTAGTGTAGCTTTGGTGATTTAGCGGGCCCCATACTTCACTACCGTACAGTGCAATGGGCAGGATTATGCTGTCAAATATTTTGAGCCAGATTTTGATTGGGATTTGGATGTTGTAGAATTTTCTTTTTATTGCATATAGGGCTCTTCGGGCTTTTTCTTTTAGTGCATTCACTGCTATGCTGAAGCTCCCTGATGCTGTAATAGTTAGACCAAGGTAGGTGTAGCTCATAGTGTGTACTATAGTGGTATCACTGAGGGTAAACTAGTATTTGTTTTCCTGACATCTGGGTCTTTTCTGAAAAATCATGATGTTGGTTTTCTTTAGATTTACTGTTAGAGCCCAATTTTGGCAGTATTTGTCGAGTAGGTCTCTCTCTCTCTTTGCGCTCTCTCTGCGTTCTCTCTCTCTGCGTTCTCTCTCTCTGCGCTCTCTCTTCTCTTTGCGCTTTCTCTCTCTTTCCTCTCTCTCTCTCTTTGCGCTCTCTCACTCTCTGAGACCGCTCTCTTTCTTTGCACGCTCTCTCTCTCTGCGCTCCCTCTCTCTGCGCGCTCTCTCTCTTTGCGTGCGCTCTCTCTGTTTGCGCTCGCTCTCTCTCTCTGCGCTCTCTCTCTCTCTCTGCGCTCTCTCTCTCTGCGCTCTCTCTGCGCTCTCTCTCTCTGCGCTCTCTCTCTCTGCGCTCTCTCTCTGCGCTCTCTCTCTGCGCACTCTCTCTGCGCTCTCTCTCTGCGCTCTCTCTCTGCGCTCTCTCTCTGCGCTCTCTCTCTTTGCGCTCTCTCTGCGCTCGCTCGCTCTCTGCACTCTCTCTCTCTGCGCGCTCTCTCTTTGCGCTCTCTCTGTGCTCTCTCTGCGCTCTCTCTCTCTCTGCGCGCTCTCTCTGCGCTCTCTCTCTCTGCGCTCTCTCTTTGCGCTCTCTCTCTCTTTGCGCTCTCTCCCTCTCTGCGCTCTCTCTCTCTGCGCTCTCTCTCTCTTTGCGCTCTCTCTCTCTTTGCGCTCTCTCTCTCTCTGCGCTCTCTCTCTGCGCTCTCTCTCAGTGCGCTCTCTGTGTGCTCGCGCTCTCTCGGCGCTCTCTCTCAGCGCGCTCTCTCTCTTTGCGCTCTCTCTACGTTCTCTCTCTCTGCGCTCTCTCTTCTCTTTGCGCTTTCTCTCTCTTTCCTCTCTCTCTCTCTTTGCGCTCTCTCTCTCTCTGAGCCCGCTCTCTCTCTTTCTTTACGTGCTCTCTCTCTTTCTTTACGTGCTCTCTCTCTCTCTGAGCCCGCTCTCTCTCTCTCTGAGACCGCTCTCTCTCTCTGAGACCGCTCTCTCTCTTTCTTTGCACGCTCTCTCTCTCTGCGCTCCCTCTCTCTGCGCGCTCTCTCTCTCTTTGCGTGCGCTCTCTCTGTTTGCGCTCGCTCTCTCTCTCTGCGCTCTCTCTCTCTGCGCTCGCTCTCTGCGCTCTCTCTCTGCGCTCTCTCTCTGCGCTCTCTCTCTGCGCTCTCTCTCTGCGCTCTCTCTCTGCGCGCTCTCTCTCTGCGCGCTCTCTCTCTTTGCGCTCGCTCGCTCTCTGCGCTCTCTCTCTCTCTGCGCGCTCTCTCTTTGTGCTCTCTCTGTGCTCTCTCTCTGCGCTCTCTGTCTGCGCGCTCTCTCTGCGCTCTCTCTCTCTGTGCTCTCTCTCTGCGCTCTCTCTCTGCGCTCTCTCTCTGCACGCTCTCTCTCTCTGCGCTCTCTCTCTTTGCGCTCGCTCGCTCTCTGCGCTCTCTCTCTCTCTGCGCGCTCTCTCTTTGCGCTCTCTGCGCTCTCTCTCTGCGCGCTCTCTCTGCGCTCTCTCTCTCTGTGCTCTCTCTTTGCGCTCTCTCTCTCTGCGCTCTCTCTCTCTCTGCGCTCTCTCTCTCTCTGAGCGCTCTCTCTCTGAGCGCTCTCTCTCTCCGCTCTCTCTCTGAGCGCTCTCTCTCTCAGCGCTCTCGCTCTCTCGCTCTCTCTGAGCGCTCTCTCTCTCTGAGCGCTTTCTCTCTGTGCTCTCTCTCTCTCTCTGAGCGCTCTCTCTGGGCGCTCTCTCGATCTCTGCGCTCTCTCTTTCTCTATGCTCTCTCTCTCTTTACGCTCTCTCTCTCTTTACGCTCTCTCTCTCTTTACGCTCTCTATCTCTCTCTGCACGCTCTCTATCTCTGTGTGCTCTCTCTGAGCGCTCTCTATCTCTTTGTGCTCTCTGAGCGCTCACTATCTCTTTCTGCTCTCTCTCTGAGCACTCTCTCTCTCAGCGCTCTCTCCCTCTCTCTGAGCGCTCTCTCTCTGTGCTCTCTCTCTGAGCGCTCTCTCTCTCTCTCAGCGCGCTCTCTCACTCTCTCTGAGCGCTCTCTCTCTCTGAGCGCTCTCTCTCTGTGCTCTCTCTCTCTCTCTGAGCGCTCTCTCTGGGCGCTCTCTCTCCCTGCGCTCTCTCTCTATGCTCTCTCTACGCTCTCTCTCTCTCTCTGCGCTCTCTCTCTATGCTCTCTCTCTTTACGCTCTCTCTCTCTTTACGCTCTCTCTCTCTCTGCGCGCTCTCTATCTCTTTGTGCTCTCTCTCTGCGCGCTCTCTATCTCTCTCTCTCAGCGATCTGGCAGCAGTGATCTGCTGGTATTAAGTGCACTGCTGCTTTCTTTGGTCACAGCACCAGCTGCTGCCGCTACGGGCCCTTGTGTATGGTTCAGATTCTGGGGAAGTCCCAAGGGCTCGCTTCCGGTAGAGTGGAAGGAGTCTTGTAAATTCTCTTCTCCCAGCTGAGTTAGATTGTTCCACTTTCTTCAAGTCACCCATCCAGTAACCCTCCGCAAGCTGCACAAAATGTATTAAATAAAACTGCGAAGGATGACGTAAGTCGTCGCGTTCGATTCCGAGAGAAGCGAAGTTAGCAGCCACTTGCTTTTTGAGTGAGCATTCGGTTTGCCAACCCTCCAGAATTGAAGACTAATCTCCAGAGCTCTGCTGCCACAAACTCTGGAAAAATATCATAGGGGCATTCCAAAATTGGTGCTTTAAAAAAAAAAAAAAAAAAAATCTTGGAACACTTTTGTTTATTATTTATTGGATATGGGGAGAAAGGATGTTTGGCCGAGAGCCGAGAACCACCCAATTGGGTAATGGAAGAGTCTGCTTTCTGATTGGTAGGTGGGGCACCACAAGGGCGGACATGGGTGACCAATGGCAAGTGTCTGGGGGCGGGGTGGTTGGCGACAAGAGGTCATGTGATGACACCTCCAGGGATACGTCCAACCAGAGTTGGCGACACTAGTGAGTGGTCATTTTATTTTGATTGCTGTCAGTACGACTCTCGCACAATTCTCCCATCGGTTTGTGTTTCTCCCTTCGTCAGACTCGCAACAAACTTCAGGAGCAGGGCCTACCCAGGGTGCACCGCGACCCCAGTGCTCGGCGCGTGCTCGCTGGCAAGTCCATGTGACCAATGGAGCGGTTTCTGAGGCGCCAGGTATTGCGGGTGTGGTTGCTGCCATAATCGGCTAGGATTTATGAATGGAGTAGCTTTGCTGGAAGGAAACAGTGGGGTGGGAGGAGCAGTCTCCCTTTCTGAGAATTTCAATACTGAGAATGATGGATTTTTGTTGGGTAAGGGTGTTGAGGCGGGTAAATGGAGTTAAGATACAGATCAACGATGATCTCATTGAATGGCGGAACAGGATCGAGGGGCTGAATGGCCTCCTCCTGTTCCTATGACAGTGACGAGGAGAAGAAAGAGGAAGGACAAAGCAGCAGAAACAACGTAATCACCCGAGAGGCCATTGGGATTCAGCTTTTGCAGAAAAACGAATGGATTGAGAAATATGATTCCAAATCACTCAGTCTAATCCTGGAATCCAATGCAAGAAAAAGGAATTGAACTAATTCAGCCCCCTCCCAGCACTGAGCTTGGTCGGGGCGTTAGTCCATTGATGTTTTCTTGCGAGTTGCTGCTGTTGCTGGGGCTGTGCCAGGTTTTTTTCTGAAGCGGTTTGTCATGTTTTCCATGTGTGGAAATCGTGTCTCTGCTGCAGAGTCAAGTTCAGGTTCCTGCCTTTTCCAACCTTAACTGTTTTTGGAAAGTAAAGATTATCACTCTTTTATGTGTTTTGAAGAAGACTTTTGCAGGAATTTACTGTTGGTTGTTGAAGCTGGTGTGTTTCGAACGATCTTCTACACTGCCTTTTAGGTACGTCTGTTCTTGTCGGGCAAGATGTGTTATTTTTAAATGGATTTGGGGTTAATGTGCAATACTTAAAATACCAAGGCACTGAGCCTGGCAATCTTTAATCTAGATTCCAGATACAGTGAGGATACTGCAACCCCTGGGCATGTGCTCCAGAAACAATATTCCAGCTGCTGCTCGACATTTCCGAGCGAGTTCAGCCAGGCTCCAGCACTGTCCTTTCAACTGCTGTCAATGCCCCAAATGATGGGAGTGGTGCAAAAAACTGGTCACTTTGGTTGGCACCTATGAACTACCAATCTGGCTATCAGACTGAGTGCTGGCTTGACATTGGCAGCCTGATCTCGCCCTGATGGTGCAGGTGGTTCTTCAGTGTTTAAATATCAGCTTTCCCCTACGATTATCTACTGTCAAAAGCACAACTTGTCTGATTTTTGAATATCCTCTGCTGTAAACAACCATTTTCTCTGAGAATCAATGAACTTTTAGCAGGTTAGAAAGAAAACAAGATAAGAGTTCTGGAAACGGTGAACTGAAATTCAGGAGGTTTAGTACTGAATTATTGGTTTGAAATGTATTTGCAGGTTACCGAGGTGTGTGGTGTAAGCAATTGTTAGTGTCTAGATATGCTCAACAGTGGTGATTACATGATTCTGTGGGTGACAGATGTTACATTTGATGAGAATTCTATGATCCTGTGCCCCATACAACTGGGTGGCTCCAATTCTTCGCCTGTTCCCCGCTGTGTGTGAGATTGTGGAACCGCCTGAAAGACTTGATGTTTCACCTTTGCGCCCATTCCTTTTGCACCTTAATGGCCGCAGATGGGGGTTTGCATTGATGGAACTGTCTTCTCACATGGAAGGAGTGTTTCGGGTCCTGGGCAATAGTGTGAGAAAGAGGTGAATTGACAGGTGTTGCATCTTGAGGAAGAGCAATTGAAAGTGGAGGAATGAGCTTGAGCATCTAAGTGAGCACAGGCCCTTCAGAAAGTGGAGAAGGGAGGTGAAAGTGTGCTTGGTGCTGGGGTCAGAATATGATGTGGTGAAAGTGAAGGCTGGTGGGGTGGAAGGTCAAATAGACAGTCATTGCTGAGAAAGAGAGAGTGGGGGAGAGCAGAAACATGAGAAATGGAGCCACTAGAGTCGGCACACTCATTAGGTCTTGACTGAGGAAAAAAGAAGCCTTCAGAAGCTCTGGTGTGATGGAGTCTAAGAGGATGCGTGGATGGGTGAGTAGAAGGGTAATGCAGGTAGTTATTGGAAGCCTTGTTTAAAAGAAAGAACTTGCATTTATATAGTGCCTTTCAAAGCCTCCTTCTCTGCTGTAATTTCTGTGACATGACGGTGTGGGGGTTAGAATTGCCAAGCAAGTTGTTTGGAAAAGAAAACAAACATGTTATGAGTGATGAGGGAATGGGGAGAGGAGAAAACTGCTGTCAATGTAATCTGTTTTTTCTAAACCGTGTTGACTTGACACCATGCTGGCTGATTAATGACAGTCCAGTTCAAACACAGAACCTCTCTATTTAATAGGCCATGTGCCTCCTGTCTGATGGAACAGCAACGCCCATGAGCCACCCTCCAACATACAGAAATGATGATGTTCTCTGGCTGCCACAGGTATGGAGATAGTTGGCTGGATGAAGCAGTCACTATAAGGTACAATATTCCTAATGGTTAGGACAGCACTGATGAACCATCTAGTAGTGGACGTGGTTTATTTCTGTTCTTCCTCAACTTTAGACGTATTGGGTGATTGACAAATCGTCCCTGTTGGCCACTGTAGCTCGGAGATTTGTACCCTCCTAACCCCAATACAACTGCTCTTCACAGTTCATTTATTTCACACATGGGCTACTTTTTAAAGAGAAATAGCCCTCAAGGCATAGACTGTAGCTTATGTGTAATTTTGAATTGGATAAGTATTTGAAAAAGAGGGATATAAAAGGATATGATTGGAGTAAATAGCTTCAACTGAACTGTTCAGCACTACTAAAATAGTTAAATGTGCTTTGTATTTATAACTCTTACTGCAAACCTCTCGAGACTGCCTGCAAATCTCATCCCTTTCTCTCCCAGTGTTCATCGGTCTATAATATACTCCCAGTGTGGTAACAGGTCTCTCTTTAATTACTCTACCCAGGTCGACACCATCCATAAACGTTCGATTCCCTGGCTGAAGTTGTGCCTCTGATTACTAAGGTAAGCCTTCCTCCTTGTTTTCATCCTTTATCTCCTGACAGTATTACAGCTGGCAATATTTAGATTCCAGATTCGTTCTGCGTAGTACCAAGTTTCTGTTTAAAAAGAAAGAATTGCATCTATATAGCGCCTTTCACGACGTTCCAAAGCGCTTTACAGCCAATGAAGTGCTGTCACTGTTGTAGTGTAGGAAACACGGCAGACAATTTGCGCACAGCAAGTTCCCACAAACAGCAAGGTGATAAACCAGATAATCTGTTTTAGTGATGTTGATTGAGGGATAAATATTGGACAGGGAACTGGGGAGAACTCCCCTGCTCTTCTGGAAATAGTGCCACGGGATCTTTTACATCCACTTGAGAGAGCAGGCAGGACTTCGGTTATCGTCTCATCTGAAAGACGGCACCTCCGACAGTGCAGCACTTTCTCAGTACTGCACTGGAGTGTCAGCCTAGCTTCATGTGCTCAAGTCCCTGGAGTGGGACTTGAACCCACAACCTTCTGACTCAGAGGCGAGAGTGCTGCCCACTGAGCCACGGCTGTTACAGCTACAGCATCACATCCCACTCTTCTAATTAGTGCCTCTACTTTCCCAGTTTTGCGTGTCTCAGCCCTTTCCCCATCTACTGCAGAGAAACGTTATTCTCCAAGAATCTCCGCTTCCCATATTGTCATAAGTTTTGCTATTTAATGACAAATAATAAAAGTATTGTATAAAAATAAGGACAGAATATATATGGCTTTAAAATGGGGACTGAATTCCATCTGTGTGTCCCGGACCAGTAGAGCCAGACTCTCTAACCTGACCTGACTCCCTGTGGCAACACAGGCAAGTAGGTGCCCAAACCTTCCTGCAGGGTGAGACTGGGGATGTTCACCGTACATTTTGCCAGCTAGAATGCCGATCTCACTGCTGATAACTTACTCCATATTTACCTGATTTTCTAATTGGAATATGGCTCAGCGAGCATCGCAGTGAGTTGGAAATAATGCAGCCAATGGCCAACCTATTGATCTGGCCTCTGTCAGTGCGATTTCCTTATTATGCTGATAATTGCAGCACTGAATGCGCCAGTGATGCTACATCACCAGTGACTGGGCTGCTGGATCCTTCTCATTTGCAGTTTCCTTAGTGCCAACACTAAAACTCTCAGGTGTATCAGCTGCCATTTCCCCAAATTCAGATATTTCCCCATCCTACCCAAGCAACCAGACATGCTAAAGGCTTATTTTAAACCAGCTACTTGTGAACTCACTTCAGTCACAGAATTAGGTTAAAGTTTATCCTGGTCATCAGCATTGGAAACGCACTTGGTTGTATTTTGCCATTTCGTGAAACCATCGATAATGTTTACTGCTGTCGATGATCAGAAAAGGATTGGGATTCTCCATTCTGTTTTAAAATTGAACAACAACAACTTGTATTTATATAGCATCTTTAACATAGTAAAACATCCCAAGGTGCTTCACAGGAGCGTTCTCGAACAACATTTGACACCGAGCCACATCAGGAGATGTTAGGGCAGGTGACCAGAAGCTTGGCCAAAGAGGTCGGTTTTAAGGAGCGTCTTAAAGGAGGAAAGAGGTTTCGGGAGGGAATTCCAAAGCTGAGGTCCTAGACGGCTTAAGGCACGGCCACCAATGATGGGGCGATGGGAGTAGATGCCGGATAAGCAGCGTGACAAATCAGATGCAGTAGTGGGGTCGAGAGAAGTGGTGGTGAGGTAGAGCTGGGTGTTGTCAGTGTACATGTGGAACCTGATGTCGTGTTTTTGGAGGCGGCTGAATGACATCACCAAGGGGTAGCATGTCGATGAGAAATAGGAAGGGGTCGAGGATAGATCCTTGGGGAACACCAGAGGTAACGGTGTGGGAACGGGAAGAGTAGCCATTGCAGGGGATTCTCTAGCTACAATTAGATAGATAAGAATGGAACCTGGCAAGAGTAGTCCCACCCAGTTGGACAACGGTGGAGAGGCTTTGGAGGAGGATGGAGTTGGCAATGAGAAGGGATAGTGCACATGGTCACAGTCGGGTAGGATTTCATAAGGGCTGTTTTAGTGCTATGGCAGGGGCGGAAACTGGATTGGAGGGGTTCATACATGGAGTTGCGGGAAATATGGACATGAATTTGGGAGGTGACAACACATTCAAGGACTTTGGAGAGGAAAGAGAGGTTGGAGGTGAGGTGATAGTTTGCAATGACAAAAGAGTCAAGAGTAGGATTTTGAAGAGTGGGGAGTGATGAGGCACAGGCACGATGGGCGTAACGGCCTCCATCTGTGCTGTATCATTCTATTATGGCAGATTTGAAAGGGAGGGGGACAGTGCCAGAGGACAATGAACTGTTGGTAATATTAACTAGCTTTGGAGCCAGTTGGGTGGTCAGCAGTTTAGTGGGAATGGGGTAAAGGGAGCAGGAGGTGGGGCTCGTGGACAAGGTGAGCTCATGAAGGTAGCTCAAAGAGAAACTGGAAAAAAAAGTGCTCCTTCCGGGCTAGGGCAGGGGGGAGCCATAGAGGCAATTTGGCCCAGCCAGCTTGGGAAAGGGAGCAAAGGGGTAGAGGCAGCTGAACGGATGGTCTCAATCTTAGGGACAAAGAAGCCCATGAGCTCCTCACACTTGCTGGAGGGGAGGGTGGAGGAGACAGGGGAGAGAGGTTTAAGAAGACTGTTTGTAGTGGAGGAGAGAAGCTGTGGGGTATCTTTGTATTCCGTGATGACCTAGGAATAGTGAGCAGTTTTGGCAGAGGAGAGCAGGACCTGATAGTCATTTATGTGGCCCCGCCAGATCTGGCGATAAATGGCTAAACCAGTTGTCCACCATAAACATTCAAATCTGCACTCGTTAGACGTAAAAGTGCGGCAATGGGGGCGGTGCTGTACCAGGGTGAATATCCAGGGCGGGAGAGAGCACGTGCTTTACTGGGGATAAGGGCATCAAGGGTGTGATTGAGCAGAAATAGCAGGGAGAAAGATGGGCCAAATGCTGGACAGTATGGGAGTTTGGAAGAGACGTTGTAAGTGACTTGGGTGAGAGATTTTTTCCAGAGGTGGACGCAGAAGGCAGTGGGGTTGGAAAAGGGAAGAGGGATGTGAGTGGAGAGAGATACATAGAAGAATGTAGAAAGCTGTAAAAGTTGCACCTTGAACAACTCAACAGTTAAGTTTTGTTGCCGGAATCAACTTCCTCATTAATAATTTGAAGTCTTGATTTATTAATGAAGATGGAGGTTAGGAATGCCGGGAGGTGTAACATACATCCTGTAACTGGTTGGTAATAACTAGACCCTATCAGCAAACACATTTAGTGCATTGTTTACAAGCAGTCAGTAAATGTGTTCAAGAGCCGATCAATCACATCATTTCCAGGTCACCAGCCTCATTATGTTTCAGTCCAAACGGCAGCAGAGTGCCAAGTGGCTCAAACGCAGGAAAATCAGGATTACATGATTTTAGTGGCGGCGGAACTATGATGATTACCTTCCAACTGTTTGCAGGGGTTTGTGGGGGCAGCATTACAGTCCCAGGAAAATGTGGCGAAAGTAATTAATGGCGGAAGTCACCCACTCCATAATCTCCTCTCTTGCGCCGTTCAAGGGTCCCTACGCCATAGTTGCACCGTTACAATGGTGCATGTAGCCAGGAAAATCTGGGCCAGTAGATTGTTTTCATACTGACCACCCCTGCCCTCCCCCTTTCAGGTTTATTATATTGGATGGATTTTTCACTTCACTGTCGATATTAACCCCTGCCCAGATGTTCGAAGATTTGCCGCTGGTCCCCTGCCTGATGTCAGTCTCCATGGTCTCCTGTACTTTGCTTTCAGGGGTTGGAGAGGAATGTCCCAGTTTTTCCCTAAATTTTGTGCGGCCTTTGTCCTGTCTGGAGATGACGTGTTTGTTGGGGAGAGGGGAGGGGTCAGGCTTGATGGTGTTTTGTTGCATCATGTCAAAATGGGAAATAGGGTTGGTGGACGAGCTGTTCTTGTCCTGTCCTTTTTTTATGTTGGTGAACCCTTGCCCACTATTCTGATGCTCCTCACTGGACGCCAGTACTGCTTCAATTCACATGAAGTCCATCACATCTTATCACAGACTTATCCGGCCCCACAACTCATCCCAGTGCCCCACAAAGTGGAAATCATCCCCACTATGTTTTGAGTCACCAGCCATCCAGGACTGTGCTGGAGTCTCCAGAAATTGAAGATTAATCTCCAGGACATTTGCTGCGAGCACCCCAGGTGGAAAATCATTGGGGCGTTATAAAAATAACTTGATTTCATTTTGTTTGAACACTTTCATTTATTGTTGTAAAAATATTGGTGATAGGGGAAAAGGCTGCTTGATTGACGGTCAAGATTGATCCAATTGGGTAACAAACACTCGCTTTCCATTTGGCGGGCCACCGCGATGATAGACCAATGGCGGGAGGCCATGTGCTGAAACCGCCAGGATTACGCTGAACCAGAATTGGTCTCCCTGATACACCACCCGGTCTCCCTGATACACCACCCGGTCTCCCTGATACACCACCCGGTCTCCCTGATACACCACCCGCTCTCCCTGATACACCACCCGCTCTCCCTGATACACCACCCGCTCTCCCTGATACACCACCCGCTCTCCCTGATACACCACCCGCTCTCCCTGATACACCACCCGCTCTCCCTGATACACCACCCGCTCTCCCTGATACACCACCCTCCTTGACTTGCGACAGCGGAGCTGCTGATCTTTTTAAGCCGAACTCCTCAAGCCCCCTTTGCAAGACCTCCAACCTGCTCCTCCCTATGTCACGAACAGTAGTTCAGGCTGATTACGTTTCTGTTACGTCCGTGTATATTAAGACAGAGACTGCGGAGAACGGTACAACAGGTGTTTACTCAACGTGGCTCAGACTGCAACTGATCTGTACAGATTACTACTCAGCGTTATATACAGGTGTGGTCACTGCCGGTACTACAGTATATATGAGCTGCAAAAAGTAGTTCCCCCCCCCTTAAAGGTACATACATTACAATTCCTCCCCGTTTAGATTAACAGTACCATAACACTCATTTAACAATTAAATATCAAACTAATTACAATTAACACTTTTAACATGCAACATTAGCTGAAAATAGTCTATTTATAAATTCAGTCTTTGGGGAGGCTTCCTGATCCTTTCTGGATCGCGCCTTTTACGAGTGTCTTGCTCTTGGTGCGGAGGCGATTCTGGCCCCCTGTCGTCGGTTGGTTCATCAGCTTCCGATGCTACTGTTTCTAGGGTAGATGCTACCTGTACGTCGGGTTCATCACCAGGTACGTATGGGCGAGGCATGGGGTTAACTTGTTCCTGTGACTCTAGGATCTGGTCAGCATGGCGTCTCACGATGCTCTCCCCAACGTCCACTGTGTACATTAGTGGGCCCTGCCGTGTGCATATCGTTCCTGGCTGCCATTTTTCTGTTCAGTAGTCGCGGGCCAAGACTGGTTGCCCTACATTGAAGCTCCTTGTTGGCTTCTCATGGATGTGCTGGAATTGCTTACTCTCAACATCTCTTCGTACGTTTGGTCTGAGCAAATCCAGGCGAGATCTTAACCTTCGGTTAAAGAACATCATGGCTGGGGCCTGGTTGGTGACTGCATGTGTCGCATTCCGGTAGGCGAACAGGAAATTGTCCACCTTGTGCTGCAGCGGAATGTTGTCATTGCACATAGCCTTTATTGCCTTCTTAAAGGTTTGTACAAACCTCTCATCCAATCCATTTGTGGCTGGATGATACGGGCGGATGTGTAATGCCTTACCCCATTCTTTTTCAAGAACCTCCGGAACTCTTCGGACACAAACTGTGGTCCGTTGTCAGAGCAAATCTGTTCTGGCAAGCCATTCCTGGCAAAAATGGTCCGTAGGACTGCAATAGTTTTCTCCGTGGTGGTGGAGGACATTTTGATGACCTCAGGCCATTTCGAATGCGCATCCACGGCTATTAAAAACATTGAGTCCATGAATGGACCAGCAAAATCAATATGCACCCGTTGCCATGGAGATGAGGGCCACTCCCATGGGTGTAGAGGGGCCTGTGGTGGTGCATTTTGGACTTTCTGGCATCCTGGACAGCTCTTGGTCAGGTCCTCGATTTGTTTATCGATTCCCGGCCACCACACAAGCCCTGGCTAGGCTTTTCATTTTTACCCCTCCCAGATGACCCTCATGAAGCTCATTGAACACTCTATCCCTTAAATTGGGTGGAATTACCACTCGGGATCCACACATCAAGGTCCCCCGGCACACTGACAGCTGTTCTCTCCTTGTCGAGAATGCTGGCAACAGTGAGTCGCCATATGCTGGCCATCCCTTCACCGTCAAATCATATACCCGAGACAGTGTCGGGTCATTTCGGGTTTCCTTTTCGATACTAGCGTTAGTTACCGGTAGGTATTCAACTATAGTGGAATGGAATATTTCGACAGGATCCACTGCTGGTGCTTCCTCCGCAGTAGGCAGTGGCAGGCGTGATAGCCCATCAGCATTTCCATGCTGTTTCGTGCCCTTATATTCAATCTCATAGTGGTGCGCCCCTAGAAAAAGTGACCATCTTTGTAGTCGTTGCGCAGTCATCACCGGAACGCCCTTCTTCGGATTAAAAATGGAGACAAGAGGCTGGTGATCAGTCAGCAAGGTGAATTTCTGCCCGTGCAGATAGTGATTGAACTTTTTCACTCCCCACACTAGGCTGAGGGCCTCCCTGTCAATCTGGGCGTAGTTACGCTCGGCTGAGGTTAGTGATCGTGACGCAAAGGCTATTGGCCTCTCTGAGCCGTCCGAGAATTTGTGCGACAGCACCGCTCCAATGCCGTAGGGTGACGCATCACATGCCAACCGAATTGATAATGCTGGGTTGTAATGGGCCAATACCTCTTTTGATGTGATTAGTGTTTTGCTCTTCTGCAAAGCTCGTCTACATTCGTCACTCCACTCCCATGGCACCCCAGTTTGCAGTAGGTTGTTCAGTGGGTGTAGTATTGTAGACAAATTTGGCAAGAACTTATGGTAGTAGTTTACCAGCCCGAGGAACGACCTCAGTTGTGACACATTTTCCGGTGCTGGAGCCTTGACTACTGCCTCAATCTTCTCTGGGGACTTATGTAACCCCTCTTTATCGATAACGTGGCCACAATACGAGATCTGTTTTCTAAAAAACTCGCATTTGGGGCGGTTAGCTCGGAGCCCATATTCCTGCAATCTAGTGAGCACCTGCTCCAGGTTGGCAAGGTGATCACTGTCATTTTCGCCCGTGACCAGGATGTCGTCCAAATAACACTGGGTCCCTGGGATCCCGTGCAGGACTTGTTCTATTGCCCTCTGCCAAATAGCTGGAGCTGATGCTACCCCGAATACCAGCTGGTATTGGTAGAGACCTTTATGGGTGTTGATTGTGAGGCATTTTTTTGATGCTTCTTCTACCTCCATTTGCAGATACGCCTGGACCAGATCAATCTTAGTGAAGCGTTTCCCTCCAGGTAGCGAGGCGAAAATATCTTCAATCCGCGGAAGTGGATATTGTACGGTGTGAAGGACCGGGTTCACTGTTACCTTAAAGTCCCCACAGATGCGAACCTTCTTTGGTTCCCCAGGCGTGCTGCTCAACGACTTTTTCATCACAGGGACGATGGGTGTAGCCTACTCGCTCCAGTCTACCTTGGACAGTACACCTGAACATTCCAGACTCTCCAGCTCTGCTTCGACGGCTGGGCGGATCGCATAAGGTACCGGTCTGGCCTTAAAAAATTTTGGACTTCCGTTTTCTTCAATTTTAATCGTCGCTGTCATGCCTTTTAGTGTTCCGAGTCCTTGCTGGAACACTTCTTTCACGTCAGTTAGGATCTTTGACAGTCGCCCAGTTGTGACGTCGTCATCCTTTTTGTCAGCCACAGTCAGTGCCTGTATGGAATGCCAATCCAGTTGTATTTTCCAGATCCATTCACGTCCCAGTAATGGTGGTCCTCCATTTTGCAATACATACAGGTCTAGTTTTGGTGTTTCCTTACCGTTATATATAACGGTCACCCTTATTTTTCCTTTGGGGTAGACTTTTTGCCCCGAGTATGTCTTCAAAATAATTTTTGTGTCTCTCAAGGGTATGTGTGAGAATAGCCGCTCGTAGTCCCGTCGGTTTATGACTGTTAGGGCTGATCCTGTGTCCAATTCCATCTTTACCTGGACGCCTGCTATCTTGAGAGTGACCCAAATGGTTCGGTGATCCTCTGTTGTGATCACATTATGTAGTTTCAGACAACTCAGTTCCCTGCTTTCGGAGTCGTTATCACTCTTTTGTTCGTCTGAACTATTCTCTGTCATCTTATGTACCTTCTAGTACTTTCCTTTGGTAGGTTTCTTATTGCTGGTTTTCTTTCCCGACCTGCAGACTCGTGCTATGTGTCCTACTTTTCCACACTGTCTGCACACTTTGTCTTTGAACCAGCAATCATTCTGGTCGTGTGTTGTTCTGGCGCAGCGATAGCACTTCTCTGTTCCATATGACATGTCGTTTGTGCCATATTCTTGCGGTCTCTGTTGTATCTCTGCAGCGCCCCGTGCTGCTGCTTCATATGATACCGCAATGCTGAAAGCCTTTTCTAGCGTACGGTCCTTTTCAGATAAAAGCCGTTTCTGGGTTCCTTCACTTTGAAGCCCACACACAAACTTGTCCCTTAAGGCACCTGTCAGTCCCGCTCCAAACTGGCAGTGTTTCGATAGTTTGCGCAGTTCTGTTAAATAATCAGCATTGCCTTCATCCTTATGCTGGTTCCGTTTGTGAAACTTGAATCTTTCTGCTATCAGCAGCGGTGTGGGGTTTAAATGTTCCTTTAGTATCGTTACCACGTCTTCAAAACTCTTTTCCATTGGCTTCGTTGGGGTTACTAGATTTCGTAATAAACCATACGTCTTTGCACCCATTAAATTTAACAACACCGACGCTTTCTTGTCATCTGACACCCCATTTGCCTTGCAGTACACCTCTATTCGTTCGACATATGTAGTCCAATCTTCGACTTCATTGTCAAATGCGGTGATACTGCCACTCTTCGGCATTTTGGGTGTGGTTTAAAATGGCGTCTCCCGCGCTTTCCTTCCTCCCCCGTTGCTGCCGACGCCGCTCCGGCAGTTCTCGTGGCAATGGTGGCGCCCTGTAGGTTTCGCGCGCTTCTCCTGCGCTGCTGCTAACGCTGCTCTCGGCGGTCCTCGTGGCAATGGCGGCGCCTCGCGGGTTTCTGCGCGTCTCTCTCTCCCTCTCTCCGACGCTGCTCGGCCCCTGAACACCGGCTGCGCCCTGTGTGCTCTGCCCTCTCTCTCTCCCCCGTCGACGCTGCTCGGCCCTTTGCTGTGCCGCTCGGTCGGGCTCTAGCCCGCCGCTGTCCGGGAAGGGTCTGCGCACTACCTGTTGCCAGCCGGTTTCGCTGGACCACCTCAACTGGAAAGCCAAGCCTGGCTCTCGACAGCATCCCCCGCAATTCTCGAGTCTCTGCTGGGTGATTGGGCGGTTGCCCGTGGTCAACGCCCGAGTCTCTGGCCTTGACCTCCAATCCACTGATCTCCAGGAACGAATCCCCGGGAGGTGATGCAGAGTTGCAGGTAGGTTCGAACCTGCCTTGTCGCCAATGTTACGTCCGTGTATAAGAAGACACAGACTGCGGAGAACGGTACAATAGGTGTTTACTCAACGTGGCTCAGACTGCAACTGATCTGTACAGATTACTACTCAGCGTTATATACAGGT
This sequence comes from Somniosus microcephalus, assembly GCF_052327205.1. Taxonomy (NCBI): domain Eukaryota; kingdom Metazoa; phylum Chordata; class Chondrichthyes; order Squaliformes; family Somniosidae; genus Somniosus; species Somniosus microcephalus. The sequence continues at coordinate 157,258,929 of NC_140992.1, read as the reverse complement.
GTGGTCACTGCCGGTACTACAGTATACATGAGCTGTAAAAAGTAGTTCCCCCCTTAAAGGTACATACATTACAGTTTCCTTTTCAGAATCTTCTGCATCATCTCCTGTGTCTTATTACCTTGGCATCCGGGAGATAGCAAGCCATGTAGGCCTTCTCTTAAATGGTGGTGCTTTAAATTGGGGGCAGGGAAATTAGCTTGCTGTGCCCCAGCTTACCGTGCCCCAGCTTACCGTGCCCCAGCTTACCGTGCCCCTGCTTACCGTGCCCCAGCTTACCGTGCCCCTGCTTACCGTGCAGTGAAAGAGGATGGAGACAAGCTGTGAGGCCCCTCTTTTGGGTTCTGTCTGGGCTAACGGCAAAGTGACGGAAATCATCCGGCAATTTGTGGAGAATCCGAAATCGTGGAGTATCTTTGCCACAAATTGATGGGTTTTGGCAAACTAATAATGGTGGGTGCCGTGACCATGTCATTATTTTCCCAGCAATTCTTGGGCCATTTTGTCATCATCCCACCTCCAGAATTGCTCCAAACTAGTCTCGAGAATCCAGGACAGCCCTGAGTTCTGATATCCTTATTGCTGATGGGGAAACTTTGTTGAATGTCTTGGGGATGAAATCCTCCAGAGTGGCGATGATAAGTGAGAGGAACAGACTTTTGGTGCCCTGTCAGTCTTTGGACTGCTGTACAGAAACTGAGCACCAGTTTGGGACTCTCGGCCTCTCCAGTCACTTCCTGATTTTTTTTGACCATCTGTTTTCTGCACTGCCCCTTTAAGAAGAGCCCGTGAACCATCATTACTGACATGTCCAGTGACTCGGAGGAACGTGATATAGATAGGTGTCGGCCCCCATAACATGTCACATTTTAGCCGTGGCTCAGTCGTAGCACTCTCGACTCTGAGTCAGAAGGTGCTGGGTTCAAGCCCCACTTCTTGAGACTTGTGCACAAAATCTAGGCTGACACTCCAGTGCAGTATGGAGGGAGTGCTGCACTGTCAGAGGTGCCATCTTTCAGATGAGACATTAAACCGAGGCCCTGTCTGCTCTCTCGGGTGGATGTAAAAGATCCCACAACACAATTTGAAGAAGAGCAGGGGAGTTCTCCCTGGTGTCTTGGCCAATATTTATCCTTCAACCAACATCACTAAAACAGATTATCTGATATTTGTGTTTGTGGGAGCTTGCTGTGTGCAAATTAGCTGCCGTATTTCCTACATTACAACAGTGATTACACTTTGGGATGTCCTGGGCCCATGAAAGGTGCTATATAAATGCAATTTATTTTTCTTTGTGTTGTGAAAGAGACAGATGAAAAGTGGCCTGAGTTGAAACAAAGTGCGGTACGTGAGGGCGGGGGGCTTCTACTGAGTAGGGGAGGGACCTGCTAGCATTGTGTACAATGTGGGTACATTTTATGCTGCTCTTTGTCCTTTTCATGAGACGGAATCTGGGTTTGCAGCATCACACACCTACTCACTGAGCGGCTAAGTTGGTGAAGAGCGGCAGTATTGGGCTGTGACATCTGCTCTGCTCCTCAGCCTATCAGTGGCAGTGAGGTGATGTGGCAAATGCCTGTTGGTTGTGTTGATCCCTGTGTCAGTCGTGATCAGTAATTCCAGGGGTGGGTGTCAAAATAACCTTGGGTGTCTTGCACAAAACCGATTATTAATTTGTATTTTCGAAAGGTATACAAGCCTCCCTCTCAAACTGCTACTGTACACGGCTCCATCACTGAAGTATTCATCTTGAAGTCAACCCCAGGTTTACTTTATAAATTTAAATTTGATAAGCGTTCACTGGCTGCTCTGTTTTAATCAGGGATTTGAAAACTAGGCTGAGAATTTGAAAACGGAGGTATTGCAGGACCGTGAGCCAGTGCAGGTCAGCGAGCACAGGGTGGGTGGGTGAAGTAAAGAAATACAACCCTGAGCAGTTGGTTGGACATTGGTTTGCTCCCTCCTGCGATGATCTCGTGTATCTAAGGAAACAAAACAATACAGAGCTGCTACATTTCATTGTGCAATGTATGTCATAGAGTCAGAGTCGTAACGGCACAGAAGGAGGCCAATTCGGCCCATCGAGTCTGTGCCGGCTCTCTGTAGAGCAATCCAGTCAGTCCCATTCTCCCACTCTATCCCCGTAGCCCTGCAAGTTTATTTCCTTCAAATGCCCACCCAATCTCCCCTTGAAAACATTGGCCCAGAAATTTGGGTCAGAGGCTTCCCGCGGGTGCAAGCCTACGACCTGCACTTACCTAGCGCGCCGGCCGTTGTGCTGTGGGCCCGCATGGTATTCCGATCCTGGGCCTCCTCCAACTACCGGCGCGCAGTGCTTGCGTATCCCAGGGGTGCAGTTAGTTCGAAGCGTCCCCTGGGATCACGTAGGAGGGACTGCCCATTCATAAATTTGACAGGAAGAGCTGTCGAAACTATAAATACAAATCAGCCCCAAAACATAACTAAAACTTCAAATAAATTTTAAAAAACACATCACATTTTTAAAATAACTATAAATTACATAAAATAACTATTTTAAACAATAATTTAAATTTTTGAAAAAATTAATTACAGTTTCTAACGGGGCTAAAAATAAACTTGCCTTTCTTTAAAGTATTTAAAAATAATAAACCTGTGGGAAAAATGTTTTAATTTTACTTAATTCACCACTTACCTTGTTAAAAGCAGGCCTTGCAATTGGTTTTTTAAAGTGTAACTCCTGGAGACTTACCCTCCCAGAGAAACCTGCAAAAAAAACGGAAGTTCCAGGCGTACGCGCTGCCTCTCCGGCACACGCGTTCGACCTGTGAACCCCTTCCTTCAAGGGAACGGAAGTTCCGGTTTCCCGCGCATGCGCAGTGCATGCATGAAACCGACACCTGCGTTGGGCCTACGCGTGAGTACCCAGCGCGTACTCATCTGTGGGGACTGTAATTTCTGGGCCATTGAGTGTCTCCACCTCCACCACTTCCATCAGCAGCGAGTGCCAGGTCCTCACCACTCGCTGCGTAAAAAAGTTTTTCCTCACATCCCTCCCTGTATCTCTTGCCCAAAACCTTAAATCTGTGTCCCCTAGTCCTTGTACCATAAACTAGTAGGAACAGCCTTTCCCCATCTAGCCTATCCAAACCCGTCATAATCTTGTACACCTCTATCAAATCACCCCTCAACCTCCTTTGCTCTAACGAAAACAAATCCAGCTTCTCCAACCTGTCCTTGTAACCAAGATCCCCATCCCCGGAATTTCCAATATAAACAAAAGGAAGCATAGAATAGTGTCCTCACCCTGTCTGCCCCCACTCGCCCCGTCCGCACTCCCCCACCATACAACTCTCGATTTCTTCATCCAAACCGTTGATATATACGGTGACAAGCTGAGGCCCCTGTGCAGATCCTTGGGCAATGCCACTTGTCACCTCACGGCAATTGGAGAACATTTACACAGTCCGTTTTTATGATCTGGAATGCGCTGCCTGAAAGGGCAGTGGAAGCAGATTCAGTAATAACTTTCAAAAGGGAATTGGATAAATAGTTGAAGGGGAAAATTTACAGGGCTCTGGGGAAAGAGCGGGGGAGTGGGACCAATTGGAGAGCTCTACCAAAGAGCTGGCACAGGCACAATGAGCCGAATGGCCTCCCTCTGTGCCTTGTCATTCTATGATTCTATAAAGCCTTGAGAGTCTTTATTGTTTTGAAGCAGTTTATCTGGGCTGGCATTTCAGTGCCAGTACTGAGTGAGAGCTGCACTGTCGGAGGTGGCGTCTTTTGGATGAGACATTAAACTGAGGCCCTGTCTGCGGCCTCAGGTGGGTGTAAAGATCACATGGCACTAGGGAGGGTCTTCCTTTGGGCAACTGACTCTTTGCTGCTGATGAGAGTACTGGAGTTGTGATCCTGAGCTTGTATGTGAAATGGTGATAATAACACTACAGGCCCGCAGTCTGCCTATGGTTTCCTGCTCCCACGTCACATCGAGGCTCCAGTGCCTGCGCCATTCTGATTATTCGCTTTCTCCAGCTGAAGGTTGTATGGTAGCGTGGGCAACAGAAGCCAGGCATATTGGATGTCAAGATAGGCAGCTTTAAAAAAAACACAGAGGAAATAGCAAAGACCGGGCTAAAGAACGAATTAGATTACACTCGGCCTAGAGTGCTTGCAGCAGCCAGTCTGTGACCGCTATTCTTGGCACCGATCCATGAAAAGCATTACATGCATCAAAGCAAACTAAGTACCTTCCTGTTGGGGTCAGCATTTCTGCTCCAACATCCTGCTTGTCTCACCAACGTGATACAGGAGTTTCTCAAATTTATTTCCAGTCCAGCAAACAGCAAAGATCAGCAGCATTGCATTTCCACATTATTTAAAGACGCAATAGAGGACCCGACTCACCCGGCACCGCGACCACCCGGGACCCCGCGATGTCCCGGGACCCCGCTCACCCGGGACACCGCTCACCTGGGACCCCGCTCACCCGTCACTGCGATGTCCCAGGACACCGCTCACCCGGCACCGCGATGTCCCAGGATCCCGCTCACCCGGCACCGCGATGTCCCGGGACCCGCTCACCCGGCACCGCAATGTCCCGGGACCCCGCTCACCCAGCACCGCGATGACCCGGGACCCGCTCACCCAGCACCGCGATGTCCCGGGACACCGCTCACCTGGGACCCCGCTCACCCGTCACCGCGATGTCCCAGGACACCGCTCACCCGGCACCGCGATGTCCCGGGAGCCGCTCACCCAGCACCGCAATGTCCCAGGACCCCGCTCACCCGGCACCGCAATGTCCCAGGACCCCGCTCACCCGGCACCGCGATGTCCCGGGACCCGCTCACCCAGCACCGCAATGTCCCGGGACCCCGCTCACCCGGCACCACGATGTCCCGGGACTACGCTCACCCGGCACCGCCATGTCCCGGAACCCTGCTCACCCGGCACCGCGATGTCCCGGGACACCGCTCAACCACTACAGAGCTCTGTTCTGAGGGATTGATGGTTTCAGTTCATGGCAGAGAATCACTGCCATCGTATGATGCCAAGCGATAAGAGTTGGCTGACATCGACTGGCATTAGAGAATATCGCCTCTAACTGGGACCAAAACATCATCTGCTCCAACTGACGTCAAATTGTGTCTAAAGTAAGGTAGATTATACCTGATTCTTGCAAGTAAGTGGCTTCAAATTTAAAATTCTCATTGTTCTGCTCAAATCACTCTATAACCTCACTGCTCCCAATCTCTGTAACCTCCTCGAGCCCTACAACCCTCCAAAAGCTCTGCATTCCTACAATTTTGGCCTCTTGTGCATCCCTGGCTTCCTTTGCCCCATCATTGGTGGCAGTGCCAATGTAGTGTGCAAGAGAGGTTTATGGCGGGAATTCCAGTGCCCAGCATCCTAGGCTTTAGAATTCCCACCCTAAACCCCTCTGTCTGCCTCTCTCTTCTCCTTTAAGACACTCTTTCAAACCTACCTCTTTGACCAAGCTTATTGCTCACCTGTCCTAATATCTCCTTCTTTGGCTCAAAGTCAATTTTTGTCTGATAGCACCTTGGGTGTTTTACTATGTTAAGGCACTATATAAATGAAAGTTATTTTTGCTCTTGTAATTTGAGTCTCCCATTGAGCAGGGACTCACCCGACAAAGGCACACCCAGCCCAGTCGATCCTGCAAAGAACTCCTCATTAACATCTGGGACTTGTGTGAAAATTGGGAGACCTGTCCCACAGACTAGTCAAGCAACAGCCTGACATGGTCATACTCACAGAATCAGACCTTTCAGCCAATGTCCCAAACTCCTCCATCACCATCCCTGGGTATGTCCTGTTCCACCGGCAGGACAGACCCACCAGGGGTGGTGGCACAGTGGTATACAGTTGGGAGGGAGTGGCCCTGGGAGTCCCCAACATTGACTCCAGACCCCATGAAGTCTCATGGCTTCAGGTGAAGCATGGGCAAGGAAACCTCCTGCTGATTACCACCTACCACCCTCCCTCAGCGGATGAATCAGTACTCCTCCATGTTGAACACCACTTGGAAGAAGCACTGAGGGTAGCAAGGGCACAGAATGTACTCTGGGTGGGGGACCTGAATGTTCATCACCAAGACTGGCTCGTTAGCACCAATACCGACCGAGCTGGCCTAGTCCTGAAGGACATAGCTGCCAGACTGGGCCTGTGGCAGGTGGTGAGAGAACCAACATGAGGGGAAAAACATACTTGACATCTTTGTTACCAATCTACCTGTCGCAGATGCATCTGTCCATGACAGCATTGGTATGAGTGACCTTGTGGAGGTGAAGTCCCGTCTTCACACTGAGGACACCCTCCATTGTGTTGTGTGGCATCACCACCGAGCTAAATGGGATAAATTCAGAACCGATGTAACAGCTCAAAGCTTGGCATCCATGAAGCACTGTGGAGCAGCAGCAGAATTGTATTCCACCACAATCTAACCTCCTGGTCCAGCACATCCCTCACTCTACCATTACCATCAAGCCATGGGACCAACCTGGTTCAATAAGGAGTGCAGAAGAGCATGCCAGGAGCAGCACCAGGTGTTTTGGAAAATGAGGTGCCAACTTGTTGAAGCTACAACATGCATGCTAAACAGTGGAAGCAGCATGCTATAGACAGGGCTAAGCGATCCCACAACCAATGAATCTGATCAAAGCTCTGCAGTCCTGCCACATCCAGTCGTAAATGGTGGTGGACAATTAAACAACTAACGAGAGGAGGAGGCTCCATGAACATCCCCATCCTTAACGATGGCGGAGCCCAGCACGCAAGTGCAAAAGACATGGCTGAAGCGTTTGCAACCATCTTCAGACAGAAGTGCTGAGTGGATGATGCATATTGGCCTCCTCCTGAGGTCCCCATCATCACAGAAGCCAATTCTCAGCCAATTTGATTCACTCCACATGCTATTAAGAAATGGCAGACTGCACTGGATACAGCAAAGGCTATAGGCTCCGACAACATCCCAGCTGTAGTACTGAAGACTTGTGCTTCAGAACTAGCCGTACCTCTAGTCAAGCTGTTCCAGTACAGATACAACACTGGCATCTACCCAGCAAAGTAGAAAATAGCCTAGCTATGTCCTGTCCACAAAAAGCAGGACCAATTGAACCCGGCCAATTACCGTCCCATCAGTCTACTCTCAATCATCAGCAGTGTGATGGAAGGTGTCGTCGACAGTGTTGTCAAGTGGCACTTACCAATAATCTGCTCACCGATGCTCAGTTTGGGTTCTGCCAGGACTACTTGGTTCCAGACCTCATTACAACTTTGGTCCAATCATGGACAAAAGAGCTGAATTCCAGAGGTGAGGTGAGAGTGACTGCCCTTGACATCAAGGCAGCATTTGACCGAGTGTGGCATGAAGGAGCCCTAGTAAAATTGGAGTCAATGGGAATCGGGGGGAAAACTCTCCACTGGCTGGAGTCATACTGAGCACAAAGGTTGTGGTTGCTGGAGATCAATCATCTTGTCGTACCATTCTTTAAAAAGGGAAACATAGAAACATAGAAGATAGGAGCAGGAGTAGGCCATTCGGCCCCTCGAGCCTGTTCCGCCATTCAATGAGATCATGGCTGATCATCCAAATTCAGTACCCTGTCCCTGTTTTCTCCCCATATCCCTTGACCCCTTTAGCCTTAAGAAATATATCTAATTCCTTCTTGAATATATTTAATGAATTGGCCTCTACTGCCTTCTGTGGTCGAGAATTCCACAGGTTCACCACTCTCTGGGTGAAGAAATTCCTCCTCATCTCAGTCCTAAATGGCTTACCCCTTATCCTCAAACTGTGACCCCTGGTTCTGGACTCCCCGGCCATCGGGAACATCCTTCCTGCATCTAGTCTCTCTAGTCCTGTTAGAATTTTATAAGTTTCAATGAGATCCCCTCTCATTCTTCTAAACTCCAGCGAATATAAGCCCAATCGACCCAATCTCTCCTCATACGTCATTCCTGCCATCCCAGGTATCAGCCTGGTGAATCTTTGCTGCACTCCCTCCATGGCAAGAACATCCTTCCTCAGATAAGGCGACCAAAACTGCACACAATACTCAAGATGTGGTCTCATCAAGGCCCTGTACAACTGCAGCAAGACATCCTTGTTCCTGTACTCGAACCCTCTCGCTACGAAGGCCAACATACCATTTGCCTTCTTAACCGCCTGCTGCACCTGCATGCTTACTTTCAGCGACTGGTGCACAAGGACACCCAGGTCTCGTTGCACTTCCCCTTCTCCCAATCTATTGCCATTCAGATAATAATCTGCTTTCCTGTTTTTGACACCAAAGTGGATAACCTCGCATTTATCCATGTTATATTGCATCTGCCATGCTTCTGCCCAATCACCCAACCTGTCCAAATCATACTGGAGTTTCTCGGCATCCTCCTCACAGCACATGCCCACACATGCCCACCCAGCTTTGTGTCGTCTGCAAACTTGGAGATATTACATCTAGTTCCCTCGTCTAGATCATTAATATGAGAACTGGTTGGCAGACAGAAAGCAAAGAGTTGGAATAAATGGGTCTTTTACGAGGCAGCACGGTGGCATAGTGGTTAGCACTGTTGCCTCACAGTGCCAGGGACCCGGGTTCGAATCCGGCCTCGGGCGACTGTCTGTGTGGAGTTTGCACATTCTCCCTGTGTTTGCGTGGGTTTCCTCCGGGTGCTCCGGTTTCCTCCCACAGTCCAAAGATGTGCGGGTTAGGTTGATTGGCTATGATAAATTGACCCTTAGTGTTAGGGGGATTAAATACGTGGGGTTACAGGGATAGGGTGGGATATGTGTTGGTGTAGGGGTTACGGGGATTGGGTGGGATATGTGTCGGTGCAGGCTCGATGGGCCGAAATGGCCTCTATCTGCACTGTGGGGTTTCTGTGATTCTGTGATGTGGCCAGGACTGGAGAATTTTAGCTATGAGGAAAGATTGGATCGGCTGGGGTTGTTTTCTTTGGAATGGAGGAGGCTGAGGGGAGATTTAATTGAGGTGTATAAAATTATGAGGGGCCTAGATAGAGTGGATTGGAAGGACCTATTTCCCTTAGCAGAGAGGTCAATAACCAGGGGGCATAGATTTAAAGTAATTGGTAGATGGATTGGAGGGGATTTGAGGGGAACCCTTTTCACCCAGAGGGTGGTGGGGGTCTGCAACTCACTGCCTGAAAGGATGGTAGAGGCAGAAACCCTCAGCACATTTTAAAAAGTACTTGGATATGCACTTGAAGTGCCATAAGGATACGGACCAAGAGCTGGAAAGTGAGATTAGGCTGGATAGCTCTTTTTCGACCGGCACAAACAATATGGACTGAATAGCCTCCTTCCATGTCGTAAAGTTCTACAAGCGCAGGGTCGTAGGCCCAACCATCTTCAGCTGCTTCATCATTGACCTTCCCTCCATCAGAGGTCAGAAGTGGTGATGTTCGCTGATGATTGTACAGTGTTCAGTTCCATTTGCAATTCCTCAGATAATGAAGTAGTCCATGCTCATTTGAAGCAAGAGCTGGGTAACATGCAAGTTTGGGCTGATAAGTGGCAAGTAACATTTGTGCCATACAACTACCAGGCAATGACTATTGAACAAGCGAGAGTCTAACCACCGACCCTTGACATTCAATGGCATTACCATCGCCGAATCCACCACCATCAACATCCTGGGGGTCACCATTGACCAGAAACTTAACTGGACCAGCCACATAAATACTGTGGCTACAAGAGCAGGTCAGAGGCTAGGTATTCTGAGGTGAGTGTCTCACCTCCTGACTACCCAAAGCATTTTTGCCATCTACAAGGCACAAGACAAGTCAGGAGTGTGATGGAATACTCTCCACTTGCCTGGATGAGTGCAGCTCCAACAACACTCAAGAAGCTCGACACCATCCAGAACAAAGCAGCCCACTTGATTGGCACCCCATCCACCACCTTAAACCTTTACTCCCTCCACCACCAGCACATCGTGTCTGCAGTGTGTACCATCTACAAGATGCACTGCAGCAACTCGCCAAGGCTTCTTCGGCAGCACCTCCCAAACCCGCGACCTCTACCACCTAGAAGGACAAGGACAGCAGGCGCATGGGAACACGACCACCTTCAAGTTCCCCTCCATGTTACACACCATCCTGACTTGGAAGTATATCGCTGTTCCTTCATCATAGCCTGGTCAAAATCCTGGAACTCCTTCCCTAACAACACTGTGGGAGTACCTTCACCATACAGACTGTAGCGGTTCAAGAAGGAGGCTCACCACCACCTTCTCAAAGGCAATTAGGGATGGACAATAAATGCTGGCCTTGCCAGCAATGCCCACATCCCATAAACAATTTTAGAAAAAAAATTATATAGCAGTTTTAACGTAGTAAAATGTCCCAAGGTGCTTCACAGGAGCGTTATCAAATTGACACCGAGCCACATAAGGAAATATTAGGACAGGTGACCAAAAGCTTGGTCAATGAAGATAGAGAGATCGCAGAAATATTAAATAGCTATTTTGCTTCATTATTTACCAGGGAGATAGAACAGGTGGACATGACATTGGATGATGAGATAAGTACATTTAAAATAAAAAAGGGGATATATTAAATAAACTAATCAAACTCAAAGAGGATAAAACCCCTGGTCCAAATAGATTGCATCCACGCATTTTAAAAGAATCTAGGGATATAAAAAGGTGTAGTGCCAGAGGACTGGCAGATAGCTAACATAATACCGATTATTTAAGAAGGGATAGAACATATCCAGGGAATTTTAGACCAGTCAGCTTAACATCGGTGGTAGGAAAAATAATGGAATCATGACTATAGAAGAACATCTAGAAACCAAAAATATAATAATGAATAGTCAGCATAGATTTCAAAAGGGAAAGTCTTGCTTGACCAAACTTATTGCATTTTTTGAAGAGGTAACAGGGAGAGTAGGTAATGGTAATGCAATAGAAGTAATTTATCTGAATACTGTGAATAAATATTTTGTATCTGTCTTCATGGTAGAAGACACTAACAACATCCCAATAATGGATAATCAAGGGGCCACAGGGAGGGGGGAACTAAAGACAATCACTATCATTAAGGAAAAAGTACTTGGTAAAATAATGGGACTAAAAGATGACAAGTCCCCTGGACCAGATGGCCTGTGATATACCTATCAATTCGTCCAATAAAAAGCGACGAGTTAGGAATGTAACTAAAGGTTTTTATTGACTAAATAACAGAGCCCACCCTCGTGGGTGATCGGGTCCAACAAGGAGGAATACCAGCCAGTCGACTACCTTTATACCTGGGCAGGTAGGTGGAGCCATGGGCGGAGTCGGAGGTGGTCAGCCCAGGTATAACAGCGCGACAAGAGGCGACCTCGTATCGTGATACAACAGTGATAACGGTGATAACAATACAACAGTGATAACTATAGTGTAACGATAAAAGTGGTTTACCACATTCACCCCTTGTTTAGATTTGAGTCCGGCGGGGTGAAGTGTACTACCAGTTCTGGTATGTCAGTCTGTCCGGAGGCCTCGTAAGCCTCTCCGATCGTCGCAGCGGCGGTGCTGCATTATCCGGTGTTAGTGCTGGTGTCTGCGTGGTCGGCGAAGGCTCGTGGGGTTCCGGCATGCCGTCTACCTGGGCTGGAATTGGGGGGGTGGTGGGGGGGGGTAAAGGTGGTGTCTCCGGAGTGCCCGAGGGTGCGAGGTCTCGTAAGGAGACAGTGTCCTCCCGCCCGTCTGGGTAAGCCACGTAGGCGTACTGGGGGTTGGCGTGCAGGAGGTTCACCCTCTCGACCAGGGGGTCTGTTTTATGGGCCCTCACGTGCTTTCGCAGCAAGACGGGCCCCGGAGAGGTCAGCCAGGTTGGTAGAGTGGTTCCCGTAGTCGACTTCCTGGGGAAAACAAACATTCGTTCATGGGGGGTGGCGTTAACGGCAGTGCAAAGTAGTGACCGGATGGAGTGCAGCGCTGTCGGGAGGACTTCCTGCCAGCGGGAGGTTGGGAGGCCCTTAGACTTTAAGGCTAAGAGGACGGCCTTCCATACCGTCGCGTTCTCTCTTTCCACCTGGCCGTTCCCTCGGGGGTTGTAGCTGGTGGTCCTACTTGCTGCAATACCTCTCGCTAGTAGGAACTGACGGAGTTCCTCGCTCATGAAAGAGGAGCCCCGGTCACTATGTATATAGTTTGGGAACCCGAACAAGGCGAAGAGGTCGTTCAGGCATTTAATGACCGTGGTACTGGTCATGTCTGGGCAGGGGAAGGCAAAGGGGAAACGGGAGTACTCATCAACAATGTTGAGGAAGTACACGTTACGGTCAGAGGACGGGAGGGGCCCCTTAAAGTCGATGCTCAGGCGCTCGAAGGGGCGGGTGGCCTTGATCAGGCTTGCTCTGTCCGGCCTAAAGAAGTGCGGTTTGCACTCGGCACAGGTCTGGCAGTTCCTGGTTATGGTCCTGACCTCCTCGATGGAGTAGGGCAGGTTGCGGGCCTTAATGAAGTGGTAAAGTCTGGTGACCCCGGGGTGGCAGAGGTCGTTGTGGAGGGTCTGAAGTCTATCACTTTGCGCGCTGGCGCATGTAATTCGTGACAGAGCATCGGGGGGTTCGTTCAGCTTACCTGGCCGGTACAAGATATCATAATCGTAGGTGGAGAGCTCGATTCTCCACCTCAAGATCTTGTCATTCTTGATTTTGCCCCTCAGCTTGTTATTAAACATAAAAGCGACCGAACGTTGGTCGGTAAGGAGGGTAAATCGTTTGCCTGCCAGGTAGTGCCTCCAGCGTCGTACCGCCTCCACAATCGCCTGGGCCTCCTTCTCGACCGACGAGTGTCGGATCTCAGGGCCCTGTAGGGTCCTTGAGAAGAAGGCCACCGGTCTCCCCTCCTGGTTAAGGGTGGCGGCTAGGGCGAAGTCGGATGCATCGCTCTCGACTTGGAAGGGGATGGACTCATCCACTGCGTGCATAGTGGCCTTGGCAATGTCTCCCTTAATGAGGGAGAAGGCTGCGCACGCTTCCTCCGTAAGGGGGAAGGATGTGGACATCATGAGGGGTCTGGCTTTGTCCGCATAATTGGGCACCCATTGGGCATAGTAGGCGAAGAGCCCCAGGGTTCTCTTAAGTGCCTTAGGGCAGTGGGGGAGGGGTAGCTCCATGAGGGGGCGCATTCTTTCGGGGTCGGGGCCGATGAGTCCGTTCTCTACTACACAGCCAAGGATGGCAAGGCGCGAGGTGTTAAACACACATTTCTCCTTATTGTAGGTGAGGTTCAGCCGTTGGGCTGTACGGAGGAATTTCTCCAGATTCACGTCGTGGTCCTGCCGGTCGCGGCCGCAGATGGTGACGTTATCTAGGTAGGGGAATGTGGCCTGCAGTCCGTTCTGGTCAACCATCCGGTCCATCTCCCTTTGGAAGACCGAGACCCCGTTGGTGACACCGAAGGGGACCCTAAGGAAGTGGTATAGGCGCCCATTCGCCTCGAAGGCGGTGTACTGGCGGTCCTCGGGGTGGATAGGGAGTTGGTGGTAGGCCGACTTAAGGTCGATGGTCGAGAATACGCGGTATTGTGCAATCTGATTGACCATGTCAGATATGCGGGGAAGGGGGTATGCGTCCAGCTGGGTGTATCTGTTTATAGTCTGGCTGTAGTCGATGACCAGGCGATTTATATCGCCGGTCTTAACGACCACGACCTGGGCACGCCAGGGGCTGTTGCTCCCCTCGATGATGCCCTCCTTCAGGAGACGCTGCACCTCAGAGCTAATGAAAGCTCTGTCCCCAGCGCTGTACCGCCTGCTCTTGGTAGCGACGGGTTTGCAGTCGGGGGTGAGGTTAGCGAACAGGGAAGGTGGCGGCACCTTGAGGGTGGATAGGCTGCAGGTGTTACGCGGTGGGCGGTTTAACCTTCGCTGGTTGTCGACTGTGAGTGGGGGGAGGGGTCCACCGTATGCTAGGGTTACACTTTGGAGGTGGGATTGGAAGTCCAGCCCTAGTAGGACGCCAGCGCAGAGCTGGGGGAGGACGAGGAGTTTAAAGTTTTTATACTCTGTACCCTTAACCGACAAGGTCACAGCACAGTAGCCGCTAATGTCCGTGGCGTGGGACCTCGATGCCATCGAGATTCGGTTGCGCGTTGGCAGGACAGGGAGGGAGTAGTGGCTCACCGTGTCTGGGTGGATGAAGCTCTCCGTGCTTCCGCTGACGAACAGGCAGGTCGTGGCGTGGCCGTTTACTTTGATGTCCATCATCGACTTGGACAGGTGGTGTGGGCGGGCTTGATCCAGAGTGACGGAGGCTAGCGTGTAGGTAAGCGAGTCGTTGTCGTCTGCGGGCGAGGCGGTCGTCGGGTCCGGGGGCCCGGTGGCAGTCGGGCGTGGTGGGTAAAATGGCGTCTCCCACGAGGTAGGACAAAATGGCGGAGAAGATGGCTGCCCCCATAACTCACATGAGGCACTATTGGGGTCGGTTGCCTTGATCAAAGATGGCCGCCCCATGACTCACGTGTGGGGATACTGGCCTCAGTTGCCGTGAAAGAAGATGGCCGCCCCCACAGTTCGCATGAGGCACTGCTGGCCTCTGAAGATCCGCTCCTGCAGGCCTTAGAGAAGTGGCCTTTCTTCCTGCAGGTTGTGCAGGTAGAGTTCCTGGCTGGGCAGCGCGACCTCGGGTGCTTCTCCTGGCCGCAAAAGAAGCAGCCGGCGGCCCGATCGCGGGTGCCCGATGTCGGAGCCGGTACCGGGGGTGGCGGGCCCGGTCGGGTCCGGGACGCCGACGCTGAGGTAGGTCCCGGGGGCGGCGCTGCGAAGGGTATTGCGGTAGGGGTCGGGCCCGAGTCCCAGGGTCGCGAGCAGTACCTGGAAAATGCCTCCTGGTCCTGATGGGCCACCTCCAGGGAGAGAGCGAGGGCTTCAGCTTTGTCCAGGTCGAGGTCTTTAGCTTCAAGCAGTCTTTGCCGTGAGTAGTCGGACCGTAGGCCTTTCACAAAGGCATCGCGGATATTATCTTCCGTATTTTCAACAGCCGTCACCGCTTTAAAGTCACAGTTCCTGCCGAGTGCTCTTAGCACCCGTAAAAATTCAGCTACAGACTCTCCTGGCTGTTGCGGGCGGGATCTTAGGAGGTGCCTGGTGTACATGTAATTTACCGGGCTGCGATACTGCTGTTTCAGTAGGTTGATAGCGGCCTCGTACGTAGTCGTGTCCTGGATGAGTGCGTATACTCTCGGGCTCGCTTGGGCGTTCAGAAGTCTTAGTTTGGATCTCTGCGGGGCGCCGGATTCTTCCAGGTAGGATTCGAAGCAGTCCAGCCAGTGTTTGAAGTTGAGGGCTGCGTTTGCTGCCTGTGGGTTTAGATCCAGGTACGGTGGTTTGAGGGCTTGCAGCCAAGCCGGCTGGTGTGGCTGTGCTTCTGGGAGGGCTTCTGGCTGGCCAGTAGTAGACATCTTTAAAATTTAGTCAATAAAATTGATATACCTATCAATTCGTCCAATAAAAAGCGACGAGTTAGGAACGTAACTAAAGGTTTTTATTGACTAAATAACAGAGCCCACCCTCGTGGGTGATCGGGTCCAACAAGGAGGAATACCAGCCAGTCGACTACCTTTATACCTGGGCAGGTAGGTGGAGCCATGGGCGGAGTCGGAGGTGGTCAGCCCAGGTATAACAGCGCGACAAGAGGCGACCTCGTATCGTGATACAACAGTGATAACGGTGATAACAATACAACAGTGATAACTATAGTGTAACGATAAAAGTGGTTTACCACAGCCTGCATCCCAGTGTCTTAAAAGAAGTGGCTGCAGAGATAGTGGATGCATTAGTTGCAATATACCAAAATTCCCTGGACTCTGGAGAGATCCCAGTGGGTTGGAAAACTGCAAATCTAACACCCCTATTTTAAGAAAGGAGGGAGACAGAAAGCAGGAAACTATAGACCAGTTAGCCTAACATCTGTCATTGGGAAAATGCTGGAGTCCTTCATTTAGGAAGCAGTAGCGTGGCATTTGGAAAATCATAATGCAGTCAAGCAGAGTCAGCATGGTTTTATGAAAGGGAAAACATGTTTAACAAATTTGCTGGAGTTCTTTGAGGATGTAATGGGCAGAGTGGACAAAGGTGAGCCAGTGGATGTGGTGTATTTGGATTTCCAGAAGGCATTCGATAAGGTGCCACATAAAAGGTTACTGCATAAGATAAGAGCTCACAGAGTTGGGGGTAATATATTAGCATGGATAGAGAATTGGCTAACTAACAGAAAGCAGAGAGTTGGGATAAATGGGTCAAACGGTAACTAGTGGGGTGCCACAGGATTCGGTGCTGGGCCTCAACTATTTACAATCTACTTTAATGACTTGGATGAAGGGACCAAGTGTAATGTAGCCAAGTTTGCGGCTGATACAAAGATGGGTGGGAAAGCAAGTTGTGCAGAGGACTCAAAGAATCTGCAAAGGGATATAGACAGGCTAAGTGAGTGGTCAAACATTTGGCACATGGAGTATAATGTGGGAAAGTGCGAGGTTATCAACTTTGGCATGAAAAATAACAAAGCAAATTATTATTTAAATGGAGAGAGATTACAAAATGCTACAGTTCAGAGGGACCTGGGGGTCCTTGTGCATGAAACACAAAGGGGGGGATTTTAACTCAGGTGCGGGATGGTGTCGTGTTATCCTAATTTCGTGTTTCCCACACGAATCTAAATGGATGTGGGAGATTGATGCAATTTTAACTTAAGTGGCCAATTGATTTCCAGCGTGTGGGAAGCCTTTGCAAATAGGTTTCTCATGACTGAAAGCCCCCTCCGATGATATCATAATTGCTGCTACATTTAAGGTCCACAGCAAGCCTTGCTTCTTCTGCAGACTGCCAAGCTTCTTGACTGTGCAGTGTGAGGGAGCTGCAGCAAACATGACCAGCGGGAGGGCAAGAGCAGCTCCTCACTTTGACAAGGTAGCACTGCAAGCATTGTTCGATGGGGCGAGGGCCAACAGGGAGGTCCTGTTCCCTTCATCAGGGAGGAAGAGGCCTCCCACTCAGACCAAGGCTGTGTGGATGCAGGTGGCTGAGGAGGTCAACTCCTTGGGAGTCACACGGCGAACCTTGATACAGTGCAAGGAAAAGATTTCATGACCTTCAGCGCACTGGAAAAGTGAGTGAATTTCCCATCACCCTCTCCCCATTGCCTTTCCTCACCAGCACTCAGCTTTAGCAATCTCTTCCTCCACATCTCACTTGACACTGACATCCATGCAACCTTACCCATTCCCTCACTCTCTATGCTCACATTCACATAACTATTCCACCATGCAGCCCTCACACTCCCTATCACTCTAATGCTTTGAACACAACTGACAACACACAGGGAGGGCCCTTGGTCTTGCAACCTCACTCCATCATTGTCTCCTTCTAAGTATCTATGCTATGCAATCTCTACACTCTCCTTCATTCTCACTCAACCTCCACTTGTCTCCCTCATTGCAGGAGAAGAGAGCTCACAACAAGAGAGAGCGAGTCAGGACAGGAGGAGGGCCACCCTCAATAGCCCGCCTGACCCCCTGGGAGGAAGCCGCCCTGGAAATCATCGGCATTGGGGATGATTCGCGCGTGGGGGACGGACAGACGGGTGCAACGCAGCAAGCTGGTGACAGAAAAGTTTCCCATCTCTCTCTTTGACATTGCATGAGTCGCTGATAATGATTGTGAAGCTGTAACAGATACACTTATGAGCATCTGCAAAAAGCTATGTGCATGTAGCCTTTGCATCACATCTCTGACTCTCTCCTTTACTCCCCCACAGGACCATCACAAGTATCCGTCCCCCCTAGCCAGGAAGAAGCGGCTGAGCAGCCAGACTCCTCAGAGGAAGCTGCAACCTCTGAGGGCGCAGCGTCAGCAGAATTCAGCGCACCCAGCACCAGCGCAGACACTCACACCTCAGTGGGAGCTTCAGGACATAGAGTAGTGTTGTCACCTGGTGTATCACAGCTCACAAGTGAGCATCAGCAGATTGTGGAGACAGGGACAGTAGTGGAGTGTCCTAGTCGGAGGGCGCAGGACTCTGCCAGCTCGGCTCAGCAGCATGTCGACCCTCTGCCTCTGGGTCCATCCGTAAGATCAGAGGTGATGGAACTCCAGGCACAGATGCAGGAGTCGCTGGCAGGTTTTGTCTCTAGGGTCGCTGCGAGTGTGGGGCGAATGGTGGAGTCCATAGCGAACATGAGCAGAGCCTTTGTGGAGTCATTGGCGCATGAACGCATCAACACGGAAAGGATGGCTACCTCCGTGGAAACAATTGCTACCTCCGTGGTAAGGCTGGCTACCGTACAGGAGAGGAGGGCTACGGCCATGGAGGAGCTTAGTCGCCAGGGTATGGAAAACATGGCCATTGTTCAGAATAGAATGACATCTCTTGAGGAGCGATGGGCATCTATTGAACATAGAAACCAGACCTTCATGGAAGTCCTCCTGAGTAGGACTGCCATTACAGATACGGGTCCCCATGGCCCCCCTGAAGTGCAGCAAGGTGCTCTCCAGCCACTTGCAGGTGCGGAGGAGTAGCTGACCCATGAGAGGGAGGTTGGTGGCAGACCTCAAGGAAGTGGTGGTTCCTCTCCAAGCGCTCACACTTTCATGCCATTGCAGTGCCCTCAGTCAGAGCCCCACCGGAGTCCACAGCCAAGTGAGATAGATGTCTCAACCCCTGCACAGCCGCAGGAGCAGCAGACTGTTGACGAGCCCTCACGGGCTCGCCACCCCAGAGGACGCCCACCAAAGGTGTCGAGACAGGAGAAGCAGGAAAGTGAGCAAGGGGCCTCCACATTTGCTGAAGCCATAGGGGAACCACTACGTAGGAGCACGCGTAAGAGGAAGATAAAGCACAAGTAGTCACAAGGATAGTCACTTGGGTGAAATTTGATGTATTGTTAGAAAAATCCATCAGATTAATCATGTTAATAAAAAATCTGATGGCTACTGCTGTATTTGTGGTGTGTGTCATTTCGTGAATGGGACTTTCACATTGAGGGCTTAGGATTACTTGCAATTGTCAGTATGCTGGTCAAATAGCTAGGAATCCGCAGAGTCTTGGCCATTGTCGATGCTCAGGTAAGAAGCTGCGAGGCAAAAATGTTTGATTCACTAGGCTAAACAAATCTGGCCAGGATGAGTGCGTTCCTTACATCCCGGGCAGCAATGTTCTCACATAATGCTGCCACTGGTTGATGGGCCTCTGCAGGATGTTCGTTTTCCTCCTACTCCTCCTCCTCCTCATCTGAGGAGGATATGTGAGGAGCCACTTGGTCCTCAGGAATCTGCAAGCCACGACGCTGTGCCATGTTGTGAAGTGCACAGCAAACCACGACGATTCTGGAGACACTGGCTGCTGAGTACTGCAGGTCTCCACCTGATCTATCCAGGCGTCTGAAGCGCATCTTCAGCAAACCGATGGTTTGTTCGATAATGGATCTGGTGGAAATGTGGCTGGAGTTATAGCGCTCCTCAGCTTTGTTGGCTGGCCTCCTCAACAGCGTCATCAGCCACGTCCTCAGGGGATAGCCCTTGTCTCCAAGTAGCCATCCGTTAAGTTGGTCTGGCGGACTGAATAGCGGAGGCACACTAGACTAGCGCAGTATGAAGAAGTCATGGCAACTGCCAGGGTACATGGCACAAACATGCAAAATTTCCTTCTTGCTGAACATTGAGGGAGTGGGAAGCCCTTGCGGTTGACAAAAACACCTGGATTGCGATGGGGTGCCCTAAGGGCCACGTGCAGTCAATGACGCCCTGCACCCATGGAAAGCCTGCCAGATGAGCTAATCCAACCGCTCGTGCCGTGACACTTGCTCGATCCTTGGTGAAATGGATGTGATTGTGCGCGAGGGCAAAGAGAGCATTGGTTACCTGCATGATGCAAGTTGTGTGGCCGCCTGGGAAATGCCGCTGATGTCTGCTGCTGATCCCTGGAATGAGCCTGAGGCAAAAAAGTTGAGTGTGGTGGTAACTTTGACGGTCACTGGTAATGCTTGTCCACCTGGTCATCTGGGCAGCAGGTCTTGCTGTAGCATTGCGCAGATGTCAGTCACTACCTCTCGCGAAAGTCGGAGCCGCCTTTGGCACTGCTGCTCAGACATGTTGCGATAGGTGACCCTGTGACTGCAGACCCTGTTTGGGGGGTATCTCCTGCGCTGACGGGCTTCCAGGCGTTGGCTCCTTCTGGCCTGTGCAGCCTCAGGTGGGTGAGCAGCAGCCTGGCGCTCCTGCTGCTGCTGTTGCTGGTGCTGCTGTTGTTCCTGTTTCTGCTGGTGCCGCAGCTGGTGCTCGAGCTCTTCTAATGCCCAGATGGGAAGGAAATAAATGGCTCCCATGCTTCTGGTATATGCCTCCGTTGAGGAAGCGCTGAGTGAAGGTGGCGAGAGGGGTTTCCCAGGAGGCCACACTGGAGAAGGGTGTGAGGCTCCAACCTTCCACAGCTGTGGTTAAGCCTTGTAAAAGTTGCCCCAGACCTGAGACCACTAAGTCCTGCCACCTGCAAATGATGGCTGATCAAATCTCCTCTTTAATGGTTGACCTGCAGTTGATAGTCAGCAATCCAATAGTGCTCCCGCCAGGTTTCACATTCGTGATTCCCACCAGGCGTGTTTTACGTGGGAAAAGGGTTAAAGTTGCAAGGGCCTGTTAAAATAGGATTATAGAGGCCATTTAGTGGTTATTAAGGGCCTTAAAGACCAGTCCCGCCTGTTGGATGCGGGACAGAGTCGGGACCATCAGACATGCCTGAGTTAAAATTGCTCGGAGTCGGGAACCAGGCGGTGGGGTGGTCCCGCCCGCCAGTTTTTGCAATTTTAACCCCCCGCAATTCTCCAAGCCCGACTCCACGGCTCAGTAAAAATCGAGCCCAAAATGTTAGCATGCAGGTACAGCAAGTAATCAAAAAGGCAAATGGAATTTTGGCCTTTATTGCAAAGGGTTGGAGTATAAAAGCAGGGAAGTCCTGCTACAACTGTACAGGGTATTGGTGAGACCACACCTTGAGTTCTGCGTACAGTTTTGATCTCCTTATTTAAGGAAGGATATACTTGCATTGGAGGCAGTTCAGAGACGATTCACTAGGTTAATTCCAGAGATGAGGGGGTTGATTTACGAAGAAAGGTTGAGAGGTGATCTTATCGAAACATATAAGATAATGAGGGAGCTCGACAAGGTAGATGCAGAGAGGATGTTTCCCCTCAAGGGGAAATCTAGAACTCGGGGGCATAGTTTCAGAATAAAGGGTCGCCCTTTTAGAACTGAGATGAGGAGGAATTTCTTCTCTCAGAGGGTCATAAATCTGTGGAATTCTCTACCCCAGAGAGCTGTGGAGGCTGGGTCATTAAATACATTTAAGATGGAGATGGACAGATTTTTGCAAGATAAGTGAGTGAAGGGTTATGGGGAGCGGGCAGGGAAGTGGCTTTGAGCCCAAGATCAGCCATGATCTTATTGAATGGCGGAGCAGGCTCGAGGGGCCAAGTGGCCTATTCCTGCTCCTCGTCAATACTGAGGAGGACTAGAACAAATTACAGGAGGACATTAATAAACTTGCAGAATGGATGTATAATTCGCAATTGAAATTCAACACAGATAAATGTGAGATATTACATTTTGGTAGATAGAATAGGGAGGTCATTTATTACTTGGAGTGTGTGAATCTAGGTGGGGTAGAGGAACAAAGGGATCTCAGAGTACCAATACACAAATCATTAAATGTAGCGACACAGGTTAGCAATGCCATAAAAAAAGCAAACCAAGCACTAGGGTTTATTTCTAGAGGGATTGAATTGAAAAGTAGGAAAGTTATGCTAAACCTGTATTGAACCCTGGTTAGACCACACTTGGAGTGCTGCGTACAGTTCTGGTCGACATATAAAAGGATATAGATGCACTGGAGAGGGTGCAGAGAAGATTTACAAGGATGATACCAGAAATGCGAGGGTATACATAAAGGATGAACAGGCTGGGTCTCTTTTCTCTTGAAAAAAGAAGGCTGAGGGGTAACCTAATAGAGGTATTTAAAATTATGAAAGGTTTTGATAGAGTGGATAGAGAGAGAATGTTTCCACTTGTGGGGAAGAGCATAACTAGAGGTCATCAATATAAGATAGTCACCAAGAAATCCAATAGGGAATTCAGAAGAAACTTCTTTACCCAGAGAGTGGTGAGAATGTGGAACTCGCTACCACAGGGAGTGGTTGAAGCGAATAGTATAGATGCATTTAAGGGGAGGCTGGACTAACATATGAGGGAGAAGGGAATCGAGGGTTATGCTGATAGATTTAGATGAGGAAAGACAGGAGGAGGCTCGAGTGGAGCATAAACACCGGCATGGACTGGTTGAGCCGAATGGCCTGTTTCTGTGCCGTATATCCTCTGTAATCCTATGAAGTAGATTTTAAGGAGCGTCTTAAAGGAGGAGAGGCTGAGAGGTTTAGGGAGGAAATTCCAGAGCTTAGGGTCTTGGCAGCTGAAGGATTGACCACTAAAAGTGAAACGATGAAAATTGGTGATGCGCAGAGATCTGACAGGTTATGGGGCTGGCTGCAGGTTCTGAGTGGGTGTTGCTGCTATTTCTACCTACCTACCACTTGAATGTGCAATAGGGTGCCAATTCATGAAAGGTACCTAGAAATTGCAGCCCTTGTCCCCTCCGGTAAACATTACAAGGGTGTCAAGTTATTGATTCTGCTTAAGCTAAATGTCGGAATCTTTTGAATCTCTGAGTTGCTGAGGCCTATTGGCTTCCTAAATGGAAGAGCTTTAGGCCAGGCCTTCTGTGACTTGGGGTCAGTGATTGACTGTTCTGTTCCTCTTCCTTCCCCAATTTGGATATATGCTGTGAAAGGGACACAGGAGGACAGACAGACAGCCCAGGGCATCTGCCCCGATGACTTGTAATGTGGCTCAGAGTCTGACTTCTGGATACAGAACATGTAAACGGTGGCATTTCGCATCTGAGTGGTGTGTCTCTTCCTCCGGATGGACCTCCCAGTGCACACACAAACTGGCTGTTACTCTACTAGTTTTCTCATTTTTAGGATTATTAACTTGCCATGTATTCAGTCATAGGGTTAAGGATCTAGATGTTTTGCTCGTAAATTCACCTTACCTTGTTTGACATAAAAATAGTTTTAAGCTCTCTTTGCCAATTTCAATTATCCCAGCATCCACAGCCTTTTGGGAAAGAGTGTTCCAGATTTCCACTACCCTTTTTTGAAAAATTGCTTCCTGATTTCACTCCTAAACATCCTAGCACTAATTATATGATTCTGCTCCCTGTTCTGGATTCCCCTCACCAGAGGAAATAGCTTCTCTCTATCTACCCTATCAACTCCTTTTATCATTTTAAACACTTCGATTAGATCACCTCAACCTTCTATACTCAAGGGACTACAAACCAGGATTATGCAACCTGGCCTCATTCTGATGAATCTGCACTGTAGCCCCTCCAAGGCCAATATATTTTTCCTGAGATAAGGTGCCCAGAACTGAACGCAGTGCTCCAGATGGGGTCTGACCAAGCCTCTGTACAACTGAAGCATCACTTCTTCACTTTTGTATTCCAGCCACCTTGAGATAGAGGTCAATACTCCATTATCCTTTTAAATTATTTATTGTACCTATCCACAAACTTTTCGTGGTTTGTGTATATGGACACACGCTCCTCCACAGCTCCTCGTTTCTCACCATTCAGCAAATATTCCGATTTGTCTTTCTAGGCTCCAAAGTGGATGACCTCTCACTTTCCCACATTGGACTCCATCTGTCATCGTTTACCCTCCCTTTGTAACTTCCTGCTCCCACCTAAACAACACACTGTGCCTCTTAACTTAGTGTCACCTGCAAACTGGGATACACAACTCTCTATTCCTTCATCCAAATCATTAATGTATATGATGAAAAGCTGAGGCCCCAGTACAGACACCTCTGAACACCACTTATCACATTCATCTATAGACGGAGTGCAGCAAAGGTTCACCAGACTGATTCCTGGGATGGCAGGACTGTCGTATGAGGAGAGATTGGGTCGACTAGGCCTGTATTCACTAGAGTTTAGAAGAATGAGAGGGGATCGCATTGAAACATATAAAATTCTGACAGGGCTAGACAGACTGGATGCAGGGAGGATGTTTCCCCTGGCTGGGGGGTCTAGATCGAGGGGTCACAGCCTCAGGATACGGGGTAGGACATTTAGGACTGAGATAAGGAGAAATTTCTTCACTCAGTGGGTGGTGAACCTGTGGAATTCTGTACCGCAGAAGGCTGTAGAGGCCAAGTCACTGAATATATTTAAGAAGGGAATAGATAGATTTCTAGATACAAAATGCATCAAGGGGTGTGGGGAGAGAGGGGGAATATGATTTTGAGATAGAGGATCAGCCATGATCATGTTGAATGGTGGAGCAGGCTCGAAGGGCTGAATGGTCTACTCCTGCTCCTATGTTTCTATGTTTCATCCAATTGGGAACAAACTCTTTAATCCTATTCTTTGTCTCCTACCTCCTAACCAATTACCAACCTATATCACAAGGTTAACTCCAAGGTTAACTTCATTTTAGCTAATAATCCCTTGTGTGATTATCAACTGTCTTCTAGAAGTCCATCTAGACAACAAAGTAGGTTTTCATCTACCTCTTGTGTTTTTTTTTACCTTTAAAAGGCAGTATGTCTGGGTTGATGAGCACAGCTTATTACTTGTGAAGACATGTTACATTCAAAATTTGTTTACCTTAGAAATGAGACTTTATAGAAATCTGATGCCAAGCAGTGGTTGGCAAATTAGTTAGTTGACTGAATCTCTCTGTTAATCACTTGAGAACAGGACTTGTGGGGAAAATTAGCAGTGGTCATCTCTTGGGCCTTCTGTGCAGGGTTCCTCTCAAGGGCATCTATAAGGCAACTTTGTAGATCAAGTTACAGATGAATCAGAACCTCCAACTATGCATTGGCCACTCTGAAGCTGTCCTCTCCAGTTCTTGCATCCTGAACCTCAATTCTGTTCCCTTCCCTGAATGGTCACCAGGTAAAACCTGACTCTGCATAACCTCAGTGATCTGTTCAATCACAAGTTAAGTTTCAAACCCCGCATCCAGTCTTCCAAGACTGCCTAATTCTGCCTTCACGATATCGCTTGCCTCTGTTTCTTCCTCATTCCTGCAGTTGCTGAAATTAAACCCTCATCAATGCCTCCTTTACCTTCAAGCTACATTTCTCTCGTGTCTTCTTTGCAAGCTACCTGAGCTGCACCCTCTTACCTTGTATTTCAGCCTGAACCCTCTGAACTTCTGAGTCTAGATTATTATACATTTGCCCTCTGCTTCACTACAGTTTACAAAGTCTTCAGCCTTCATGGTCCTGTTATCTGGAATTATCTATCAAAAACCCTTCTACCGTGCTTTCTCTCTTCCCCACCTTCTAAAGCCTTCTCAAAACCTATTTCTCTGATCTTGCCTTTGGTCAACTCTACTAACTCTTCTCCCAAATCCTGCTTGATGTGCAAATTCTACCCTCCCACTGTGAATGCCTTGGGATGTTTTGTCATGTTGAAGGATGTATCTAGGTGAAGAATTTGTTTTGTTACCATACCTGTTGACTGGAGAAATTGACACGACAAGTACTAAAGTGTTGATGTACTCCAAGCTGATCCAAGTTTGCAGAGTCCCACGGACTGTTTTTGTGATGCTTTGGGATACTATCTATTTGTACGTGGGGCTTGAATGAGCCAGGAATGACAGTAGATCACTTACTTTCGGAAGTGTTCCTTATTCATTAAACAAAGTTTGACCTCCAATAGACAGCTTCGTCCTGGCCTAGCCTATATTCTTTCCCTGACGTGGCACAATTTTGAGTTGGGTCTATGGCTAAATTTTGGTGCCATTTTTGGCAGTGTAGCATTTCAGTACTTTCTTGGGATTCATTGCTACCTTCGCCAGGCCTTAAATGAAAACCTGTCTTGAGATTGTTCGAGTGCCCTGAGTGTGAATTTGGTTCAAGGGTCAATGCCCATGGTCATGTATCACTTTTTGGACGAAAGCAATTTGTATTTGTTTGTGGAGGATGAACTTCTTTCAAAGAATGAGCAAGGCTCTACTTGCTGTTGTTGATCTACCATTTTTTATCTTAATTTTCAGTTGTGCTGCCTCTGAACTCTTTTTTTGCTTATGTCGATGCTGGACAATAATTTCATTCACCTGCGTTCAGAAATTAGGTACTGATTAGATCTGGGTAATTGTGACTGATTTAGGAAAGTTCATCCAAACAGCTCATAAATCGTGGTTGCCTCAATACGCCTGGAAAAGCACAATTGAGTGTTCTGCTTCCTCCTTAAACCATTCTTTCTTTTCACAGTAATCATTGAAGAAAGATCTCCAGTTATGAAAAATCATCAAAAAGGATGTTTATTCTTCCTGACCATAGCAGTTTGTATCATCTTCTACCTTATAATAAATCCCTTTCTGAACAACTTGTGGCGCAATGAGCACGATTCGTACTATGTGGACCAAGAAGATAGTTTGAAACATCCACAGAGAGCCAGAGAGTCTGGAATTATGTTCGTGGAGACCTCCAGTGAACTGGAGCCTTCGCCATTGGCCCAATGTGCCATCGAATCAGCTGCTCGAGCAAACCCTAGCAAATGTGTTTATTACTTCATGAAAGGATTCAGTGGGAATTTATCAGCATATCAACAACCTCAATACAGTGCCATCCCTCTGCTTTCTTCAATCAAGAATATTGTTATATTGCCCTTGGATCTTAAAGAATTGTTCAGCAATACTCGCTTGGCTGAATGGTATGGAAAGGTAAGGAATTAGACAGAGCTGGCTGCTCAATTTGTGGTTGGCTAAAACTGCTATTGGTCATCAAATTGAAAAATAAAATAGTAAGCATTGGACAAACAAGATACATTCCGATTTCCATATGTAAACTGATGTATAATGCTGAATTTGAATTTCTTAGTCCGGAATTTGCGGCCAACTGCCAAGCAAAGGCTGGCCCCAAAGAAAGCTGCCCACAGCGATCTTGCGATCTCTGTGGTGAGAAGTTTGCCTTTTTCAATGTTCAAGTGATTTCAGTGCTCTGTAATGGGAATCTCTAGTGTGATGCTGCAATCACATTACAGAATTCTCACAGACAGCAAACCAGGAAATGAGAAGCTGCTTTTATCCGGACTTTTAAAAAATATTAGAGAGCAAAACAAAGATTGGGACTCTCACATAGGGATAAGGTAGAACCTGAAATGTCATGAACAAACCTTTTTATAAATTATGTTTTTTTATTGTAATTTTTATCGTAATGGAGAAATTTGACTCTCCACAAATATAAAAATTAGTTTTTCAGGGCTAGAACGTTTGTTTAGCAGTCAATGCGCTGTAAAAACCTCAGTTACTCCTATTCCAACAAGGCTTAACATATAATGGGGTATTTAGAAGTGATATTACCACGAAGAGCCCAGGTTTTCATCAGTTTAACTGATTACAGTGACTGCCGGCTATGGGGGCGCGGGGAGGGCTGTTGGTGGGCACAGTGCAGTGAATGACTGACCGCAACATTAGGATTTTCATGTTTAGATGCGCATGCGCTAAATCCTGAAGTTACGGTCAGTTTCAGAGAGGTAATAGCAGCGAATGCTGTTAGTTCGCCATTACTACCCACCGCAAATTCCGTGTGTTTTCGATTTATGTTCAGTTTTTCACAAAGAAAATTTCAGGTACAGAAGGAATAGTTTGTGGAATCGTAGAAATTGCATCACAGAAAGGTCAGGGTAGAGCTAGGTGTCAGTACTTGGGATTAGAAAAAGTTTCTGATTTGTGTTTCTCTCATACATCAGTTTAAGATGATGGGGATTGTTAGTATATTCTGGTGACATTCACACATACACAATGTTGGAATTAATTCCTTCATTTGAGCTCAGCAAGGTGTGGCTTAGCGGAGCAGACAATGTGATTGACAGAGGAACCACACCCAGGAGGGCGGTGGCAGTTTTGAGTGGCAACTCAACTAGCCAAACCATGACACAAAGCTGGGGACAGTCAGAGTTCAAGTCTTAACTTTGTCAGCTAAACAGAGTGTCAGAGTCTGCAGATGGTTGCAATTGAAGTCAGTCAGGGAGGTAGAGAAGGATCTCTGCCTATGGTTGCAGTTCAGTGAATACTGATTGGGAGGAAACAGACCATTTTTGGACTCTCACTTGTGGTTTCAAGAAAGGTTGTCTATCTATCTCAATAATAGAATTCCTTTTAGCTATCACTTGCCCTATTTCTACACTACCATTTTCCATCTGGGTATGACTTTGCTGGTGATTTTCTTTGCCTGAGTTGCCTTTGCAATCTGCATCATCGATATCCATCACTGTAGGCTATCAAATTGTTTCAGACAGCGTGGGAGTTTCTTGCACTGCCTCCATAGAAGTCCTCTTTCTTCTGGTTGATCTCTCTGCCTCACTGTTCCTCCCTGGCAACAGGATGACCATCTCCTGCAGGGCGCTCTCTTAGACCAGCTCGTCCTCCATAGTGTGCAAAGTGTCTCCGACACTTTCTCAAGCTCGGAAGCTTGAGACCTTGAACAAGTTCATGTGAGGACAATTCTTACGCCTGTGCTGATTCTAGACACTCCTTAGTTTCCCGATACTCCCACATCGTACAAATTCTGTACAGCACTGGTTTCCACTATCCTGCCAGAATAAATTATGGACTTGTAAATTCAAGTAGTTGAGTGTAGTTTCAAACCAACTTTAATCCATTGCTCACCTACAGTACGATAAACTTAAATCTACTCAAAACAATGTCGTTGGTGCAATCAGCCAGCTATTCAAATACAGGTAGCTCTTTCAAAGTAGTTAATAGTGAAAAATTACGTCCGGTCGTCAATACTTTCACACCTAATTTCACAATACTAGTTTTCTTTCACTCCTGTGCAGCACCTTGGGGTGTTTTACTACGTTAAAGGCACGATATAAATACAAGTTGTTGTTATCAATCAAACCAGTCTAGTCACAATTTACAAGGAAATTATAATTTAGTGCTTATAGACTCACTCCAGTTCGTCAAACTCACTTTACTAATTTTTTTAAAATTTGTTTCTGGGATATGGGCATAACAAGCAAGGCCAGCATTTATTGCCCATCCCTAATTGCCCTTGAGAAGGTGGTGGTAAGCCGCCTTCTTGAACCGCTGCAGTCCGTGTGGTGAAGGTACTCCCACAGTGCTGTTAGGGAGGGAGTTCCAGGATTTTGACCCAGTGACGATGAAGGATCGGCCGATATATTTCCAAGTCAGGATGGTGTATGACTTGGTGTTCTCATGCGCCTGCTGCCCTTGTCCTTCCAGGTGGTAGAGGTCGCCGGTTTGAGAGGTGCTGCCGAAGAAGCTTTGGCGAGTTACTGCAGTGCATCTTGTAATTGGTACACACTGCAACTACAGTACGCCGGTGGTGGAGGGAGTGAATGTTTAAGGTGGTGGATGGGGTGCCAATCAAGCGGTCGCTTTGTCCTGGATGATGTCGAGCTTCTTGAGTGTTCTTGGAGTTGCACTCATCCAGGCAAGTGGAGAGTATTCCATCACAATACCCATCCTCTGACCTGCTCTTGTTGCCACAGTATTTATGTGGCTGGTCCAGTTAAGATTCTAGTCACTGGTGACCCCCAGGATGTTGATGGTGGGGGATTCAGCGATGGTAATGCCATTGAATGTCAAGGGGCGGTGGGTGGTTAGATGCTTGCTTGTTGGAGATAGTCAGTCCCTGTCATTTGTGTGGCACGAATGTACCTGCCACTTATCAGCCCAAGGCTGAATGTTGTTCAGGTCTTGCTGAATGCGGGCATGGACTGCTTCATTATCTGAGGAGTTGTGAATGGAACTGAACACTATGCAGTCATCAGCAAATATCTCCACTTCTGACCTTATGATGGAGGGAAGGTCATTGATGAAGTAGCTGAAGATGGTTGGGCCTCGGACACTGCCCTGAGGAACTCCTGCAGTGATGTCTTGGGGCTGTGATGATTGCCCTTCAACCACCACAACCATCTTCCTTTGTGCTAGGTATGACTCCAGCCAGTGGAGAGTTTTCCCCCCCGATTCCTATTGACTTCAGTTTTACTAGGGCTCCTTGATGCCACACTCGATGTCAAGGGCAGTCGCACTCACCTCACATCTGGAACATTCTGATTTGCAGTCTCACTCTGCTGGTCCCGTTCAGTTGAACTACAGGGTGCAAGTGGTAATATGTTTGCAATTGTTCCAGTTTTATTAAAGTCATGTGCTAAGGAGCATTGGTTCTCAACAAACTATTGCTGTTTTGAGTTGTGCTCTTTTAATAACATGGGAAGAACTACTGTAGGCTGGAGACCATTTTGAGAAGAACTGGACCAATGTTTTGCCATTCCCCCCTCTAGCTGGTTTATGTTCTTTTTAACCTTATTAAAATGCATGGAAGTTTCTTGCTGGCTGCTTGTGTGCAAGGAAAAGTAGTTTGGTATCCTTTCTATCAAAAGAGCAGCATTTCTAAGCCTGAAATGGTACAAATTGGAAAAGCCCAAATACTTACCCGCTTGATCTGCCTTGTGCTGAAGTGCACTTATTGTTTAAGGTTCATTTTGGATTTCCAATCAGCATTCAGAGGGCTGTCTCAGATAATCTGTCAGGGTAATAAAATGTAGATCTCCAATTTTCCCTTCACAATAACTGTGTTTATAAGAGTGATTCAATGCCAAATTCATTTTGTCTGATGGTTGTCCTCTTGGAACTCAACACTGTATAAACTCCACAGGACAAAATTAATAACTTGATTACATCTGAGCCATCTGCTGTAAGCTGTGTCTTTTATCTACCTTGGTGGAGGATCCAATCTTTGAGAGTAGGACGAGCTATTGGGCATGTGTTCACCCAGTCACTCAATCTTGTGGTATTTAACATTGCTGTCTTTTAGGGTCAAAACAAAACACATATTTGCATCCTGCACAAAGTAATGTTTCAGTGTGAGCCATGGAACACTGCAGGGATGCAGGTCAGTAAGTCTCATTTGGTTAAACTTTGTTCTGAAGCCTGAGGTTTTTTTTTAACTAAAGCTTTACTTGATATGTGCTGTGGCATGGATTGGAGGGCATAGACTTTGGTGACATCTCATCCATGTTCCCATCAAATTCAAGTTGAAATCTTTGCCGGGTGCAGTCTTTCTGCATAGGAAGGCCAAGCAAGATGGAGGCTGAACCAATTGGGTTTATCCCATCCACATGCAGCACCTCGCAGCCAGTTACCAAGTGTTCTCGGTAATTGGTCCTCAACCAGTGAGCATTGTGTGGAGGGAGGGGGTGGCGTTTGGAGGGAGGGGTCATCTTAATCTCTCAAATTACAAATGATGAGCCTTTACTCTGTTATAATACAGGTAGATCCTAGCAAGGAAATGTATTGGATCCATGTGCTGTCGGATGCCTGTCGGATATCGCTGCTGTGGAAGTACGGAGGCATCTATCTGGACACGGACATCATATCGCTGAAGCCCTTGGATTTCAAAAATTTCATCTGTGCACAATCAACAAATTATGCCAATGGTGCAGCTTTGGGATTTAGCCGCAATCATTCCTTTACAGAGAAATGCATAGCCGATTATGTTGAAAATTACCAGGGAGGGATTTGGGGCCATCAGGGTCCTGACCTGGTGAGCCGAATGTTGAGGAAATGGTGTGGAACAGATGATCTTGATGAATTCCTTAACAAAGATTGCAAGGGGATTTTTTATTTGTCCCAAAGCTCGTTCTACCCCGTTCCATACAGTAATTGGCAAAAGTACTTTGAAGAAAATACATGGCAAGAGAACAATGATGCTATTGAAAATGAATTCTCAAAGACTCATGGGGTACATATCTGGAATTTTTTAAGTGGTCGCACATCAATGCAAATCAAAAAAAGTCGATCCTTAATGGAATATTTCTTTAGCCAATACTGTCCAAGCACATATAAATCTCTGCCCAGCTGATGACTGACTTGAGCATTGATTTGCATTGAATATTACCTACGACAAAACCACTGCTAACCAAACAAATCCTGATGAATTATACAATCAGGTCCCACTCGCTCTCTCGTTTCTTCACCTGCATCTATCTGCTTCCTGTGCAGCTGCTGTGTAATAGAAAGGAAAAATTGGTGTCCTGTCTCTCTTTCTACCTCCTCCACAACAGCCAGCGCCTCCCCCATCCCCGCTGCTGTACTCACTAAGATAGGCTGACGTCACACAAACCTCGGGCCTTTTCTGGTTTGTGTGGGTCACTGGCCGCTGCCTGAGGTCCAAGTCTCCACATACAGTAAAATTGCTCAATTCAAATGAACTGATGATTGAATTTTTTAGCACTCATTTCCTGTATTATTGAACTAGCCTGGTTCAAATGATTGAATAATTAATTATTTACAGTGCAAAACCTGACACTCTGTGATCGGGAGTGGACATTATACAGTATAACAAATAGCAATAAGTTTTATACTGGGAGACGCTCCTGATCCACACAATCTTCACACACAGTTTGTTAAAACCTTGCATCCTGCATTATAGTGCAACTACTGCAAGCTGTCTCCGTTGTCCTATTTTTTTATCAGTAACTTGCCAATGGTGTATCCAGTCCCTTGGTCAAGTGTTTTTTGATAGACTGTTACCAAAGCCTCTGATAGAATGGCTGTTGCTTACTGATACAGTATCGCAAGTGCCTTGTCTTTACTGTTGCACTCTATTGGGAGGGTCTCTTTTGCAGATAATTTTTTTTTACATGAATATAGTCCAATATATTCCTAAATCTCTGGGATAATGAGTTATGTCATTGGCATTATCTATCTGTGTCTCGCCAGTAATGAGACTGTACTCGATACACACTGGATGGAAATTTTCATTTTCACTTTTTGATAGGTTTGATTTTTGACTATTTTGTATGATACAGATTTCATTTTAAGATCTTCAATTATTTTCATAGTGAAATAAGGGAAAACATTGCACTATTGTTGCCTATTGGATAATTTTTCGAACATGCCTATTTATACAATGAAATGGGCTCACTGAGTCAGCTTTATAATTGAACTGAATGAGGCTGTCACTTTGTGAAATCATGCTTGTGGTTCAGCTGCAGTTACAACTGGAAGAGAAAGACTCCACAAGTTAAGTGGAATCTGCCCACCTATTATAAAACAACTAGGCCTAGAAATTCGGTGGCGCCCCGTTCAGGGCGCCAAGCTCACCTGGGCGCCGGAATTTCCGCTCTGGTCGGAGCTGCTTGCGCCAGCGCGATATTCAGTTTCAGCGCCCCAAACGGAAGCGGGGCGCTGCTCGAGGCACCCCGCGTCCCTCTTGGGGCGCTGAAACTGAATATCGCAGCACAACGTGCCGCAGTGCCACACGCTGTGGCGCGGTGCGCTGCGGTACTGCAGGCCTTCCTCCCCTTCTTAAAGGGGAGGGGCCTGCGCCAGCGCGATCAAAGATCGCGAGTGCCGGCAAAAGAGCCCGGCACCGAGGAGAAGTGCCGGGCTCTTGGGACACAGCCGGCACTGCCCGGGGGGGGGGGGAGGGATCAGGAGGCCAGGGAGGGCGGTGCGAGGAGGTGCTGGCAGGCAGCCAGCGAAAAAAATGGCCGCCCCGCACCTCCCCTTTAATTTGCGCCACTACTGCCACAGGTAGGCCCCCCTGAACTGGTCGCAAATTGCGACCGGTGCTACGGGGGGGGGGGCACGACCCAATATCGCGTTCGGGGCAGTAGTGGGGCGCTGCGCACACCGATGACGTCATCGGTGGTGGCGCAGCGCTACAGGCTAACACTGCCATTAGCGTCCCGCTAAATTTCACGGGAGGCGTGGCCAGTGGCGCTAAAGCCACTTTAGGCGCTAACTGGTGGCGCAGCCCACCGAATTTCTAGGCCAACTAGTCTCTGTTTCAGCTGTGCTGCAGCTAGCTGTCTCGAACAAGTATCTACAGAGTGAGATGTACAGCTACTGGTCATAGACTCCCTGCCAATTAACTGTGCATCACCAAGATTCTCTGTGAAGGTGCTCTGAACATACCTGCTTGAACTAGTGTGTAGAGCTCCACTCCCTCAGTGACTGATCTTTAATGTTATTACAGCACAGGTGGGACAATGTCCTTGCTATTAATATTGCAATGTAAGTTTTAAAGTGGCCAGATGCAGAACGTGCTTTTGAAGTGAGTTTATTGCAATGGGCTGGTGTTATACTGCACCTACTGCAAATTTACCATTGTGAGGCCCGTGGATAGGGGTTTGCACCTTCTGGTTTTAATGCACTTGGGGGTCAGATCAGACCTGTCTCCTGAGGGGCATTCCCACAGTTTGAAGTGGATCGCAGTGTGTATTACATAAGAACATAAGAAATAGGAACAGGAGTAGGCCAATCGGCCCCTCAAGCCTGCTCCGCCATTCAGTAAGATCATGGCTGTGATGGGGACAGTGTTATTACATCCTAATATCTCAGGCTCCTGCTGTATGTTCTAGTAGAAAATTGTTGGTTTTAGACCATTTGGTCTCATTTTATTCAAGAAATGGGAAGGAGTCCAGGCTAGAGTAGATTGTGAGCAGCAGATTCTTTCCATAGCTTACCTCGGTACTGGAGATAGCGGCCCTGCACTTGGCATGGTGCTGCCCTTTCATGAGGTGGAATATCCTATTGTGACATTTTGTAGTGATGTAATGGAGAGAGTTGCAATGGGTCAGGCAGGATTATGTGCAGATTTCTCATGTGCTGATGTAACCTGATTCTTGGTCAAAGACCTTGTTTTTGTTTGAGCTGTGGTGTTTTGTTTATTCTCTTTGTGACCTCACTTTCAACTATAACCAACCACTTCTTTCAGAAACCCACAGTCAGCTTTAGTTTCCTTTGTGCAGCACTAACTTTGTTTTGCTGGCAGTGGCTAGCCTTGAGTGGGGCTAAATTTTACTTTTATTGGCGAGCAAAAAATGGGTGATGGGGACCCGGCAACCCTCCCAATTGGGAGAGGTGTAGAGTGGGTTGCACAGTCACCATCACTCCTTCTTCCAGTCTGTGCTTTCCTCATGCGATGAGGGTTACAAGGGCTACTTGTTCTCAAATTTCCAACCCTCATGTACTGAAGGTCTTGACTCCCTTGATGGGATGTGGTAGTCACCCCTCATGTACTGACGGTCTTGACTCCCTTGATGGGATGTGGTAGTCACCCCTCATGTACTGAAGGTCTTGACTCCCTTGATGGGGTGTGGTAGTCACCCCTCATGTACTGAAGGTCTTGACTCCCTTGATGGGGTGTGGTAGTCACCCCTCATGTACTGACGGTCTTGACTCCCTTGATGGGGTGTGGTAATCACCCCTCATGTACTGACGGTCTTGACTCCCTTGATGGGGTGTGGTAATCACCCCTCATGTACTGACGGTCTTGACTCCCTTGATGGGGTGTGGTAGTCACCCATCATGTACTGAAGGTCTTGACTCCCTTGATGTAGCAAGGATACAAATCTTAAGTAAGTTTAACCAGTGTCTCTCGCCCTGATCCTTTTGGCTACCTGGGTATAATATGGAGTGTTGTATACATGTCTTTGTATTAAAAAATATAAACCTCATTCCAGTCAGTACCAGTTAAGAGCAAACTGTGGGCACGTGTGAAGCTTGTGATTGGAGTTGAGCTTTCTCACCTGCCCTTAAATTCCACTCAAAACAGTGGACACCAATTGAGACCAAAATGAACTGTCCACCCTTCCCAAAACAATAAAAACATATAAACAATAAACACATATATTTTTATCTTCTCGCCACTTAAAAGGTACTGTTTCCACACTCTGAATCTCCCCATGCCACCAGAGAGGATGAGTAGCGATGATCTCCCAGGCCTCTGATCCATGTGTGGTGAGAGAGTTGCGAGGAGTAAGGTTTAATTTTTTTTTACTCCTTGGTAATTCTGTGCTCATCAAGTTGATGTGCGTTGAGTGTAGAGACTGAGAAATGGAGAGGGGCTGGTCTGTTTGGCTGCTTGTAAAATCTTTCACCAAAAGTTATTTTCAATAATATATTTGTAATTAGGCGGACATTTTTAACCCGCCGGAGATTAAACTCTCGTCAACATTCGTCTTCCAATGAGGATGCCCTAATGCCGTAATTGAGAGGTGTGTCAGAGTCATAGGGGCAATCTCAGGGGACACACTTTATAACACACACTACAGATATAAGACTGATTGAAACTGGTTTCAATGTAAATCTATTGTTGAAATTCAGGCTTCACGCTGAAATTTTCTGAACTGCGCAATTAGATTATTTTCATTCCTACTCTCGCACTCCCTTTATCTTTTCTGCCTATTTGTTTGCCGGCATCAATGTTGCTGAACTTCACAGTAAGCTTTCCTGTGTGAAGTGCCGCAGGTCACTACAGGAGAAACAACTGATTGTTTTTCACGACTTTTCCAACCATGGCGTTAATGTTGGGAACTGTGAGAGGCCCATCAGTCTCACCTGCTCTTGACATCCTTTCCAATGGCGACATAACCCAGCCAGCCCACGGTGCCTCCCTCCTTCCCTCAGTGAGGTGATGGAGGTTGAGACTACGGTGTGTGGGAAGTTGCACATATAGCAGCAGCTTTAATACTAACCTCTCTCTGGTGCACTGATCTTTGACCTTCATGAATCCACACCTACGGGTAGACAAATTTGAAATCAGGAAATGTATATAATATATATTTTTACCTTTATATATTAGTGTCTAAATGTCGACAGCTTGTGACTAATCGATTCATGACTTTCCCCTCTTTCCGTTGAAGCCCTTGCCTTTTATTTGGTACTGGTCTTTGTGTCAGCTTGAATCCTGAGGCCAAAGTCCTGGCAGTGGCCTCCAACCAGACCCCAGCCAGCTCCAAGTAGGAGGAACTCGATACTGAGCAAAGGCCATTGTTTGCCATCCTGTGCCCTTCTCCGAGCCCAGAGCCGGTTAGAAGTTTCCAACTGAATTCAATAAATCTATTCTTGCTGTGATTATATTGTAATAAAGGAATTAACATTTTGTGCAGAATTAAAATTGGTTTAAGTTGTTACTATTGAAGTGAAGTTCTCTTTCTCAAAACCAAAGTACCTGATTGTTCATTTTTATTAAATTGAGGATATTTAATGGATGATGCCATGTTTATTATATCGGTGACCAGTGTTCCACCTGTCTCACCACTCTCAGTCAGCATGCTGGTTATTTATGTATGGCAGTGGGGCCCAGTGAAAGGTGAGAAGTGTTCTCATAGGGACGGCTTGTTGTCGCGTCATTGAGCAGACTGGATTTAGCGGTGTTGGTGGGTGAGGACATAAGAACATAAGAATTAGGAGCAGGAGTCGGCCATTCGGCCCCTCGAGCCTGCTCCACCATTCAATGAGATCATGGCTGATCTTAATAAATACCATTTGCTTTCCTAATTGCTTGCTGTACCTGCATGTTAACCTTCAGTGATTCGTGTACAAGGACACCCAGGTCCCTCTCAACACCAACATTTCCCAATTCCCTAGATTTTAGAAGAATGGGAGGTGATCTCATTGATACGTATAACATTCTTAAGGGGCTTTACAGGGTAGATGCAGGGAGGACATTTTCTCCTGGCCGGGGAGGCTAGAACCAGGGGCCACAGTCTCAGAATAAGGGGTCGGCCATTTAGGACTGAGATAGAGAAATGTCTTCACTCAGAGAGTTGTGAATTTTTGGAATTCTCTACCCCAGAGGGCTGTGGATGCTCAGTCGTTGAGTATATTCAAGACAGAGATCGATAGATTTTTGGATACTAACGGAATTAAGGAATATGGGGATAGTGCAGGAAAGTGGAATTGAGGTAGATCAGCCATGATCTTATTGAATGGCGGAGCAGGCTCGAGGGGCCGAATGGCCTACTCCTGCTCCTATTTCTTATGTTCTTATGGGGAATAGAGACAGACAGATGTTCTTTGTTCCTTTTTAACACAAAATATTTACTCCCAATAAGCTGAGAACTGCACCAAATACTGTCCAAGGTGTCCCAACCACTTCCTTAATCAGGGGTGGGTCTTTGGTAGGGGTGGGACCTCTGTCTCCTTCTCTCTTATGGCCCTGACTCCAGCCGTATTTCCGACCTGAGGTCATTAACACAGAAGAGGAGGCTTCCTAGCCTGCAGTACTATCTAGCCTCAAGTGTGAAGGATCTCAGGCCGCTGTGACTGGTCTGCCCCTCATTAGTAAGCTGGCCAGTCATCAGCAGTGTCCTGGAGTACTGTACACCCGCTGCTCTGGGAATCAGAGTGCCGACGGTGTCACAAAGGGATGACTCGGTTCCAAACTTCCATTGCCCAATATTGACCCCAGATAGTTGCACATTGACCAGTGTGGGTTTGGGGCCGCGCCAGGTAGACAGAGAGGTCGAGAACCAGAGGACACAGATTTAAGGTGATTTGCAAAAGAACCAAAAGCAAATAAGAAAAAACTTTTTTACAGCGAGTGATTAGGATCTAAATGTACTGCCTGCAAGGACGGTGGAGGCAGACTCAATCGTGGCTTTCAAAAGGGAGGTGGATAAGTACTTGAAATTTAAAAACATTTTGCAGGGCTACGGGGAAGGACGGGGGAGTGGGACTAACTGAGGTGCTCTTGCAGAGAGCCAACACTCATGCTGTAACCATTCTATGATTCGATGACACCAAAGTTGCTTGTGACCAGCACAACTCACCTTAAATACTGGGATGAAAGTGATTTCCCCAACCTGTCCACTTAAGTAAAATTATTTGGACTGCGAGTGCATTCATCACTTACCGTTTCATTTCAGTTTGGTGTTTTTAAAAACAGTTTTAATTTTTGTTTTCCTTGCTCCTGTAAATTTTGCCGGTTTTGTCCGGTTTCTGTGCAATAGGTCACGGGTCATAGTAGAAATGCTCTTTACAGTAGGGGACCTAGTGGCTTTGAGAGAGACTGAGGTAAGATGAGCGACAGGCCATCCCTCTCGCAGTGTAAACATTGTCCTGCGGTATTGCACATTTTACGAGGGATATCATGTAAGTTATAACTGGCAGATGGCTTTGAGGATAATGCTTGGTGATTGATTAACGCAGAGCCAGTGGGAGCAAGCCGTTGGAAAGATATCTTAAACCCGATATACTAATTGTCATCAATTTGGGGCAAATTTTGGAGCTCTGTTCCTTGTTTCATAGGAATCTATGCCTCGTGCTCTCTCTCTGTCAGGGTTCCTGCCCGTCAGGTATCCCTATTCCTATACTCGAACCCCCTTGATATGAAGGCCAACATACCATTTGCCTTCTTAATCGCCTGTTGCACCTGCATGCTCTCCTTCAGTGACTGGTGCACAAGAACACCCAGGTCCCTCTGCACTTCCCCATCTCCCAATCTATTGCCATTTAGATAATAATCTACCCTCCTGTTTTTACCCCCAAAGTGGATAACCTCGCATTTATCCACATTATAGTGCATCTGCCACGTATCCGCCCATTCCCCCAACCTGTCCAAATCACACTGTAGCCTCCTGACATCCTCATCAGAGCCCACCCCTCCTCCTAGTTTAGTGTCGTCAGCGAATTTGGAAATATTGCATCCAATTCCCTGATCCAGATCATTTATATATATTGTGAACAGCTGGGGTCCCAGGACAGATCCTTGCGGCACCCCGCTGGTCACTGCCTGCCACTCCGAAAACGAGCCGTTTATTCCAACTCTCTGTTTTCTATCCGCCAGCCAGTTCTCTATCCACGTTAATACTTTGCCCCCAATCCCATGAGCCTTAATTTTGCATGATAATCTTTTGTGTGGAACCTTATCGGAGCTAAATTGAAAAGTAGGACCTCAAAGGTAGTAATCTCTGGATTGCTACCAGTGCCACGAGCTAATAAGTTTAGAGAGAGTAAGATAGATAAGCTAAATACGTGGCTTGAGCAGTGGTGCAAGGGAGAGGGATTTAAATTCCTGAGGCATTGGAACCAGTTCTTGGGGAGGAGTGACCTGTACCAAGGGGACGGTCTACACCTGAACTGTGAGGGAGCCGATGTCCTCGGGGTAATATTTTCTAGGGCGGTTCGGGAGGATTTAAACTAATTTGGCAGGGGGATGGGAACCTAGGTAGTGGAAAAGAGGGAAGTCATATGAAGTCAGAAATAAATGGTAGAAAGGTGAGAAGCAATAAGCAAAGGAGAGAAACACAAAGGGCCAAACTAATTCATAATGAGAGTGTGAAAAAAGCAAGCCTGAAGGCTTTGTATCTTAATGCTAGAAGCATTAGGAACAAGGTGGATGAATTAGTTGTGGAAATAGAGGTAAACAAGTATGATTTGATTGGGATTACAGAAACGTGGCTGCAGGGTGGGCAAGGCTGGGAACTTAACATCCAGGGATATACAATATTTAGGAAGGATCGGCAAAAAGGTAGGGGAGGTGGGGTAGCATTGCTGGTAAAGGAGGGGATTAATGCAATGGAAAGGAAGGATATTAACTCGGATGAAACGGAATCTGTATGGGTAGAAATGAGAAATAGCAAGGGGAGGAAAACGTTAGTGGGTGTGATATATAGGCCTCCAAATAGTAATATGGAGGTGAGGGAAGGCATAAAAAGGGAAATTAGAGAAGCGTGCGATAAGAGCACAGCTGTCATCATGGGTGACTTTAATTTACATATTGATTGGACTACCCAAATTAGTAAAAATTCTGAGGAGGAGGAATTCCTGGAATGTTTTTGGGACGGTTATCTGGACCAATATGTCGAGGAGCCGACTCGAGATCAGGCCATTTTAGACTGGGTATTGTGCAATGAGAAGGGACTTATCAGCAATCTTCTTGTACGAGGCCCCTTGGGTCAGAGCGATCATAATATGATCGAGCTCTCAGTCGAGATGGAGAGTGAGGAAATTGAATCAGAGACTAAGGTCCAGAACTTAAATAAAGGGAATTACGAGGGTATGAGACGGGAATTGGGTAAGATTGATTGGGTGGTGTTTCTGGGGGGATTGACAGTGGATAGACAATGGCAAGCATTCAAAGATAGAATGGAAGAATTCCAGAACATGTTTATACCGGTTTGGCATAAAAATAAACCTAAAAAGGTGACTCAACCGTGGATAACGAGGGAAATTAGGGACAGCATAAAATCAAAAAAAAGGGCATATCAACTGGCAAAAAAAAGCACCAGACCGGAAGATTGGGGGCAGTACAGGATACAGCAAAAGAGGACAAAGGGATTAATCAGGAAGGGGAAAATAGAATACGAAAGTAAACTTGCAGCAAACATAAAGACAGACTGCAAAAGCTTTTATCGGTATATCAGGAGGAAAAGACTGGTAAAATCCCAAGTCGGTCCCTTGCAGTCCGATTCGGGAGAATATATAATGGAGAATAAGGAAATGGCAGACCAATTAAACTCATACTTTGGTTCTGTATTCACAAAGGAGGACACAAATAACCTCCCAGGAATATCGGCAAACATAGGGACTAATGAGAGGGAGGAGCTGACAGAAATTAGTATCTCTAGGGATATGGTGTTGGGTAAGTTGAGGGGACTGAAGGCCGACAAATCCCCAGGGCCTGATAAACTACATCCTAGGGTACTTAAGGAGGTGGCCCTGGAGATAGCAGATGCTCTAAGGATCATCTTCCGGAACTCCATTGACTCGGGAACAGTACCCGTGGATTGGAGGGTAGCTAATGTTACCCCAATATTTAAAAAGGGGGGTAGAGAGAAAGCAGGGAATTATAGACCAGTAAGCCTTACATCGGTTGTGGGCAAAATGCTAGAGTCCATTATTAAGGATAAAATAGCGGAGCACTTGACAAATGGGGAAAGGATCGGACAGAGTCAACATGGATTTACAAAGGGTAAATCGTGTTTGACTAATCTGCTGGAATTTTTTGAGGAGGTAACTGGTAGAATAGATGGGGGAGAGCCAGTGGATGTGGTGTACCTTGACTTCCAGAAAGCCTTCGATAAGGTTCCACACAAAAGATTATCATGCAAAATTAAGGCTCATGGGATTGGGGGCAAAGTATTAACGTGGATAGAGAACTGGCTGGCGGATAGAAAACAGAGAGTTGGAATAAACGGCTCGTTTTCGGAGTGGCAGGCAGTGACCAGCGGGGTGCCGCAAGGATCTGTCCTGGGACCCCAGCTGTTCACAATATATATAAATGATCTGGATCAGGGAATTGGATGCAATATTTCCAAATTCGCTGACGACACTAAACTAGGAGGAGGGGTGGGCTCTGATGAGGATGTCAGGAGGCTACAGTGTGATTTGGACAGGTTGGGGGAATGGGCGGATACGTGGCAGATGCACTATAATGTGGATAAATGCGAGGTTATCCACTTTGGGGGTAAAAACAGGAGGGTAGATTATTATCTAAATGGCAATAGATTGGGAGATGGGGAAGTGCAGAGGGACCTGGGTGTTCTTGTGCACCAGTCACTGAAGGAGAGCATGCAGGTGCAACAGGCGATTAAGAAGGCAAATGGTATGTTGGCCTTCATATCAAGGGGGTTCGAGTATAGGAATAGGGATACCTTACTACAGCTGTACAAGGTGCTGGTGAGACCGCATCTGGAGTATTGTGTACAGTTTTGGTCGCCCCATCTGCGGAAGGATGTTCTTGCCATGGAAAGAGTGCAACGGCGATTCACCAGGCTGATACCTGGAATGGCGGGAATGACCTACGAAGAGAGATTAAATAGTTTGGGCTTGTACTCACTGGAGTTTAGAAGATTGAGAGGGGATCTCATCGAAACATATAAAATTATGGCAGGCCTGGACAGGCTGAATTCAGAGAGAATGTTTCCAATGGCCGGGGAGCACAGAACCAAGGGCCACAGTCTAAAAATAGCGGGCAAATCATTTAAAACAGAGATGAGGAAGAATTTCTTCACTCAAAGAGTGGTGAGCCTGTGGAATTCCCTGCCACAGAGGGCTGTGAAGGCTAATTCACTAAATATTTTCAAGAGAGAATTGGATATATTTCTGAAGGCTAAGGGGATTAAGGGTTACGGAGAAAAGGCGGGGACGGGGTACTGAACTGGTAAGATCAGCTATGATCTCAGACGAAGATCAGCCATGATCTCATTGAATGGCGGAGCAGGCTCGAAGGGCCGAATGGCCTACTCCTGTTCCTATCTCTATGTATCTAGTATCATAATCCTGCTTTAAGATACCGGCGATTTATCAGGG
The DNA here is from genome assembly GCF_052327205.1 of Somniosus microcephalus. Lineage (NCBI taxonomy): Eukaryota > Metazoa > Chordata > Chondrichthyes > Squaliformes > Somniosidae > Somniosus > Somniosus microcephalus. The sequence continues at coordinate 157,215,760 of NC_140992.1, read as the reverse complement.
ATCCCATCTCTCGCCTGACTCCCACAATCATTCGCTCTCTGGTTACTGAAATGGTATATTTTAATTTTGCTGATGTTGCCTAAATAGACATTAATTTTATATCGGACAACTGAAAGTCACTTTGTTCTGAATAAATACCTTGTAAAATGCTCTTTGAAAAATACATTTGAAGCACAGTTATTTCTATACTTTTATTTATTTTTGTTTAAAAATATCAGGTTATTGCATATTGCTTCTGGAGAATGAAATGGTTTATTTTAAACTAACGTAAAAGTTTTTGCTTTAAATTTTGTACTCTTTGGGAAATCTGGTAGCACAATGGATCTGAAGGGAATTTTTTTAATGACTGCAATGTTTCTGTATTCTTGATTATGTGTGTGTGTGTGTATATCTTCTATATATATATAAATCGGTACATCTGTCTGTCTGTCATTCTGTCTGTCATCGCCTGTGCGTCTGTCGGGCTATGCGCTCGAAAGTTACAGGGCGTACATATGCGCGCGTTACCTCCAAAGAAAGCTTACGCTTCCGAGACGGTTTTAAGCGTATTTACGTTTCGGCCGGGCTAAAATTGCGCCCGCGGTATCCCAAAAACCTTCAACGTTCCGCTCATTAGCGACAGAGTGACCTCGAGCTCGACCAATCGTACGCCGGGTTGCTGGCGTGTGCCGCCGGGCCAATCGGTGCGTGTGTGGCCGGGCCTTATCGTTCTGAACCGAGGTGAGTCGCCGCCATCTTGATTCCAAACTTTTCCTTTCTTTTTCCTGCTTTCTGCGTCTTAAAAAAAACCGTTGCTTTTAAAACACACATTGTTTAAAAAAAAAATGATTTAGAAAGTAATTAACTTACCTAATCTCATTAATTTTCCTACCTTTCCCCGTTTTTCCAGGTAGGCCTCGAAGCCTCGGCTTCTCCTTCGCACCCACGCCCGAGCTAGGCACCTCCCGGCCCCACTCGAAGGCTGGAGGGCCGAGCCTCAGCCCAGCGCCGCTAGGGTGCGCGCGCAGCAGGAGCTGAGACGCGGCATCTCTCTCTGGCTCGACCGGGGGGCGGGGCTTGCTGAGCGTCAAGCGTCACCCTGGCAACCGGCCCCCCGGCCGTCTCGCACAGCCGCAATCGGCGGTCTTCACCTCGGGGGGGGGGGGTGCCGCGACCCTCGAGGGGGGGGGGCCGCGCGCGCAGCAGGAGCAGCTGAGACGCAGCGTCTCTCTGGCTCGGCCGGGGGGCGGGGCTTGGTCAGCGTCACGGTTACCCTGGCAACCGGGCCCGCCGGCCGAGCCAGAGAGAGACGCCGCGTCTCAGCTCCTGCTGCGCGCGCAATCGGCGGTCTTCACCTCGGGGGGGGGGCGCGACCCTCGGGGGGGCCGCGACCCTCGGGGGGGGGCCCCCCGCCCTCCCTCCCCCTTTTCCCCCTCCCGCCCTCCGCCCTCCCTTCCCCCCTCCCTTCCCCCCCTGCCCTCCCCTCCCCCTCCCCCCCTCCCTCTCTTCCCCCCAGTCGCTCTCTCTCTTCCCCCCAGTCGCGCTCTCTCTCTCTCGTCCAACAACAACATGTCCTCGAAAAAGCCTCGGCACCGCCGGGCACTTCATATATATATATATACTATCTTCTATCTATATCTATATATATAAATCGGTTGATCTGCCTGTCTGTCATTCTGTCTGTCTGTCATTC